>NC_135701.1:2699166-3028000 GCF_964276395.1 Gasterosteus aculeatus | reverse complement strand
TCATTTAATTGGTAACGTTAATGCCATCTTTATACCTATACTCTAGCGACGGGGCTATTAGGACTTTACAAAATCACAGTACAGCATTGTTGCCTTTACCTAATCTCAATACAGGCAACCGAGAAAGTGAACCAAATCTATCCTGTCAGAAGTGGGATTCGAAACCACGCCTCCAATGGAGACTGCGACCTGAACGCAGCGCCTTAGACCGCTCGGCCATCCTGACTTGAAAATGCTGTAAGTAGTGAAAATTACAGAAAGTATCTGGATTTCGTACACTGCATATGTCATTGCTTTACCCTTTGTTAGTATATTCTTACATAGAATATTGTGTCTAGACGCCGCATTGCAGCATCTTACCTTGAAGCAGTGCAGCTACCATTCATGTAAGTTAAAGCCTCTAGCATGTTACTTTGTAACATTAATGCCATCTTTATACCAATACTCTAGCGATGGGACTATTAGGACTTTAGAAGATCACAGCAAAGTATTGTGGCCTTTACCTAATCACTTTACAGGCTAGCGAGCAAGTGAACCACAACAATCCGTGTTAGAAGTTGGATTCCAACGCACACGTCCATTGGAGACTGCGACCTGAACGCAGCGCCTTAGACTGCTTGGCCTTCCTGACTGGAAACCTCTGTAAGTAGTGAAAATTACAAAAAGTATCTTAATTTCGTACACTGCATATGTCATTGCTTTACCCTTTGTTATTATATGCTTACATAGAATATTGTGTCTAGACGCCGCATTGGAGCATCTTACCTTAAAGCAGTGCAGCTACCATTCATTTAATTTGTAACATTAATGCCAGCTTTATATCTATACTCTAGCGACGGGACTATTAGGACTTTACAAAATCACAGCACAGCATTGTTGCCTTTACCTAATCTCAATACAGGCAACCGAGAAAGTGAACCAAATCTATCCTGTCAGAAGTGGGATTCGAACCCACGCCTCCAATGGAGACTGCGACCTGAACGCAGCGCCTTAGACCGCTCGGCCATCCTGACTTGAAAATGCTGTAAGTAGTGAAAATTACAGAAAGTATCTGGATTTCGTACACTGCATATGTCATTGCTTTACCCTTTGTTAGTATATTCTTACATAGAATATTGTGTCTAGACGCCGCATTGCAGCATCTTACCTTGAAGCAGTGCAGCTACCATTCATGTAAGTTAAAGCCTCTAGCATGTTACTTTGTAACATTAATGCTATCTTTATACCAATACTCTAGCGATGGGACTATTAGGACTTTAGAAGATCACAGCAAAGTATTGTGGCCTTTACCTAATCACTTTACAGGCTAGCGAGCAAGTGAACCACATCAATCCGTGTTAGAAGTTGGATTCCAACGCACACGTCCATTGGAGACTGCGACCTGAACGCAGCGCCTTAGACTGCTTGGCCTTCCTGACTGGAAACCTCTGTAAGTAGTGAAAATTACAAAAAGTATCTTAATTTCGTACACTGCATATGTCATTGCTTTACCCTTTGTTATTATATGCTTACATAGAATATTGTGTCTAGACGCCGCATTGGAGCATCTTACCTTAAAGCAGTGCAGCTACCATTCATTTAATTGGTAACATTAATGCCATCTTTATACCAATACTCTAGCGACGGGACTATTGATACTTTACAAAATCACAGCACAGCATTGTTGCCTTTACCTAATCTCAATACAGGCAGCCGAGCAAGTGAACCAAATCTATCCTGTCAGAAGTGGGATTCGAAACCACGCCTCCAATGGAGACTGCGACCTGAACGCAGCGCCTTAGACCGCTCGGCCATCCTGACTTGAAAATATCGTAAGTAGTGAAAAATACAAAAAGTATCTGGATTTCGTACACTGCATATGTCATTGCTTTACCCTTTGTTAGTATATTCTTACATAGAATATTGTGTCTAGACGCCGCATTGCAGCATCTTACTTTGAAGCAGTGCAGCTAGCATTCATGCAAGTGAAAGCCTCTAGCATGTTACTTTGTAACTTTAATGCCATCTTTATACCAATACTCTAGCGATGGGACTATTAGGACTTTAGAAAATCACAGCAAAGTATTGTGGCCTTTACCTCATCACTTTACAGGCTAGCGAGCAAGTGAACCACATCAATCCGTGTTAGAAGTTGGATTCCAACGCACACGTCCATTGGAGACTGCGACCTAAACGCAGCGCCTTAGACTGCTTGGCCTTCCTGACTGGAAAATGCCGTATGTAGTGAAAATTATAAAAGTATCTTGATTTCGTACACTGCATATGTCATTGCTTTACCCTTTGTTATTATATGCTTACATAGAATATTGTGTCTAGACGCCGCATTGTAGCATCTTACCTTGAAGCAGTGCAGCTAGCATTCATGTAAGTGAAAGCCTCTAGCATGTTACTTTGTAACATTAATGCCATCTTTATACCAATACTCTAGCGATGGGACTAGTAGGACTTTAGAAAATCACAGCAAAGTATTGTGGCCTTTACCTAATCACTTTACAGGCTAGCGAGCAAGTGAACCACATCAATCCGTGTTAGAAGTTGGATTCCAACGCACACGTCCATTGGAGACTGCGACCTGAACGCAGCGCCTTAGACTGCTTGGCCTTCCTGACTGGAAACCTCTGTAAGTAGTGAAAATTACAAAAAGTATCTTAATTTCGTACACTGCATATGTCATTGCTTTACCCTTTGTTATTATATGCTTACATAGAATATTGTGTCTAGACGCCACATTGGAGCATCTTACCTTAAAGCAGTGCAGCTACCATTCATTTAATTTGTAACATTAGTGCCAGCTTTATATCTATACTCTAGCGACGGGACTATTAGGACTTTACAAAATCACAGCACAGCATTGTTGCCTTTACCTAATCTCAATACAGGCAACCGAGCAAGTGAACCAAATCTATCCTGTCAGAAGTGGGATTCGAACCCACGCCTCCAATGGAGACTGTGACCTGAACGCAGCGCCTTAGACCGCTCGGCCATCCTGACTTGAAAATTCTGTAAGTAGTGAAAATTACAAAAAGTATCTGGATTTCGTACACTGCATATGTCATTGCTTTACCCTTTGTTATTACATGCTTACATAGAATATTGTGTCTAGACGCCGCATTGGAGCATCTTACCTTAAAGCAGTGCAGCTACCATTCATTTAATTTGTAACATTAATGCCAGCTTTATATCTATACTCTAGCGACGGGACTATTAGGACTTTACAAAATCACAGCACAGCATTGTTGCCTTTACCTAATCTCAATACAGGCAACCGAGAAAGTGAACCAAATCTATCCTGTCAGAAGTGGGATTCGAACCCACGCCTCCAATGGAGACTGCGACCTGAACGCAGCGCCTTAGACCGCTCGGCCATCCTGACTTGAAAATGCTGTAAGTAGTGAAAATTACAGAAAGTATCTGGATTTCGTACACTGCATATGTCATTGCTTTACCCTTTGTTAGTATATTCTTACATAGAATATTGTGTCTAGACGCCGCATTGCAAGTCAAGTCAAGTCATTTTATTTTGTATAGCCCAGAATCGCAAATCCTTGAAGCAGTGCATTGCAGCATCTTACCTTGAAGCAGTGCAGCTACCATTCATGTAAGTTAAAGCCTCTAGCATGTTACTTTGTAACATTAATGCCATCTTTATACCAATACTCTAGCGATGGGACTATTAGGACTTTAGAAGATCACAGCAAAGTATTGTGGCCTTTACCTAATCACTTTACAGGCTAGCGAGCAAGTGAACCACATCAATCCGTGTTAGAAGTTGGATTCCAACGCACACGTCCATTGGAGACTGCGACCTGAACGCAGCGCCTTAGACTGCTTGGCCTTCCTGACTGGAAACCTCTGTAAGTAGTGAAAATTACAAAAAGTATCTTAATTTCGTACACTGCATATGTCATTGCTTTACCCTTTGTTATTATATGCTTACATAGAATATTGTGTCTAGACGCCGCATTGGAGCATCTTACCTTAAAGCAGTGCAGCTACCATTCATTTAATTTGTAACATTAATGCCAGCTTTATATCTATACTCTAGCGACGGGACTATTAGGACTTTACAAAATCACAGCACAGCATTGTTGCCTTTACCTAATCTCAATACAGGCAACCGAGAAAGTGAACCAAATCTATCCTGTCAGAAGTGGGATTCGAACCCACGCCTCCAATGGAGACTGCGACCTGAACGCAGCGCCTTAGACCGCTCGGCCATCCTGACTTGAAAATGCTGTAAGTAGTGAAAATTACAGAAAGTATCTGGATTTCGTACACTGCATATGTCATTGCTTTACCCTTTGTTAGTATATTCTTACATAGAATATTGTGTCTAGACGCCGCATTGCAGCATCTTACCTTGAAGCAGTGCAGCTACCATTCATGTAAGTTAAAGCCTCTAGCATGTTACTTTGTAACATTAATGCCATCTTTATACCAATACTCTAGCGATGGGACTATTAGGACTTTAGAAGATCACAGCAAAGTATTGTGGCCTTTACCTAATCACTTTACAGGCTAGCGAGCAAGTGAACCAC
Organism: Gasterosteus aculeatus; assembly: GCF_964276395.1. Classification (NCBI taxonomy): domain Eukaryota; kingdom Metazoa; phylum Chordata; class Actinopteri; order Perciformes; family Gasterosteidae; genus Gasterosteus; species Gasterosteus aculeatus. The sequence goes on along the minus strand of NC_135701.1, from coordinate 3,023,462 downwards.
ATCAATCCGTGTTAGAAGTTGGATTCCAACGCACACGTCCATTGGAGACTGCGACCTGAACGCAGCGCCTTAGACTGCTTGGCCTTCCTGACTGGAAACCTCTGTAAGTAGTGAAAATTACAAAAAGTATCTTAATTTCGTACACTGCATATGTCATTGCTTTACCCTTTGTTATTATATGCTTACATAGAATATTGTGTCTAGACGCCGCATTGGAGCATCTTACCTTAAAGCAGTGCAGCTACCATTCATTTAATTTGTAACATTAATGCCAGCTTTATATCTATACTCTAGCGACGGGACTATTAGGACTTTACAAAATCACAGCACAGCATTGTTGCCTTTACCTAATCTCAATACAGGCAACCGAGAAAGTGAACCAAATCTATCCTGTCAGAAGTGGGATTCGAACCCACGCCTCCAATGGAGACTGCGACCTGAACGCAGCGCCTTAGACCGCTCGGCCATCCTGACTTGAAAATGCTGTAAGTAGTGAAAATTACAGAAAGTATCTGGATTTCGTACACTGCATATGTCATTGCTTTACCCTTTGTTAGTATATTCTTACATAGAATATTGTGTCTAGACGCCGCATTGCAGCATCTTACCTTGAAGCAGTGCAGCTACCATTCATGTAAGTTAAAGCCTCTAGCATGTTACTTTGTAACATTAATGCCATCTTTATACCAATACTCTAGCGATGGGACTATTAGGACTTTAGAAGATCACAGCAAAGTATTGTGGCCTTTACCTAATCACTTTACAGGCTAGCGAGCAAGTGAACCACATCAATCCGTGTTAGAAGTTGGATTCCAACGCACACGTCCATTGGAGACTGCGACCTGAACGCAGCGCCTTAGACTGCTTGGCCTTCCTGACTGGAAACCTCTGTAAGTAGTGAAAATTACAAAAAGTATCTTAATTTCGTACACTGCATATGTCATTGCTTTACCCTTTGTTATTATATGCTTACATAGAATATTGTGTCTAGACGCCGCATTGGAGCATCTTACCTTAAAGCAGTGCAGCTACCATTCATTTAATTGGTAACATTAATGCCATCTTTATACCAATACTCTAGCGACGGGACTATTGATACTTTACAAAATCACAGCACAGCATTGTTGCCTTTACCTAATCTCAATACAGGCAGCCGAGCAAGTGAACCAAATCTATCCTGTCAGAAGTGGGATTCGAAACCACGCCTCCAATGGAGACTGCGACCTGAACGCAGCGCCTTAGACCGCTCGGCCATCCTGACTTGAAAATATCGTAAGTAGTGAAAAATACAAAAAGTATCTGGATTTCGTACACTGCATATGTCATTGCTTTACCCTTTGTTAGTATATTCTTACATAGAATATTGTGTCTAGACGCCGCATTGCAGCATCTTACTTTGAAGCAGTGCAGCTAGCATTCATGCAAGTGAAAGCCTCTAGCATGTTACTTTGTAACTTTAATGCCATCTTTATACCAATACTCTAGCGATGGGACTATTAGGACTTTAGAAAATCACAGCAAAGTATTGTGGCCTTTACCTCATCACTTTACAGGCTAGCGAGCAAGTGAACCACATCAATCCGTGTTAGAAGTTGGATTCCAACGCACACGTCCATTGGAGACTGCGACCTAAACGCAGCGCCTTAGACTGCTTGGCCTTCCTGACTGGAAAATGCCGTATGTAGTGAAAATTATAAAAGTATCTTGATTTCGTACACTGCATATGTCATTGCTTTACCCTTTGTTATTATATGCTTACATAGAATATTGTGTCTAGACGCCGCATTGTAGCATCTTACCTTGAAGCAGTGCAGCTAGCATTCATGTAAGTGAAAGCCTCTAGCATGTTACTTTGTAACATTAATGCCATCTTTATACCAATACTCTAGCGATGGGACTAGTAGGACTTTAGAAAATCACAGCAAAGTATTGTGGCCTTTACCTAATCACTTTACAGGCTAGCGAGCAAGTGAACCACATCAATCCGTGTTAGAAGTTGGATTCCAACGCACACGTCCATTGGAGACTGCGACCTGAACGCAGCGCCTTAGACTGCTTGGCCTTCCTGACTGGAAACCTCTGTAAGTAGTGAAAATTACAAAAAGTATCTTAATTTCGTACACTGCATATGTCATTGCTTTACCCTTTGTTATTATATGCTTACATAGAATATTGTGTCTAGACGCCACATTGCAGCATCTTACCTTAAAGCAGTGCAGCTACCATTCATTTAATTTGTAACATTAGTGCCAGCTTTATATCTATACTCTAGCGACGGGACTATTAGGACTTTACAAAATCACAGCACAGCATTGTTGCCTTTACCTAATCTCAATACAGGCAACCGAGCAAGTGAACCAAATCTATCCTGTCAGAAGTGGGATTCGAACCCACGCCTCCAATGGAGACTGCGACCTGAACGCAGCGCCTTAGACCGCTCGGCCATCCTGACTTGAAAATTCTGTAAGTAGTGAAAATTACAAAAAGTATCTGGATTTCGTACACTGCATATGTCATTGCTTTACCCTTTGTTATTACATGCTTACATAGAATATTGTGTCTAGACGCCGCATTGGAGCATCTTACCTTAAAGCAGTGCAGCTACCATTCATTTAATTTGTAACATTAATGCCAGCTTTATATCTATACTCTAGCGACGGGACTATTAGGACTTTACAAAATCACAGCACAGCATTGTTGCCTTTACCTAATCTCAATACAGGCAACCGAGAAAGTGAACCAAATCTATCCTGTCAGAAGTGGGATTCGAACCCACGCCTCCAATGGAGACTGCGACCTGAACGCAGCGCCTTAGACCGCTCGGCCATCCTGACTTGAAAATGCTGTAAGTAGTGAAAATTACAGAAAGTATCTGGATTTCGTACACTGCATATGTCATTGCTTTACCCTTTGTTAGTATATTCTTACATAGAATATTGTGTCTAGACGCCGCATTGCAGCATCTTACCTTGAAGCAGTGCAGCTACCATTCATGTAAGTTAAAGCCTCTAGCATGTTACTTTGTAACATTAATGCCATCTTTATACCAATACTCTAGCGATGGGACTATTAGGACTTTAGAAAATCACAGCAAAGTATTGTGGCCTTTACCTAATCACTTTACAGGCTAGCGAGCAAGTGAACCACATCAATCCGTGTTAGAAGTTGGATTCCAACGCACACGTCCATTGGAGACTGCGACCTAAACGCAGCGCCTTAGACTGCTTGGCCTTCCTGACTGGAAAATGCCGTAAGTAGTGAAAATTATAAAAGTATCTTGATTTCGTACACTGCATATGTCATTGCTTTACCCTTTGTTATTATATGCTTACATAGAATATTGTGTCTAGACGCCGCATTGCAGCATCTTACCTTGAAGCAGTGCAGCTAGCATTCATGTAAGTGAAAGCCTCTAGCATGTTACTTTGTAACTTTAATGCCATCTTTATACCAATACTCTAGCGATGGGACTATTAGGACTTTAGAAGATCACAGCAAAGTATTGTGGCCTTTACCTAATCACTTTAAAGGCTAGCGAGCAAGTGAACCACATCAATCTGTGTTAGAAGTTGGATTCCAACGCACACGTCCATTGGAGACTGCGACCTGAACGCAGCGCCTTAGACTGCTTGGCCTTCCTGACTGGAAACCTCTGTAAGTAGTGAAAATTACAAAAAGTATCTGGATTTCGTACACTGCATATGTCATTGCTTTACCCTTTGTTAGTATATTCTTACATAGAATATTGTCTAGACGCCGCATTGCAGCATCTTACCTTGAAGCAGTGCAGCTACCATTCATGCAAGTGCACGCCTCTAGCATGTTACTTTGTAACATTAATGCCATCTTTAGACCAATACTCTAGCGATGGGACTATTAGGACTTTAGAAGATCACAGCAAAGTATTGTGGCCTTTACCTAATCACTTTACAGGCTAGCGAGCAAGTGAACCACATCAATCCGTGTTAGAAGTTGGATTCCAACGCACACGTCCATTGGAGACTGCGACCTGAACGCAGCGCCTTAGACTGCTTGGCCTTCCTGACTGGAAACCTCTGTAAGTAGTGAAAATTATAAAAGTATCTTGATTTCGTACACTGCATATGTCATTGCTTTACCCTTTGTTATTATATGCTTACATAGAATATTGTGTCTAGACGCCGCATTGCAGCATCTTACCTTAAAGCAGTGCAGCTACCATTCATTTAATTTGTAACATTAGTGCCAGCTTTATATCTATACTCTAGCGACGGGACTATTAGGACTTTACAAAATCACAGCACAGCATTGTTGCCTTTACCTAATCTCAATACAGGCAACCGAGCAAGTGAACCAAATCTATCCTGTCAGAAGTGGGATTCGAACCCACGCCTCCAATGGAGACTGCGACCTGAACGCAGCGCCTTAGACCGCTCGGCCATCCTGACTTGAAAATGCTGTAAGTAGTGAAAATTATAAAAGTATCTGGATTTCGTACACTGCATATGTCATTGCTTTACCCTTTGTTAGTATATTCTTACATAGAATATTGTGTCTAGACGCCGCATTGCAGCATCTTACCTTGAAGCAGTGCAGCTACCATTCATGCAAGTGCACGCCTCTAGCATGTTACTTTGTAACATTAATGCCATCTTTAGACCAATACTCTAGCGATGGGACTATTAGGACTTTAGAAGATCACAGCAAAGTATTGTGGCCTTTACCTAATCACTTTACAGGCTAGCGAGCAAGTAAACCACATCAATCCGTGTTAGAAGTTGGATTCCAACGCACACGTCCATTGGAGACTGCGACCTGAACGCAGCGCCTTAGACTGCTTGGCCTTCCTGACTGGAAACCTCTGTAAGTAGTGAAAATTATAAAAGTATCTTGATTTCGTACACTGCATATGTCATTGCTTTACCCTTTGTTATTATATGCTTACATAGAATATTGTGTCTAGACGCCGCATTGCAGCATCTTACCTTAAAGCAGTGCAGCTACCATTCATTTAATTGGTAACATTAATGCCATCTTTATACCTATACTCTAGCGACGGGACTATTGATACTTTACAAAATCACAGCACAGCATTGTTGCCTTTACCTAATCTCAATACAGGCAACCGAACCAAATCTATCCTGTCAGAAGTGGGATTCGAACCCACGCCTCCAATGGAGACTGCGACCTGAACGCAGCGCCTTAGACCGCTCGGCCATCCTGACTTGAAAATGCTGTAAGTAGTGAAAATTACAGAAAGTATCTGGATTTCGTACACTGCATATGTCATTGCTTTACCCTTTGTTAGTATATGCTTACATAGAATATTGTGTCTAGACGCCGCATTGGAGCATCTTACCTTAAAGCAGTGCAGCTACCATTCATTTAATTTGTAACATTAATGCCAGCTTTATATCTATACTCTAGCGACGGGACTATTAGGACTTTACAAAATCACAGCACAGCATTGTTGCCTTTACCTAATCTCAATACAGGCACCCGAGAAAGTCAACCAAATCTATCCTGTCAGAAGTGGGATTCGAACCCACGCCTCCAATGGAGACTGCGACCTGAACGCAGCGCCTTAGACCGCTCGGCCATCCTGACTTGAAAATGCTGTAAGTAGTGAAAATTACAGAAAGTATCTGGATTTCGTACACTGCATATGTCATTGCTTTACCCTTTGTTAGTATATTCTTACATAGAATATTGTGTCTAGACGCCGCATTGCAGCATCTTACCTTGAAGCAGTGCAGCTACCATTCATGTAAGTTAAAGCCTCTAGCATGTTACTTTGTAACATTAATGCCATCTTTATACCAATACTCTAGCGATGGGACTATTAGGACTTTAGAAGATCACAGCAAAGTATTGTGGCCTTTACCTAATCACTTTACAGGCTAGCGAGCAAGTGAACCACATCAATCCGTGTTAGAAGTTGGATTCCAACGCACACGTCCATTGGAGACTGCGACCTGAACGCAGCGCCTTAGACTGCTTGGCCTTCCTGACTGGAAACCTCTGTAAGTAGTGAAAATTACAAAAAGTATCTTAATTTCGTACACTGCATATGTCATTGCTTTACCCTTTGTTATTATATGCTTACATAGAATATTGTGTCTAGACGCCGCATTGGAGCATCTTACCTTAAAGCAGTGCAGCTACCATTCATTTAATTTGTAACATTAATGCCAGCTTTATATCTATACTCTAGCGACGGGACTATTAGGACTTTACAAAATCACAGCACAGCATTGTTGCCTTTACCTAATCTCAATACAGGCAACCGAGAAAGTGAACCAAATCTATCCTGTCAGAAGTGGGATTCGAACCCACGCCTCCAATGGAGACTGCGACCTGAACGCAGCGCCTTAGACCGCTCGGCCATCCTGACTTGAAAATGCTGTAAGTAGTGAAAATTACAGAAAGTATCTGGATTTCGTACACTGCATATGTCATTGCTTTACCCTTTGTTAGTATATTCTTACATAGAATATTGTGTCTAGACGCCGCATTGCAGCATCTTACCTTGAAGCAGTGCAGCTACCATTCATGTAAGTTAAAGCCTCTAGCATGTTACTTTGTAACATTAATGCCATCTTTATACCAATACTCTAGCGATGGGACTATTAGGACTTTAGAAAATCACAGCAAAGTATTGTGGCCTTTACCTAATCACTTTACAGGCTAGCGAGCAAGTGAACCACATCAATCCGTGTTAGAAGTTGGATTCCAACGCACACGTCCATTGGAGACTGCGACCTGAACGCAGCGCCTTAGACTGCTTGGCCTTCCTGACTGGAAACCTCTGTAAGTAGTGAAAATTACAAAAAGTATCTTAATTTCGTACACTGCATATGTCATTGCTTTACCCTTTGTTATTATATGCTTACATAGAATATTGTGTCTAGACGCCGCATTGGAGCATCTTACCTTAAAGCAGTGCAGCTACCATTCATTTAATTTGTAACATTAATGCCAGCTTTATATCTATACTCTAGCGACGGGACTATTAGGACTTTACAAAATCACAGCACAGCATTGTTGCCTTTACCTAATCTCAATACAGGCAACCGAGAAAGTGAACCAAATCTATCCTGTCAGAAGTGGGATTCGAACCCACGCCTCCAATGGAGACTGCGACCTGAACGCAGCGCCTTAGACCGCTCGGCCATCCTGACTTGAAAATGCTGTAAGTAGTGAAAATTACAGAAAGTATCTGGATTTCGTACACTGCATATGTCATTGCTTTACCCTTTGTTAGTATATTCTTACATAGAATATTGTGTCTAGACGCCGCATTGCAGCATCTTACCTTGAAGCAGTGCAGCTACCATTCATGTAAGTTAAAGCCTCTAGCATGTTACTTTGTAACATTAATGCCATCTTTATACCAATACTCTAGCGATGGGACTATTAGGACTTTAGAAGATCACAGCAAAGTATTGTGGCCTTTACCTAATCACTTTACAGGCTAGCGAGCAAGTGAACCACATCAATCCGTGTTAGAAGTTGGATTCCAACGCACACGTCCATTGGAGACTGCGACCTGAACGCAGCGCCTTAGACTGCTTGGCCTTCCTGACTGGAAACCTCTGTAAGTAGTGAAAATTACAAAAAGTATCTTAATTTCGTACACTGCATATGTCATTGCTTTACCCTTTGTTATTATATGCTTACATAGAATATTGTGTCTAGACGCCGCATTGGAGCATCTTACCTTAAAGCAGTGCAGCTACCATTCATTTAATTTGTAACATTAATGCCAGCTTTATATCTATACTCTAGCGACGGGACTATTAGGACTTTACAAAATCACAGCACAGCATTGTTGCCTTTACCTAATCTCAATACAGGCAACCGAGAAAGTGAACCAAATCTATCCTGTCAGAAGTGGGATTCGAACCCACGCCTCCAATGGAGACTGCGACCTGAACGCAGCGCCTTAGACCGCTCGGCCATCCTGACTTGAAAATGCTGTAAGTAGTGAAAATTACAGAAAGTATCTGGATTTCGTACACTGCATATGTCATTGCTTTACCCTTTGTTAGTATATTCTTACATAGAATATTGTGTCTAGACGCCGCATTGCAGCATCTTACCTTGAAGCAGTGCAGCTACCATTCATGTAAGTTAAAGCCTCTAGCATGTTACTTTGTAACATTAATGCCATCTTTATACCAATACTCTAGCGATGGGACTATTAGGACTTTAGAAAATCACAGCAAAGTATTGTGGCCTTTACCTAATCACTTTACAGGCTAGCGAGCAAGTGAACCACATCAATCCGTGTTAGAAGTTGGATTCCAACGCACACGTCCATTGGAGACTGCGACCTAAACGCAGCGCCTTAGACTGCTTGGCCTTCCTGACTGGAAAATGCCGTAAGTAGTGAAAATTATAAAAGTATCTTGATTTCGTACACTGCATATGTCATTGCTTTACCCTTTGTTATTATATGCTTACATAGAATATTGTGTCTAGACGCCGCATTGCAGCATCTTACCTTGAAGCAGTGCAGCTACCATTCATGTAAGTTAAAACCTCTAGCATGTTACTTTGTAACATTAATGCCATCTTTATACCAATACTCTAGCGATGGGACTATTAGGACTTTAGAAGATCACAGCAAAGTATTGTGGCCTTTACCTAATCACTTTACAGGCTAGCGAGCAGGTGAACCACAACAATCCGTGTTAGAAGTTGGATTCCAACGCACACGTCCATTGGAGACTGCGACCTGAACGCAGCGTCTTAGACTGCTTGGCCTTCCTGACTGGAAACCTCTGTAAGTAGTGAAAATTACAAAAAGTATCTTAATTTCGTACACTGCATATGTCATTGCTTTACCCTTTGTTATTATATGCTTACATAGAATATTGTGTCTAGACGCCGCATTGGAGCATCTTACCTTAAAGCAGTGCAGCTACCATTCATTTAATTTGTAACATTAATGCCAGCTTTATATCTATACTCTAGCGACGGGACTATTAGGACTTTACAAAATCACAGCACAGCATTGTTGCCTTTACCTAATCTCAATACAGGCAACCGAGAAAGTGAACCAAATCTATCCTGTCAGAAGTGGGATTCGAACCCACGCCTCCAATGGAGACTGCGACCTGAACGCAGCGCCTTAGACCGCTCGGCCATCCTGACTTGAAAATGCTGTAAGTAGTGAAAATTACAGAAAGTATCTGGATTTCGTACACTGCATATGTCATTGCTTTACCCTTTGTTAGTATATTCTTACATAGAATATTGTGTCTAGACGCCGCATTGCAGCATCTTACCTTGAAGCAGTGCAGCTACCATTCATGTAAGTTAAAGCCTCTAGCATGTTACTTTGTAACATTAATGCCATCTTTATACCAATACTCTAGCGATGGGACTATTAGGACTTTAGAAGATCACAGCAAAGTATTGTGGCCTTTACCTAATCACTTTACAGGCTAGCGAGCAAGTGAACCACATCAATCCGTGTTAGAAGTTGGATTCCAACGCACACGTCCATTGGAGACTGCGACCTGAACGCAGCGCCTTAGACTGCTTGGCCTTCCTGACTGGAAACCTCTGTAAGTAGTGAAAATTACAAAAAGTATCTTAATTTCGTACACTGCATATGTCATTGCTTTACCCTTTGTTATTATATGCTTACATAGAATATTGTGTCTAGACGCCGCATTGGAGCATCTTACCTTAAAGCAGTGCAGCTACCATTCATTTAATTTGTAACATTAATGCCAGCTTTATATCTATACTCTAGCGACGGGACTATTAGGACTTTACAAAATCACAGCACAGCATTGTTGCCTTTACCTAATCTCAATACAGGCACCCGAGAAAGTCAACCAAATCTATCCTGTCAGAAGTGGGATTCGAACCCACGCCTCCAATGGAGACTGCGACCTGAACGCAGCGCCTTAGACCGCTCGGCCATCCTGACTTGAAAATGCTGTAAGTAGTGAAAATTACAGAAAGTATCTGGATTTCGTACACTGCATATGTCATTGCTTTACCCTTTGTTAGTATATTCTTACATAGAATATTGTGTCTAGACGCCGCATTGCAGCATCTTACCTTGAAGCAGTGCAGCTACCATTCATGTAAGTTAAAGCCTCTAGCATGTTACTTTGTAACATTAATGCCATCTTTATACCAATACTCTAGCGATGGGACTATTAGGACTTTAGAAAATCACAGCAAAGTATTGTGGCCTTTACCTAATCACTTTACAGGCTAGCGAGCAAGTGAACCACATCAATCCGTGTTAGAAGTTGGATTCCAACGCACACGTCCATTGGAGACTGCGACCTAAACGCAGCGCCTTAGACTGCTTGGCCTTCCTGACTGGAAAATGCCGTAAGTAGTGAAAATTATAAAAGTATCTTGATTTCGTACACTGCATATGTCATTGCTTTACCCTTTGTTATTATATGCTTACATAGAATATTGTGTCTAGACGCCGCATTGCAGCATCTTACCTTGAAGCAGTGCAGCTAGCATTCATGTAAGTGAAAGCCTCTAGCATGTTACTTTGTAACTTTAATGCCATCTTTATACCAATACTCTAGCGATGGGACTATTAGGACTTTAGAAGATCACAGCAAAGTATTGTGGCCTTTACCTAATCACTTTAAAGGCTAGCGAGCAAGTGAACCACATCAATCTGTGTTAGAAGTTGGATTCCAACGCACACGTCCATTGGAGACTGCGACCTGAACGCAGCGCCTTAGACTGCTTGGCCTTCCTGACTGGAAACCTCTGTAAGTAGTGAAAATTACAAAAAGTATCTGGATTTCGTACACTGCATATGTCATTGCTTTACCCTTTGTTAGTATATTCTTACATAGAATATTGTCTAGACGCCGCATTGCAGCATCTTACCTTGAAGCAGTGCAGCTACCATTCATGCAAGTGCACGCCTCTAGCATGTTACTTTGTAACATTAATGCCATCTTTAGACCAATACTCTAGCGATGGGACTATTAGGACTTTAGAAGATCACAGCAAAGTATTGTGGCCTTTACCTAATCACTTTACAGGCTAGCGAGCAAGTGAACCACATCAATCCGTGTTAGAAGTTGGATTCCAACGCACACGTCCATTGGAGACTGCGACCTGAACGCAGCGCCTTAGACTGCTTGGCCTTCCTGACTGGAAACCTCTGTAAGTAGTGAAAATTATAAAAGTATCTTGATTTCGTACACTGCATATGTCATTGCTTTACCCTTTGTTATTATATGCTTACATAGAATATTGTGTCTAGACGCCGCATTGCAGCATCTTACCTTAAAGCAGTGCAGCTACCATTCATTTAATTTGTAACATTAGTGCCAGCTTTATATCTATACTCTAGCGACGGGACTATTAGGACTTTACAAAATCACAGCACAGCATTGTTGCCTTTACCTAATCTCAATACAGGCAACCGAGCAAGTGAACCAAATCTATCCTGTCAGAAGTGGGATTCGAACCCACGCCTCCAATGGAGACTGCGACCTGAACGCAGCGCCTTAGACCGCTCGGCCATCCTGACTTGAAAATGCTGTAAGTAGTGAAAATTATAAAAGTATCTGGATTTCGTACACTGCATATGTCATTGCTTTACCCTTTGTTAGTATATTCTTACATAGAATATTGTGTCTAGACGCCGCATTGCAGCATCTTACCTTGAAGCAGTGCAGCTACCATTCATGTAAGTTAAAGCCTCTAGCATGTTACTTTGTAACATTAATGCCATCTTTATACCAATACTCTAGCGATGGGACTATTAGGACTTTAGAAGATCACAGCAAAGTATTGTGGCCTTTACCTAATCACTTTACAGGCTAGCGAGCAAGTGAACCACATCAATCCGTGTTAGAAGTTGGATTCCAACGCACACGTCCATTGGAGACTGCGACCTGAACGCAGCGCCTTAGACTGCTTGGCCTTCCTGACTGGAAACCTCTGTAAGTAGTGAAAATTACAAAAAGTATCTTAATTTCGTACACTGCATATGTCATTGCTTTACCCTTTGTTATTATATGCTTACATAGAATATTGTGTCTAGACGCCGCATTGGAGCATCTTACCTTAAAGCAGTGCAGCTACCATTCATTTAATTTGTAACATTAATGCCAGCTTTATATCTATACTCTAGCGACGGGACTATTAGGACTTTACAAAATCACAGCACAGCATTGTTGCCTTTACCTAATCTCAATACAGGCAACCGAGAAAGTGAACCAAATCTATCCTGTCAGAAGTGGGATTCGAACCCACGCCTCCAATGGAGACTGCGACCTGAACGCAGCGCCTTAGACCGCTCGGCCATCCTGACTTGAAAATGCTGTAAGTAGTGAAAATTACAGAAAGTATCTGGATTTCGTACACTGCATATGTCATTGCTTTACCCTTTGTTAGTATATTCTTACATAGAATATTGTGTCTAGACGCCGCATTGCAGCATCTTACCTTGAAGCAGTGCAGCTACCATTCATGTAAGTTAAAGCCTCTAGCATGTTACTTTGTAACATTAATGCCATCTTTATACCAATACTCTAGCGATGGGACTATTAGGACTTTAGAAGATCACAGCAAAGTATTGTGGCCTTTACCTAATCACTTTACAGGCTAGCGAGCAAGTGAACCACATCAATCCGTGTTAGAAGTTGGATTCCAACGCACACGTCCATTGGAGACTGCGACCTGAACGCAGCGCCTTAGACTGCTTGGCCTTCCTGACTGGAAACCTCTGTAAGTAGTGAAAATTACAAAAAGTATCTTAATTTCGTACACTGCATATGTCATTGCTTTACCCTTTGTTATTATATGCTTACATAGAATATTGTGTCTAGACGCCGCATTGGAGCATCTTACCTTAAAGCAGTGCAGCTACCATTCATTTAATTTGTAACATTAATGCCAGCTTTATATCTATACTCTAGCGACGGGACTATTAGGACTTTACAAAATCACAGCACAGCATTGTTGCCTTTACCTAATCTCAATACAGGCACCCGAGAAAGTCAACCAAATCTATCCTGTCAGAAGTGGGATTCGAACCCACGCCTCCAATGGAGACTGCGACCTGAACGCAGCGCCTTAGACCGCTCGGCCATCCTGACTTGAAAATGCTGTAAGTAGTGAAAATTACAGAAAGTATCTGGATTTCGTACACTGCATATGTCATTGCTTTACCCTTTGTTAGTATATTCTTACATAGAATATTGTGTCTAGACGCCGCATTGCAGCATCTTACCTTGAAGCAGTGCAGCTACCATTCATGTAAGTTAAAGCCTCTAGCATGTTACTTTGTAACATTAATGCCATCTTTATACCAATACTCTAGCGATGGGACTATTAGGACTTTAGAAAATCACAGCAAAGTATTGTGGCCTTTACCTAATCACTTTACAGGCTAGCGAGCAAGTGAACCACATCAATCCGTGTTAGAAGTTGGATTCCAACGCACACGTCCATTGGAGACTGCGACCTAAACGCAGCGCCTTAGACTGCTTGGCCTTCCTGACTGGAAAATGCCGTAAGTAGTGAAAATTATAAAAGTATCTTGATTTCGTACACTGCATATGTCATTGCTTTACCCTTTGTTATTATATGCTTACATAGAATATTGTGTCTAGACGCCGCATTGCAGCATCTTACCTTGAAGCAGTGCAGCTAGCATTCATGTAAGTGAAAGCCTCTAGCATGTTACTTTGTAACTTTAATGCCATCTTTATACCAATACTCTAGCGATGGGACTATTAGGACTTTAGAAGATCACAGCAAAGTATTGTGGCCTTTACCTAATCACTTTAAAGGCTAGCGAGCAAGTGAACCACATCAATCTGTGTTAGAAGTTGGATTCCAACGCACACGTCCATTGGAGACTGCGACCTGAACGCAGCGCCTTAGACTGCTTGGCCTTCCTGACTGGAAACCTCTGTAAGTAGTGAAAATTACAAAAAGTATCTGGATTTCGTACACTGCATATGTCATTGCTTTACCCTTTGTTAGTATATTCTTACATAGAATATTGTCTAGACGCCGCATTGCAGCATCTTACCTTGAAGCAGTGCAGCTACCATTCATGCAAGTGCACGCCTCTAGCATGTTACTTTGTAACATTAATGCCATCTTTAGACCAATACTCTAGCGATGGGACTATTAGGACTTTAGAAGATCACAGCAAAGTATTGTGGCCTTTACCTAATCACTTTACAGGCTAGCGAGCAAGTGAACCACATCAATCCGTGTTAGAAGTTGGATTCCAACGCACACGTCCATTGGAGACTGCGACCTGAACGCAGCGCCTTAGACTGCTTGGCCTTCCTGACTGGAAACCTCTGTAAGTAGTGAAAATTATAAAAGTATCTTGATTTCGTACACTGCATATGTCATTGCTTTACCCTTTGTTATTATATGCTTACATAGAATATTGTGTCTAGACGCCGCATTGCAGCATCTTACCTTAAAGCAGTGCAGCTACCATTCATTTAATTTGTAACATTAGTGCCAGCTTTATATCTATACTCTAGCGACGGGACTATTAGGACTTTACAAAATCACAGCACAGCATTGTTGCCTTTACCTAATCTCAATACAGGCAACCGAGCAAGTGAACCAAATCTATCCTGTCAGAAGTGGGATTCGAACCCACGCCTCCAATGGAGACTGCGACCTGAACGCAGCGCCTTAGACCGCTCGGCCATCCTGACTTGAAAATGCTGTAAGTAGTGAAAATTATAAAAGTATCTGGATTTCGTACACTGCATATGTCATTGCTTTACCCTTTGTTAGTATATTCTTACATAGAATATTGTGTCTAGACGCCGCATTGCAGCATCTTACCTTGAAGCAGTGCAGCTACCATTCATGTAAGTTAAAGCCTCTAGCATGTTACTTTGTAACATTAATGCCATCTTTATACCAATACTCTAGCGATGGGACTATTAGGACTTTAGAAGATCACAGCAAAGTATTGTGGCCTTTACCTAATCACTTTACAGGCTAGCGAGCAAGTGAACCACATCAATCCGTGTTAGAAGTTGGATTCCAACGCACACGTCCATTGGAGACTGCGACCTGAACGCAGCGCCTTAGACTGCTTGGCCTTCCTGACTGGAAACCTCTGTAAGTAGTGAAAATTACAAAAAGTATCTTAATTTCGTACACTGCATATGTCATTGCTTTACCCTTTGTTATTATATGCTTACATAGAATATTGTGTCTAGACGCCGCATTGGAGCATCTTACCTTAAAGCAGTGCAGCTACCATTCATTTAATTTGTAACATTAATGCCAGCTTTATATCTATACTCTAGCGACGGGACTATTAGGACTTTACAAAATCACAGCACAGCATTGTTGCCTTTACCTAATCTCAATACAGGCAACCGAGAAAGTGAACCAAATCTATCCTGTCAGAAGTGGGATTCGAACCCACGCCTCCAATGGAGACTGCGACCTGAACGCAGCGCCTTAGACCGCTCGGCCATCCTGACTTGAAAATGCTGTAAGTAGTGAAAATTACAGAAAGTATCTGGATTTCGTACACTGCATATGTCATTGCTTTACCCTTTGTTAGTATATTCTTACATAGAATATTGTGTCTAGACGCCGCATTGCAGCATCTTACCTTGAAGCAGTGCAGCTACCATTCATGTAAGTTAAAGCCTCTAGCATGTTACTTTGTAACATTAATGCCATCTTTATACCAATACTCTAGCGATGGGACTATTAGGACTTTAGAAGATCACAGCAAAGTATTGTGGCCTTTACCTAATCACTTTACAGGCTAGCGAGCAAGTGAACCACATCAATCCGTGTTAGAAGTTGGATTCCAACGCACACGTCCATTGGAGACTGCGACCTGAACGCAGCGCCTTAGACTGCTTGGCCTTCCTGACTGGAAACCTCTGTAAGTAGTGAAAATTACAAAAAGTATCTTAATTTCGTACACTGCATATGTCATTGCTTTACCCTTTGTTATTATATGCTTACATAGAATATTGTGTCTAGACGCCGCATTGGAGCATCTTACCTTAAAGCAGTGCAGCTACCATTCATTTAATTTGTAACATTAATGCCAGCTTTATATCTATACTCTAGCGACGGGACTATTAGGACTTTACAAAATCACAGCACAGCATTGTTGCCTTTACCTAATCTCAATACAGGCAACCGAGAAAGTGAACCAAATCTATCCTGTCAGAAGTGGGATTCGAACCCACGCCTCCAATGGAGACTGCGACCTGAACGCAGCGCCTTAGACCGCTCGGCCATCCTGACTTGAAAATGCTGTAAGTAGTGAAAATTACAGAAAGTATCTGGATTTCGTACACTGCATATGTCATTGCTTTACCCTTTGTTAGTATATTCTTACATAGAATATTGTGTCTAGACGCCGCATTGCAGCATCTTACCTTGAAGCAGTGCAGCTACCATTCATGTAAGTTAAAGCCTCTAGCATGTTACTTTGTAACATTAATGCCATCTTTATACCAATACTCTAGCGATGGGACTATTAGGACTTTAGAAGATCACAGCAAAGTATTGTGGCCTTTACCTAATCACTTTACAGGCTAGCGAGCAAGTGAACCACATCAATCCGTGTTAGAAGTTGGATTCCAACGCACACGTCCATTGGAGACTGCGACCTGAACGCAGCGCCTTAGACTGCTTGGCCTTCCTGACTGGAAACCTCTGTAAGTAGTGAAAATTACAAAAAGTATCTTAATTTCGTACACTGCATATGTCATTGCTTTACCCTTTGTTATTATATGCTTACATAGAATATTGTGTCTAGACGCCGCATTGGAGCATCTTACCTTAAAGCAGTGCAGCTACCATTCATTTAATTGGTAACATTAATGCCATCTTTATACCAATACTCTAGCG
Source organism: Gasterosteus aculeatus (assembly GCF_964276395.1). Lineage (NCBI taxonomy): Eukaryota > Metazoa > Chordata > Actinopteri > Perciformes > Gasterosteidae > Gasterosteus > Gasterosteus aculeatus. Next base: position 3,006,596 of record NC_135701.1, on the reverse strand, counting down.
ACGGGACTATTGATACTTTACAAAATCACAGCACAGCATTGTTGCCTTTACCTAATCTCAATACAGGCAGCCGAGCAAGTGAACCAAATCTATCCTGTCAGAAGTGGGATTCGAAACCACGCCTCCAATGGAGACTGCGACCTGAACGCAGCGCCTTAGACCGCTCGGCCATCCTGACTTGAAAATATCGTAAGTAGTGAAAAATACAAAAAGTATCTGGATTTCGTACACTGCATATGTCATTGCTTTACCCTTTGTTAGTATATTCTTACATAGAATATTGTGTCTAGACGCCGCATTGCAGCATCTTACTTTGAAGCAGTGCAGCTAGCATTCATGCAAGTGAAAGCCTCTGGCATGTTACTTTGTAACTTTAATGCCATCTTTATACCAATACTCTAGCGATGGGACTATTAGGACTTTAGAAAATCACAGCAAAGTATTGTGGCCTTTACCTCATCACTTTACAGGCTAGCGAGCAAGTGAACCACATCAATCCGTGTTAGAAGTTGGATTCCAACGCACACGTCCATTGGAGACTGCGACCTAAACGCAGCGCCTTAGACTGCTTGGCCTTCCTGACTGGAAAATGCCGTATGTAGTGAAAATTATAAAAGTATCTTGATTTCGTACACTGCATATGTCATTGCTTTACCCTTTGTTATTATATGCTTACATAGAATATTGTGTCTAGACGCCGCATTGTAGCATCTTACCTTGAAGCAGTGCAGCTAGCATTCATGTAAGTGAAAGCCTCTAGCATGTTACTTTGTAACATTAATGCCATCTTTATACCAATACTCTAGCGATGGGACTAGTAGGACTTTAGAAAATCACAGCAAAGTATTGTGGCCTTTACCTAATCACTTTACAGGCTAGCGAGCAAGTGAACCACATCAATCCGTGTTAGAAGTTGGATTCCAACGCACACGTCCATTGGAGACTGCGACCTGAACGCAGCGCCTTAGACTGCTTGGCCTTCCTGACTGGAAACCTCTGTAAGTAGTGAAAATTACAAAAAGTATCTTAATTTCGTACACTGCATATGTCATTGCTTTACCCTTTGTTATTATATGCTTACATAGAATATTGTGTCTAGACGCCACATTGGAGCATCTTACCTTAAAGCAGTGCAGCTACCATTCATTTAATTTGTAACATTAGTGCCAGCTTTATATCTATACTCTAGCGACGGGACTATTAGGACTTTACAAAATCACAGCACAGCATTGTTGCCTTTACCTAATCTCAATACAGGCAACCGAGCAAGTGAACCAAATCTATCCTGTCAGAAGTGGGATTCGAACCCACGCCTCCAATGGAGACTGTGACCTGAACGCAGCGCCTTAGACCGCTCGGCCATCCTGACTTGAAAATTCTGTAAGTAGTGAAAATTACAAAAAGTATCTGGATTTCGTACACTGCATATGTCATTGCTTTACCCTTTGTTATTACATGCTTACATAGAATATTGTGTCTAGACGCCGCATTGGAGCATCTTACCTTAAAGCAGTGCAGCTACCATTCATTTAATTTGTAACATTAATGCCAGCTTTATATCTATACTCTAGCGACGGGACTATTAGGACTTTACAAAATCACAGCACAGCATTGTTGCCTTTACCTAATCTCAATACAGGCAACCGAGAAAGTGAACCAAATCTATCCTGTCAGAAGTGGGATTCGAACCCACGCCTCCAATGGAGACTGCGACCTGAACGCAGCGCCTTAGACCGCTCGGCCATCCTGACTTGAAAATGCTGTAAGTAGTGAAAATTACAGAAAGTATCTGGATTTCGTACACTGCATATGTCATTGCTTTACCCTTTGTTAGTATATTCTTACATAGAATATTGTGTCTAGACGCCGCATTGCAAGTCAAGTCAAGTCATTTTATTTTGTATAGCCCAGAATCGCAAATCCTTGAAGCAGTGCATTGCAGCATCTTACCTTGAAGCAGTGCAGCTACCATTCATGTAAGTTAAAGCCTCTAGCATGTTACTTTGTAACATTAATGCCATCTTTATACCAATACTCTAGCGATGGGACTATTAGGACTTTAGAAGATCACAGCAAAGTATTGTGGCCTTTACCTAATCACTTTACAGGCTAGCGAGCAAGTGAACCACATCAATCCGTGTTAGAAGTTGGATTCCAACGCACACGTCCATTGGAGACTGCGACCTGAACGCAGCGCCTTAGACTGCTTGGCCTTCCTGACTGGAAACCTCTGTAAGTAGTGAAAATTACAAAAAGTATCTTAATTTCGTACACTGCATATGTCATTGCTTTACCCTTTGTTATTATATGCTTACATAGAATATTGTGTCTAGACGCCGCATTGGAGCATCTTACCTTAAAGCAGTGCAGCTACCATTCATTTAATTTGTAACATTAATGCCAGCTTTATATCTATACTCTAGCGACGGGACTATTAGGACTTTACAAAATCACAGCACAGCATTGTTGCCTTTACCTAATCTCAATACAGGCAACCGAGAAAGTGAACCAAATCTATCCTGTCAGAAGTGGGATTCGAACCCACGCCTCCAATGGAGACTGCGACCTGAACGCAGCGCCTTAGACCGCTCGGCCATCCTGACTTGAAAATGCTGTAAGTAGTGAAAATTACAGAAAGTATCTGGATTTCGTACACTGCATATGTCATTGCTTTACCCTTTGTTAGTATATTCTTACATAGAATATTGTGTCTAGACGCCGCATTGCAGCATCTTACCTTGAAGCAGTGCAGCTACCATTCATGTAAGTTAAAGCCTCTAGCATGTTACTTTGTAACATTAATGCCATCTTTATACCAATACTCTAGCGATGGGACTATTAGGACTTTAGAAGATCACAGCAAAGTATTGTGGCCTTTACCTAATCACTTTACAGGCTAGCGAGCAAGTGAACCACATCAATCCGTGTTAGAAGTTGGATTCCAACGCACACGTCCATTGGAGACTGCGACCTGAACGCAGCGCCTTAGACTGCTTGGCCTTCCTGACTGGAAACCTCTGTAAGTAGTGAAAATTACAAAAAGTATCTTAATTTCGTACACTGCATATGTCATTGCTTTACCCTTTGTTATTATATGCTTACATAGAATATTGTGTCTAGACGCCGCATTGGAGCATCTTACCTTAAAGCAGTGCAGCTACCATTCATTTAATTTGTAACATTAATGCCAGCTTTATATCTATACTCTAGCGACGGGACTATTAGGACTTTACAAAATCACAGCACAGCATTGTTGCCTTTACCTAATCTCAATACAGGCAACCGAGAAAGTGAACCAAATCTATCCTGTCAGAAGTGGGATTCGAACCCACGCCTCCAATGGAGACTGCGACCTGAACGCAGCGCCTTAGACCGCTCGGCCATCCTGACTTGAAAATGCTGTAAGTAGTGAAAATTACAGAAAGTATCTGGATTTCGTACACTGCATATGTCATTGCTTTACCCTTTGTTAGTATATTCTTACATAGAATATTGTGTCTAGACGCCGCATTGCAGCATCTTACCTTGAAGCAGTGCAGCTACCATTCATGTAAGTTAAAGCCTCTAGCATGTTACTTTGTAACATTAATGCCATCTTTATACCAATACTCTAGCGATGGGACTATTAGGACTTTAGAAGATCACAGCAAAGTATTGTGGCCTTTACCTAATCACTTTACAGGCTAGCGAGCAAGTGAACCACATCAATCCGTGTTAGAAGTTGGATTCCAACGCACACGTCCATTGGAGACTGCGACCTGAACGCAGCGCCTTAGACTGCTTGGCCTTCCTGACTGGAAACCTCTGTAAGTAGTGAAAATTACAAAAAGTATCTTAATTTCGTACACTGCATATGTCATTGCTTTACCCTTTGTTATTATATGCTTACATAGAATATTGTGTCTAGACGCCGCATTGGAGCATCTTACCTTAAAGCAGTGCAGCTACCATTCATTTAATTGGTAACATTAATGCCATCTTTATACCAATACTCTAGCGACGGGACTATTGATACTTTACAAAATCACAGCACAGCATTGTTGCCTTTACCTAATCTCAATACAGGCAGCCGAGCAAGTGAACCAAATCTATCCTGTCAGAAGTGGGATTCGAAACCACGCCTCCAATGGAGACTGCGACCTGAACGCAGCGCCTTAGACCGCTCGGCCATCCTGACTTGAAAATATCGTAAGTAGTGAAAAATACAAAAAGTATCTGGATTTCGTACACTGCATATGTCATTGCTTTACCCTTTGTTAGTATATTCTTACATAGAATATTGTGTCTAGACGCCGCATTGCAGCATCTTACTTTGAAGCAGTGCAGCTAGCATTCATGCAAGTGAAAGCCTCTAGCATGTTACTTTGTAACTTTAATGCCATCTTTATACCAATACTCTAGCGATGGGACTATTAGGACTTTAGAAAATCACAGCAAAGTATTGTGGCCTTTACCTCATCACTTTACAGGCTAGCGAGCAAGTGAACCACATCAATCCGTGTTAGAAGTTGGATTCCAACGCACACGTCCATTGGAGACTGCGACCTAAACGCAGCGCCTTAGACTGCTTGGCCTTCCTGACTGGAAAATGCCGTATGTAGTGAAAATTATAAAAGTATCTTGATTTCGTACACTGCATATGTCATTGCTTTACCCTTTGTTATTATATGCTTACATAGAATATTGTGTCTAGACGCCGCATTGTAGCATCTTACCTTGAAGCAGTGCAGCTAGCATTCATGTAAGTGAAAGCCTCTAGCATGTTACTTTGTAACATTAATGCCATCTTTATACCAATACTCTAGCGATGGGACTAGTAGGACTTTAGAAAATCACAGCAAAGTATTGTGGCCTTTACCTAATCACTTTACAGGCTAGCGAGCAAGTGAACCACATCAATCCGTGTTAGAAGTTGGATTCCAACGCACACGTCCATTGGAGACTGCGACCTGAACGCAGCGCCTTAGACTGCTTGGCCTTCCTGACTGGAAACCTCTGTAAGTAGTGAAAATTACAAAAAGTATCTTAATTTCGTACACTGCATATGTCATTGCTTTACCCTTTGTTATTATATGCTTACATAGAATATTGTGTCTAGACGCCACATTGGAGCATCTTACCTTAAAGCAGTGCAGCTACCATTCATTTAATTTGTAACATTAGTGCCAGCTTTATATCTATACTCTAGCGACGGGACTATTAGGACTTTACAAAATCACAGCACAGCATTGTTGCCTTTACCTAATCTCAATACAGGCAACCGAGCAAGTGAACCAAATCTATCCTGTCAGAAGTGGGATTCGAACCCACGCCTCCAATGGAGACTGCGACCTGAACGCAGCGCCTTAGACCGCTCGGCCATCCTGACTTGAAAATTCTGTAAGTAGTGAAAATTACAAAAAGTATCTGGATTTCGTACACTGCATATGTCATTGCTTTACCCTTTGTTATTACATGCTTACATAGAATATTGTGTCTAGACGCCGCATTGGAGCATCTTACCTTAAAGCAGTGCAGCTACCATTCATTTAATTTGTAACATTAATGCCAGCTTTATATCTATACTCTAGCGACGGGACTATTAGGACTTTACAAAATCACAGCACAGCATTGTTGCCTTTACCTAATCTCAATACAGGCAACCGAGAAAGTGAACCAAATCTATCCTGTCAGAAGTGGGATTCGAACCCACGCCTCCAATGGAGACTGCGACCTGAACGCAGCGCCTTAGACCGCTCGGCCATCCTGACTTGAAAATGCTGTAAGTAGTGAAAATTACAGAAAGTATCTGGATTTCGTACACTGCATATGTCATTGCTTTACCCTTTGTTAGTATATTCTTACATAGAATATTGTGTCTAGACGCCGCATTGCAGCATCTTACCTTGAAGCAGTGCAGCTACCATTCATGTAAGTTAAAGCCTCTAGCATGTTACTTTGTAACATTAATGCCATCTTTATACCAATACTCTAGCGATGGGACTATTAGGACTTTAGAAAATCACAGCAAAGTATTGTGGCCTTTACCTAATCACTTTACAGGCTAGCGAGCAAGTGAACCACATCAATCCGTGTTAGAAGTTGGATTCCAACGCACACGTCCATTGGAGACTGCGACCTGAACGCAGCGCCTTAGACTGCTTGGCCTTCCTGACTGGAAACCTCTGTAAGTAGTGAAAATTACAAAAAGTATCTTGATTTCGTACACTGCATATGTCATTGCTTTACCCTTTGTTATTATATGCTTACATAGAATATTGTGTCTAGACGCCGCATTGGAGCATCTTACCTTAAAGCAGTGCAGCTACCATTCATTTAATTTGTAACATTAATGCCAGCTTTATATCTATACTCTAGCGACGGGACTATTAGGACTTTACAAAATCACAGCACAGCATTGTTGCCTTTACCTAATCTCAATACAGGCAACCGAGAAAGTCAACCAAATCTATCCTGTCAGAAGTGGGATTCGAACCCACGCCTACAATGGAGACTGCGACCTGAACGCAGCGCCTTAGACCGCTCGGCCATCCTGACTTGAAAATGCTGTAAGTAGTGAAAATTACAGAAAGTATCTTGATTTCGTACACTGCATATGTCATTGCTTTACCCTTTGTTATTATATGCTTACATAGAATATTGTGTCTAGACGCCGCATTGTAGCATCTTACCTTGAAGCAGTGCAGCTAGCATTCATGTAAGTGAAAGCCTCTAGCATGTTACTTTGTAACATTAATGCCATCTTTATACCAATACTCTAGCGATGGGACTATTAGGACTTTAGAAAATCACAGCAAAGTATTGTGGCCTTTACCTAATCACTTTACAGGCTAGCGAGCAAGTGAACCACATCAATCCGTGTTAGAAGTTGGATTCCAACGCACACGTCCATTGGAGACTGCGACCTGAACGCAGCGCCTTAGACTGCTTGGCCTTCCTGACTGGAAACCTCTGTAAGTAGTGAAAATTACAAAAAGTATCTTAATTTCGTACACTGCATATGTCATTGCTTTACCCTTTGTTATTATATGCTTACATAGAATATTGTGTCTAGACGCCACATTGGAGCATCTTACCTTAAAGCAGTGCAGCTACCATTCATTTAATTTGTAACATTAGTGCCAGCTTTATATCTATACTCTAGCGACGGGACTATTAGGACTTTACAAAATCACAGCACAGCATTGTTGCCTTTACCTAATCTCAATACAGGCAACCGAGCAAGTGAACCAAATCTATCCTGTCAGAAGTGGGATTCGAACCCACGCCTCCAATGGAGACTGCGACCTGAACGCAGCGCCTTAGACCGCTCGGCCATCCTGACTTAAAAATTCTGTAAGTAGTGAAAATTACAAAAAGTATCTGGATTTCGTACACTGCATATGTCATTGCTTTACCCTTTGTTATTACATGCTTACATAGAATATTGTGTCTAGACGCCGCATTGGAGCATCTTACCTTAAAGCAGTGCAGCTACCATTCATTTAATTTGTAACATTAATGCCAGCTTTATATCTATACTCTAGCGACGGGACTATTAGGACTTTACAAAATCACAGCACAGCATTGTTGCCTTTACCTAATCTCAATACAGGCAACCGAGAAAGTGAACCAAATCTATCCTGTCAGAAGTGGGATTCGAACCCACGCCTCCAATGGAGACTGCGACCTGAACGCAGCGCCTTAGACCGCTCGGCCATCCTGACTTGAAAATGCTGTAAGTAGTGAAAATTACAGAAAGTATCTGGATTTCGTACACTGCATATGTCATTGCTTTACCCTTTGTTAGTATATTCTTACATAGAATATTGTGTCTAGACGCCGCATTGCAGCATCTTACCTTGAAGCAGTGCAGCTACCATTCATGTAAGTTAAAGCCTCTAGCATGTTACTTTGTAACATTAATGCCATCTTTATACCAATACTCTAGCGATGGGACTATTAGGACTTTAGAAAATCACAGCAAAGTATTGTGGCCTTTACCTAATCACTTTACAGGCTAGCGAGCAAGTGAACCACATCAATCCGTGTTAGAAGTTGGATTCCAACGCACACGTCCATTGGAGACTGCGACCTGAACGCAGCGCCTTAGACTGCTTGGCCTTCCTGACTGGAAACCTCTGTAAGTAGTGAAAATTACAAAAAGTATCTTAATTTCGTACACTGCATATGTCATTGCTTTACCCTTTGTTATTATATGCTTACATAGAATATTGTGTCTAGACGCCGCATTGGAGCATCTTACCTTAAAGCAGTGCAGCTACCATTCATTTAATTTGTAACATTAATGCCAGCTTTATATCTATACTCTAGCGACGGGACTATTAGGACTTTACAAAATCACAGCACAGCATTGTTGCCTTTACCTAATCTCAATACAGGCAACCGAGAAAGTGAACCAAATCTATCCTGTCAGAAGTGGGATTCGAACCCACGCCTCCAATGGAGACTGCGACCTGAACGCAGCGCCTTAGACCGCTCGGCCATCCTGACTTGAAAATGCTGTAAGTAGTGAAAATTACAGAAAGTATCTGGATTTCGTACACTGCATATGTCATTGCTTTACCCTTTGTTAGTATATTCTTACATAGAATATTGTGTCTAGACGCCGCATTGCAGCATCTTACCTTGAAGCAGTGCAGCTACCATTCATGTAAGTTAAAGCCTCTAGCATGTTACTTTGTAACATTAATGCCATCTTTATACCAATACTCTAGCGATGGGACTATTAGGACTTTAGAAGATCACAGCAAAGTATTGTGGCCTTTACCTAATCACTTTACAGGCTAGCGAGCAAGTGAACCACATCAATCCGTGTTAGAAGTTGGATTCCAACGCACACGTCCATTGGAGACTGCGACCTGAACGCAGCGCCTTAGACTGCTTGGCCTTCCTGACTGGAAACCTCTGTAAGTAGTGAAAATTACAAAAAGTATCTTAATTTCGTACACTGCATATGTCATTGCTTTACCCTTTGTTATTATATGCTTACATAGAATATTGTGTCTAGACGCCGCATTGGAGCATCTTACCTTAAAGCAGTGCAGCTACCATTCATTTAATTTGTAACATTAATGCCAGCTTTATATCTATACTCTAGCGACGGGACTATTAGGACTTTACAAAATCACAGCACAGCATTGTTGCCTTTACCTAATCTCAATACAGGCACCCGAGAAAGTCAACCAAATCTATCCTGTCAGAAGTGGGATTCGAACCCACGCCTCCAATGGAGACTGCGACCTGAACGCAGCGCCTTAGACCGCTCGGCCATCCTGACTTGAAAATGCTGTAAGTAGTGAAAATTACAGAAAGTATCTGGATTTCGTACACTGCATTTGTCATTGCTTTACCCTTTGTTAGTATATTCTTACATAGAATATTGTGTCTAGACGCCGCATTGCAGCATCTTACCTTGAAGCAGTGCAGCTACCATTCATGTAAGTGAAAGCCTCTAGCATGTTACTTTGTAACATTAATGCCATCTTTATACCAATACTCTAGCGATGGGACTATTAGGACTTTAGAAAATCACAGCAAAGTATTGTGGCCTTTACCTCATCAATTTACAGGCTAGCGAGCAAGTGAACCACATCAATCCGTTTTAGAAGTTGGATTCCAACGCACACGTCCATTGGAGACTGCGACCTGAACGCAGCGCCTTAGACTGCTTGGCCTTCCTGACTGGAAACCTCTGTAAGTAGTGAAAATTACAAAAAGTATCTTAATTTCGTACACTGCATATGTCATTGCTTTACCCTTTGTTATTACATGCTTACATAGAATATTGTGTCTAGACGCCGCATTGGAGCATCTTACCTTAAAGCAGTGCAGCTACCATTCATTTAATTTGTAACATTAATGCCAGCTTTATATCTATACTCTAGCGACGGGACTATTAGGACTTTACAAAATCACAGCACAGCATTGTTGCCTTTACCTAATCTCAATACAGGCAACCGAGAAAGTGAACCAAATCTATCCTGTCAGAAGTGGGATTCGAACCCACGCCTCCAATGGAGACTGCGACCTGAACGCAGCGCCTTAGACCGCTCGGCCATCCTGACTTGAAAATGCTGTAAGTAGTGAAAATTACAGAAAGTATCTGGATTTCGTACACTGCATATGTCATTGCTTTACCCTTTGTTAGTATATTCTTACATAGAATATTGTGTCTAGACGCCGCATTGCAGCATCTTACCTTGAAGCAGTGCAGCTACCATTCATGTAAGTTAAAGCCTCTAGCATGTTACTTTGTAACATTAATGCCATCTTTATACCAATACTCTAGCGATGGGACTATTAGGACTTTAGAAAATCACAGCAAAGTATTGTGGCCTTTACCTAATCACTTTACAGGCTAGCGAGCAAGTGAACCACATCAATCCGTGTTAGAAGTTGGATTCCAACGCACACGTCCATTGGAGACTGCGACCTGAACGCAGCGCCTTAGACTGCTTGGCCTTCCTGACTGGAAACCTCTGTAAGTAGTGAAAATTACAAAAAGTATCTTAATTTCGTACACTGCATATGTCATTGCTTTACCCTTTGTTATTATATGCTTACATAGAATATTGTGTCTAGACGCCGCATTGGAGCATCTTACCTTAAAGCAGTGCAGCTACCATTCATTTAATTTGTAACATTAATGCCAGCTTTATATCTATACTCTAGCGACGGGACTATTAGGACTTTACAAAATCACAGCACAGCATTGTTGCCTTTACCTAATCTCAATACAGGCAACCGAGAAAGTGAACCAAATCTATCCTGTCAGAAGTGGGATTCGAACCCACGCCTCCAATGGAGACTGCGACCTGAACGCAGCGCCTTAGACCGCTCGGCCATCCTGACTTGAAAATGCTGTAAGTAGTGAAAATTACAGAAAGTATCTGGATTTCGTACACTGCATATGTCATTGCTTTACCCTTTGTTAGTATATTCTTACATAGAATATTGTGTCTAGACGCCGCATTGCAGCATCTTACCTTGAAGCAGTGCAGCTACCATTCATGTAAGTTAAAGCCTCTAGCATGTTACTTTGTAACATTAATGCCATCTTTATACCAATACTCTAGCGATGGGACTATTAGGACTTTAGAAGATCACAGCAAAGTATTGTGGCCTTTACCTAATCACTTTACAGGCTAGCGAGCAAGTGAACCACATCAATCCGTGTTAGAAGTTGGATTCCAACGCACACGTCCATTGGAGACTGCGACCTGAACGCAGCGCCTTAGACTGCTTGGCCTTCCTGACTGGAAACCTCTGTAAGTAGTGAAAATTACAAAAAGTATCTTAATTTCGTACACTGCATATGTCATTGCTTTACCCTTTGTTATTATATGCTTACATAGAATATTGTGTCTAGACGCCGCATTGGAGCATCTTACCTTAAAGCAGTGCAGCTACCATTCATTTAATTTGTAACATTAATGCCAGCTTTATATCTATACTCTAGCGACGGGACTATTAGGACTTTACAAAATCACAGCACAGCATTGTTGCCTTTACCTAATCTCAATACAGGCAACCGAGAAAGTGAACCAAATCTATCCTGTCAGAAGTGGGATTCGAACCCACGCCTCCAATGGAGACTGCGACCTGAACGCAGCGCCTTAGACCGCTCGGCCATCCTGACTTGAAAATGCTGTAAGTAGTGAAAATTACAGAAAGTATCTGGATTTCGTACACTGCATATGTCATTGCTTTACCCTTTGTTAGTATATTCTTACATAGAATATTGTGTCTAGACGCCGCATTGCAAGTCAAGTCAAGTCATTTTATTTTGTATAGCCCAGAATCGCAAATCCTTGAAGCAGTGCATTGCAGCATCTTACCTTGAAGCAGTGCAGCTACCATTCATGTAAGTTAAAGCCTCTAGCATGTTACTTTGTAACATTAATGCCATCTTTATACCAATACTCTAGCGATGGGACTATTAGGACTTTAGAAGATCACAGCAAAGTATTGTGGCCTTTACCTAATCACTTTACAGGCTAGCGAGCAAGTGAACCACATCAATCCGTGTTAGAAGTTGGATTCCAACGCACACGTCCATTGGAGACTGCGACCTGAACGCAGCGCCTTAGACTGCTTGGCCTTCCTGACTGGAAACCTCTGTAAGTAGTGAAAATTACAAAAAGTATCTTAATTTCGTACACTGCATATGTCATTGCTTTACCCTTTGTTATTATATGCTTACATAGAATATTGTGTCTAGACGCCGCATTGGAGCATCTTACCTTAAAGCAGTGCAGCTACCATTCATTTAATTTGTAACATTAATGCCAGCTTTATATCTATACTCTAGCGACGGGACTATTAGGACTTTACAAAATCACAGCACAGCATTGTTGCCTTTACCTAACCTCAATACAGGCAACCGAGAAAGTGAACCAAATCTATCCTGTCAGAAGTGGGATTCGAACCCACGCCTCCAATGGAGACTGCGACCTGAACGCAGCGCCTTAGACCGCTCGGCCATCCTGACTTGAAAATGCTGTAAGTAGTGAAAATTACAGAAAGTATCTGGATTTCGTACACTGCATATGTCATTGCTTTACCCTTTGTTAGTATATTCTTACATAGAATATTGTGTCTAGACGCCGCATTGCAGCATCTTACCTTGAAGCAGTGCAGCTACCATTCATGTAAGTTAAAGCCTCTAGCATGTTACTTTGTAACATTAATGCCATCTTTATACCAATACTCTAGCGATGGGACTATTAGGACTTTAGAAGATCACAGCAAAGTATTGTGGCCTTTACCTAATCACTTTACAGGCTAGCGAGCAAGTGAACCACATCAATCCGTGTTAGAAGTTGGATTCCAACGCACACGTCCATTGGAGACTGCGACCTGAACGCAGCGCCTTAGACTGCTTGGCCTTCCTGACTGGAAACCTCTGTAAGTAGTGAAAATTACAAAAAGTATCTTAATTTCGTACACTGCATATGTCATTGCTTTACCCTTTGTTATTATATGCTTACATAGAATATTGTGTCTGGACGCCGCATTGGAGCATCTTACCTTAAAGCAGTGCAGCTACCATTCATTTAATTTGTAACATTAATGCCAGCTTTATATCTATACTCTAGCGACGGGACTATTAGGACTTTACAAAATCACAGCACAGCATTGTTGCCTTTACCTAATCTCAATACAGGCACCCGAGAAAGTCAACCAAATCTATCCTGTCAGAAGTGGGATTCGAACCCACGCCTCCAATGGAGACTGCGACCTGAACGCAGCGCCTTAGACCGCTCGGCCATCCTGACTTGAAAATGCTGTAAGTAGTGAAAATTACAGAAAGTATCTGGATTTCGTACACTGCATATGTCATTGCTTTACCCTTTGTTAGTATATTCTTACATAGAATATTGTGTCTAGACGCCGCATTGCAAGTCAAGTCAAGTCATTTTATTTTGTATAGCCCAGAATCGCAAATCCTTGAAGCAGTGCATTGCAGCATCTTACCTTGAAGCAGTGCAGCTACCATTCATGTAAGTTAAAGCCTCTAGCATGTTACTTTGTAACATTAATGCCATCTTTATACCAATACTCTAGCGATGGGACTATTAGGACTTTAGAAGATCACAGCAAAGTATTGTGGCCTTTACCTAATCACTTTACAGGCTAGCGAGCAAGTGAACCACATCAATCCGTGTTAGAAGTTGGATTCCAACGCACACGTCCATTGGAGACTGCGACCTGAACGCAGCGCCTTAGACTGCTTGGCCTTCCTGACTGGAAACCTCTGTAAGTAGTGAAAATTACAAAAAGTATCTTAATTTCGTACACTGCATATGTCATTGCTTTACCCTTTGTTATTATATGCTTACATAGAATATTGTGTCTAGACGCCGCATTGGAGCATCTTACCTTAAAGCAGTGCAGCTACCATTCATTTAATTTGTAACATTAATGCCAGCTTTATATCTATACTCTAGCGACGGGACTATTAGGACTTTACAAAATCACAGCACAGCATTGTTGCCTTTACCTAACCTCAATACAGGCAACCGAGAAAGTGAACCAAATCTATCCTGTCAGAAGTGGGATTCGAACCCACGCCTCCAATGGAGACTGCGACCTGAACGCAGCGCCTTAGACCGCTCGGCCATCCTGACTTGAAAATGCTGTAAGTAGTGAAAATTACAGAAAGTATCTGGATTTCGTACACTGCATATGTCATTGCTTTACCCTTTGTTAGTATATTCTTACATAGAATATTGTGTCTAGACGCCGCATTGCAGCATCTTACCTTGAAGCAGTGCAGCTACCATTCATGTAAGTTAAAGCCTCTAGCATGTTACTTTGTAACATTAATGCCATCTTTATACCAATACTCTAGCGATGGGACTATTAGGACTTTAGAAGATCACAGCAAAGTATTGTGGCCTTTACCTCATCACTTTACAGGCTAGCGAGCAAGTGAACCACATCAATCCGTGTTAGAAGTTGGATTCCAACGCACACGTCCATTGGAGACTGCGACCTAAACGCAGCGCCTTAGACTGCTTGGCCTTCCTGACTGGAAAATGCCGTATGTAGTGAAAATTATAAAAGTATCTTGATTTCGTACACTGCATATGTCATTGCTTTACCCTTTGTTATTATATGCTTACATAGAATATTGTGTCTAGACGCCGCATTGTAGCATCTTACCTTGAAGCAGTGCAGCTAGCATTCATGTAAGTGAAAGCCTCTAGCATGTTACTTTGTAACATTAATGCCATCTTTATACCAATACTCTAGCGATGGGACTATTAGGACTTTAGAAAATCACAGCAAAGTATTGTGGCTTTTACCTAATCACTTTACAGGCTAGCGAGCAAGTGAACCACATCAATCCGTTTTAGAAGTTGGATTCCAACGCACACGTCCATTGGAGACTGCGACCTGAACGCAGCGCCTTAGACTGCTTGGCCTTCCTGACTGGAAACCTCTGTAAGTAGTGAAAATTACAAAAAGTATCTTAATTTCGTACACTGCATATGTCATTGCTTTACCCTTTGTTATTACATGCTTACATAGAATATTGTGTCTAGACGCCGCATTGGAGCATCTTACCTTAAAGCAGTGCAGCTACCATTCATTTAATTTGTAACATTAATGCCAGCTTTATATCTATACTCTAGCGACGGGACTATTAGGACTTTACAAAATCACAGCACAGCATTGTTGCCTTTACCTAATCTCAATACAGGCACCCGAGAAAGTGAACCAAATCTATCCTGTCAGAAGTGGGATTCGAACCCACGCCTCCAATGGAGACTGCGACCTGAACGCAGCGCCTTAGACCGCTCGGCCATCCTGACTTGAAAATGCTGTAAGTAGTGAAAATTACAGAAAGTATCTGGATTTCGTACACTGCATATGTCATTGCTTTACCCTTTGTTAGTATATTCTTACATAGAATATTGTGTCTAGACGCCGCATTGCAGCATCTTACCTTGAAGCAGTGCAGCTACCATTCATGTAAGTTAAAGCCTCTAGCATGTTACTTTGTAACATTAATGCCATCTTTATACCAATACTCTAGCGATGGGACTATTAGGACTTTAGAAAATCACAGCAAAGTATTGTGGCCTTTACCTAATCACTTTACAGGCTAGCGAGCAAGTGAACCACATCAATCCGTGTTAGAAGTTGGATTCCAACGCACACGTCCATTGGAGACTGCGACCTAAACGCAGCGCCTTAGACTGCTTGGCCTTCCTCACTGGAAAATGCCGTAAGTAGTGAAAATTATAAAAGTATCTTGATTTCGTACACTGCATATGTCATTGCTTTACCCTTTGTTATTATATGCTTACATAGAATATTGTGTCTAGACGCCGCATTGCAGCATCTTACCTTGAAGCAGTGCAGCTAGCATTCATGTAAGTGAAAGCCTCTAGCATGTTACTTTGTAACTTTAATGCCATCTTTATACCAATACTCTAGCGATGGGACTATTAGGACTTTAGAAGATCACAGCAAAGTATTGTGGCCTTTACCTAATCACTTTAAAGGCTAGCGAGCAAGTGAACCACATCAATCTGTGTTAGAAGTTGGATTCCAACGCACACGTCCATTGGAGACTGCGACCTGAACGCAGCGCCTTAGACTGCTTGGCCTTCCTGACTGGAAACCTCTGTAAGTAGTGAAAATTACAAAAAGTATCTGGATTTCGTACACTGCATATGTCATTGCTTTACCCTTTGTTAGTATATTCTTACATAGAATATTGTCTAGACGCCGCATTGCAGCATCTTACCTTGAAGCAGTGCAGCTACCATTCATGCAAGTGCACGCCTCTAGCATGTTACTTTGTAACATTAATGCCATCTTTAGACCAATACTCTAGCGATGGGACTATTAGGACTTTAGAAGATCACAGCAAAGTATTGTGGCCTTTACCTAATCACTTTACAGGCTAGCGAGCAAGTGAACCACATCAATCCGTGTTAGAAGTTGGATTCCAACGCACACGTCCATTGGAGACTGCGACCTGAACGCAGCGCCTTAGACTGCTTGGCCTTCCTGACTGGAAACCTCTGTAAGTAGTGAAAATTATAAAAGTATCTTGATTTCGTACACTGCATATGTCATTGCTTTACCCTTTGTTATTATATGCTTACATAGAATATTGTGTCTAGACGCCGCATTGCAGCATCTTACCTTAAAGCAGTGCAGCTACCATTCATTTAATTGGTAACATTAATGCCATCTTTATACCTATACTCTAGCGACGGGACTATTGATACTTTACAAAATCACAGCACAGCATTGTTGCCTTTACCTAATCTCAATACAGGCAGCCGAGCAAGTGAACCAAATCTATCCTGTCAAAAGTGGGATTCGAAACCACGCCTCCAATGGAGACTGCGACCTGAACGCAGCGCCTTAGACCGCTCGGCCATCCTGACTTGAAAATATCGTAAGTAGTGAAAAATACAAAAAGTATCTGGATTTCGTACACTGCATATGTCATTGCTTTACCCTTTGTTAGTATATTCTTACATAGAATATTGTGTCTAGACGCCGCATTGCAGCATCTTACCTTGAAGCAGTGCAGCTAGCATTCATGCAAGTGAAAGCCTCTAGCATGTTACTTTGTAACTTTAATGCCATCTTTATACCAATACTCTAGCGATGGGACTATTAGGACTTTAGAAAATCACAGCAAAGTATTGTGGCCTTTACCTCATCACTTTACAGGCTAGCGAGCAAGTGAACCACATCAATCCGTGTTAGAAGTTGGATTCCAACGCACACGTCCATTGGAGACTGCGACCTAAACGCAGCGCCTTAGACTGCTTGGCCTTCCTGCCTGGAAAATGCCGTAAGTAGTGAAAATTATAAAAGTATCTTGATTTCGTACACTGCATATGTCATTGCTTTACCCTTTGTTATTATATGCTTACATAGAATATTGTGTCTAGACGCCGCATTGTAGCATCTTACCTTGAAGCAGTGCAGCTAGCATTCATGTAAGTGAAAGCCTCTAGCATGTTACTTTGTAACATTAATGCCATCTTTATACCAATACTCTAGCGATGGGACTATTAGGACTTTAGAAAATCACAGCAAAGTATTGTGGCCTTTACCTAATCACTTTACAGGCTAGCGAGCAAGTGAACCACATCAATCCGTGTTAGAAGTTGGATTCCAACGCACACGTCCATTGGAGACTGCGACCTGAACGCAGCGCCTTAGACTGCTTGGCCTTCCTGACTGGAAACCTCTGTAAGTAGTGAAAATTACAAAAAGTATCTTAATTTCGTACACTGCATATGTCATTGCTTTACCCTTTGTTATTATATGCTTACATAGAATATTGTGTCTAGACGCCACATTGGAGCATCTTACCTTAAAGCAGTGCAGCTACCATTCATTTAATTTGTAACATTAGTGCCAGCTTTATATCTATACTCTAGCGACGGGACTATTAGGACTTTACAAAATCACAGCACAGCATTGTTGCCTTTACCTAATCTCAATACAGGCAACCGAGCAAGTGAACCAAATCTATCCTGTCAGAAGTGGGATTCGAACCCACGCCTCCAATGGAGACTGCGACCTGAACGCAGCGCCTTAGACCGCTCGGCCATCCTGACTTGAAAATGCTGTAAGTATTAAAAATTATAAAAGTATCTTGATTTCGTACACTGCATATGTCATTGCTTTACCCTTTGTTATTATATGCTTACATAGAATATTGTGTCTAGACGCCGCATTGCAGCATCTTACCTTGAAGCAGTGCAGCTAGCATTCATGTAAGTGAAAGCCTCTAGCATGTTACTTTGTAACATTAATGCCATCTTTATACCAATACTCTAGCGATGGGACTATTAGGACTTTAGAAAATCACAGCAAAGTATTGTGGCCTTTACCTAATCACTTTACAGGCTAGCGAGCAAGTAAACCACATCAATCCGTGTTAGAAGTTGGATTCCAACGCACACGTCCATTGGAGACTGCAACCTGAACGCAGCGCCTTAGACTGCTTGGCCTTCCTGACTGGAAACCTCTGTAAGTAGTGAAAATTATAAAAGTATCTTGATTTCGTACACTGCATATGTCATTGCTTTACCCTTTGTTATTATATGCTTACATAGAATATTGTGTCTAGACGCCGCATTGCAGCATCTTACCTTAAAGCAGTGCAGCTACCATTCATTTAATTGGTAACAATAATGCCATCTTTATACCTATACTCTAGCGACGGGACTATTGATACTTTACAAAATCACAGCACAGCATTGTTGCCTTTACCTAATCTCAATACAGGCAACCGAACCAAATCTATCCTGTCAGAAGTTGGATTCGAACCCACGCCTCCAATGGAGACTGCGACCTGAACGCAGCGCCTTAGACCGCTCGGCCATCCTGACTTGAAAATTCTGTAAGTAGTGAAAATTACAAAAAGTATCTGGATTTTGTACACTGCATATGTCATTGCTTTACCCTTTGTTATTACATGCTTACATAGAATATTGTGTCTAGACGCCGCATTGGAGCATCTTACCTTAAAGCAGTGCAGCTACCATTCATTTAATTTGTAACATTAATGCCAGCTTTATATCTATACTCTAGCGACGGGACTATTAGGACTTTACAAAATCACAGCACAGCATTGTTGCCTTTACCTAATCTCAATACAGGCAACCGAGAAAGTGAACCAAATCTATCCTGTCAGAAGTGGGATTCGAACCCACGCCTCCAATGGAGACTGCGACCTGAACGCAGCGCCTTAGACCGCTCGGCCATCCTGACTTGAAAATGCTGTAAGTAGTGAAAATTACAGAAAGTATCTGGATTTCGTACACTGCATATGTCATTGCTTTACCCTTTGTTAGTATATTCTTACATAGAATATTGTGTCTAGACGCCGCATTGCAGCATCTTACCTTGAAGCAGTGCAGCTACCATTCATGTAAGTTAAAGCCTCTAGCATGTTACTTTGTAACATTAATGCCATCTTTATACCAATACTCTAGCGATGGGACTATTAGGACTTTAGAAAATCACAGCAAAGTATTGTGGCCTTTACCTAATCACTTTACAGGCTAGCGAGCAAGTGAACCACATCAATCCGTGTTAGAAGTTGGATTCCAACGCACACGTCCATTGGAGACTGCGACCTGAACGCAGCGCCTTAGACTGCTTGGCCTTCCTGACTGGAAACCTCTGTAAGTAGTGAAAATTACAAAAAGTATCTTAATTTCGTACACTGCATATGTCATTGCTTTACCCTTTGTTATTATATGCTTACATAGAATATTGTGTCTAGACGCCGCATTGGAGCATCTTACCTTAAAGCAGTGCAGCTACCATTCATTTAATTTGTAACATTAATGCCAGCTTTATATCTATACTCTAGCGACGGGACTATTAGGACTTTACAAAATCACAGCACAGCATTGTTGCCTTTGCCTAATCTCAATACAGGCAACCGAGAAAGTGAACCAAATCTATCCTGTCAGAAGTGGGATTCGAACCCACGCCTCCAATGGAGACTGCGACCTGAACGCAGCGCCTTAGACCGCTCGGCCATCCTGACTTGAAAATGCTGTAAGTAGTGAAAATTACAGAAAGTATCTGGATTTCGTACACTGCATATGTCATTGCTTTACCCTTTGTTAGTATATTCTTACATAGAATATTGTGTCTAGACGCCGCATTGCAGCATCTTACCTTGAAGCAGTGCAGCTACCATTCATGTAAGTTAAAGCCTCTAGCATGTTACTTTGTAACATTAATGCCATCTTTATACCAATACTCTAGCGATGGGACTATTAGGACTTTAGAAGATTACAGCAAAGTATTGTGGCCTTTACCTAATCACTTTACAGGCTAGCGAGCAAGTGAACCACATCAATCCGTGTTAGAAGTTGGATTCCAACGCACACGTCCATTGGAGACTGCGACCTGAACGCAGCGCCTTAGACTGCTTGGCCTTCCTGACTGGAAACCTCTGTAAGTAGTGAAAATTACAAAAAGTATCTTAATTTCGTACACTGCATATGTCATTGCTTTACCCTTTGTTATTATATGCTTACATAGAATATTGTGTCTAGACGCCGCATTGGAGCATCTTACCTTAAAGCAGTGCAGCTACCATTCATTTAATTTGTAACATTAATGCCAGCTTTATATCTATACTCTAGCGACGGGACTATTAGGACTTTACAAAATCACAGCACAGCATTGTTGCCTTTACCTAATCTCAATACAGGCACCCGAGAAAGTGAACCAAATCTATCCTGTCAGAAGTGGGATTCGAACCCACGCCTCCAATGGAGACTGCGACCTGAACGCAGCGCCTTAGACCGCTCGGCCATCCTGACTTGAAAATGCTGTAAGTAGTGAAAATTACAGAAAGTATCTGGATTTCGTACACTGCATGTGTCATTGCTTTACCCTTTGTTAGTATATTCTTACATAGAATATTGTGTCTAGACGCCGCATTGCAGCATCTTACCTTGAAGCAGTGCAGCTACCATTCATGTAAGTTAAAGCCTCTAGCATGTTACTTTGTAACTTTAATGCCATCTTTATACCAATACTCTAGCGATGGGACTATTAGGACTTTAGAAAATCACAGCAAAGTATTGTGGCCTTTACCTCATCACTTTACAGGCTAGCGAGCAAGTGAACCACATCAATCCGTGTTAGAAGTTGGATTCCAACGCACACGTCCATTGGAGACTGCGACCTAAACGCAGCGCCTTAGACTGCTTGGCCTTCCTGACTGGAAAATGCCGTATGTAGTGAAAATTATAAAAGTATCTTGATTTCGTACACTGCATATGTCATTGCTTTACCCTTTGTTATTATATGCTTACATAGAATATTGTGTCTAGACGCCGCATTGTAGCATCTTACCTTGAAGCAGTGCAGCTAGCATTCATGTAAGTGAAAGCCTCTAGCATGTTACTTTGTAACATTAATGCCATCTTTATACCAATACTCTAGCGATGGGACTATTAGGACTTTAGAAAATCACAGCAAAGTATTGTGGCCTTTACCTAATCACTTTACAGGCTAGCGAGCAAGTGAACCACATCAATCCGTGTTAGAAGTTGGATTCCAACGCACACGTCCATTGGAGACTGCGACCTGAACGCAGCGCCTTAGACTGCTTGGCCTTCCTGACTGGAAACCTCTGTAAGTAGTGAAAATTACAAAAAGTATCTTAATTTCGTACACTGCATATGTCATTGCTTTACCCTTTGTTATTACATGCTTACATAGAATATTGTGTCTAGACGCCGCATTGGAGCATCTTACCTTAAAGCAGTGCAGCTACCATTCATTTAATTTGTAACATTAATGCCAGCTTTATATCTATACTCTAGCGACGGGACTATTAGGACTTTACAAAATCACAGCACAGCATTGTTGCCTTTACCTAATCTCAATACAGGCAACCGAGAAAGTGAACCAAATCTATCCTGTCAGAAGTGGGATTCGAACCCACGCCTCCAATGGAGACTGCGACCTGAACGCAGCGCCTTAGACCGCTCGGCCATCCTGACTTGAAAATGCTGTAAGTAGTGAAAATTACAGAAAGTATCTGGATTTCGTACACTGCATATGTCATTGCTTTACCCTTTGTTAGTATATTCTTACATAGAATATTGTGTCTAGACGCCGCATTGCAGCATCTTACCTTGAAGCAGTGCAGCTACCATTCATGTAAGTTAAAGCCTCTAGCATGTTACTTTGTAACATTAATGCCATCTTTATACCAATACTCTAGCGATGGGACTATTAGGACTTTAGAAAATCACAGCAAAGTATTGTGGCCTTTACCTAATCACTTTACAGGCTAGCGAGCAAGTGAACCACATCAATCCGTGTTAGAAGTTGGATTCCAACGCACACGTCCATTGGAGACTGCGACCTGAACGCAGCGCCTTAGACTGCTTGGCCTTCCTGACTGGAAACCTCTGTAAGTAGTGAAAATTACAAAAAGTATCTTAATTTCGTACACTGCATATGTCATTGCTTTACCCTTTGTTATTATATGCTTACATAGAATATTGTGTCTAGACGCCGCATTGGAGCATCTTACCTTAAAGCAGTGCAGCTACCATTCATTTAATTTGTAACATTAATGCCAGCTTTATATCTATACTCTAGCGACGGGACTATTAGGACTTTACAAAATCACAGCACAGCATTGTTGCCTTTACCTAATCTCAATACAGGCAACCGAGAAAGTGAACCAAATCTATCCTGTCAGAAGTGGGATTCGAACCCACGCCTCCAATGGAGACTGCGACCTGAACGCAGCGCCTTAGACCGCTCGGCCATCCTGACTTGAAAATGCTGTAAGTAGTGAAAATTACAGAAAGTATCTGGATTTCGTACACTGCATATGTCATTGCTTTACCCTTTGTTAGTATATTCTTACATAGAATATTGTGTCTAGACGCCGCATTGCAGCATCTTACCTTGAAGCAGTGCAGCTACCATTCATGTAAGTTAAAGCCTCTAGCATGTTACTTTGTAACATTAATGCCATCTTTATACCAATACTCTAGCGATGGGACTATTAGGACTTTAGAAAATCACAGCAAAGTATTGTGGCCTTTACCTAATCACTTTACAGGCTAGCGAGCAAGTGAACCACATCAATCCGTGTTAGAAGTTGGATTCCAACGCACACGTCCATTGGAGACTGCGACCTGAACGCAGCGCCTTAGACTGCTTGGCCTTCCTGACTGGAAACCTCTGTAAGTAGTGAAAATTACAAAAAGTATCTTAATTTCGTACACTGCATATGTCATTGCTTTACCCTTTGTTATTATATGCTTACATAGAATATTGTGTCTAGACGCCGCATTGGAGCATCTTACCTTAAAGCAGTGCAGCTACCATTCATTTAATTTGTAACATTAATGCCAGCTTTATATCTATACTCTAGCGACGGGACTATTAGGACTTTACAAAATCACAGCACAGCATTGTTGCCTTTACCTAATCTCAATACAGGCAACCGAGAAAGTGAACCAAATCTATCCTGTCAGAAGTGGGATTCGAACCCACGCCTCCAATGGAGACTGCGACCTGAACGCAGCGCCTTAGACCGCTCGGCCATCCTGACTTGAAAATGCTGTAAGTAGTGAAAATTACAGAAAGTATCTGGATTTCGTACACTGCATATGTCATTGCTTTACCCTTTGTTAGTATATTCTTACATAGAATATTGTGTCTAGACGCCGCATTGCAAGTCAAGTCATTTTATTTTGTATAGCCCAGAATCGCAAATCCTTGAAGCAGTGCATTGCAGCATCTTACCTTGAAGCAGTGCAGCTACCATTCATGTAAGTTAAAGCCTCTAGCATGTTACTTTGTAACATTAATGCCATCTTTATACCAATACTCTAGCGATGGGACTATTAGGACTTTAGAAGATCACAGCAAAGTATTGTGGCCTTTACCTAATCACTTTACAGGCTAGCGAGCAAGTGAACCACATCAATCCGTGTTAGAAGTTGGATTCCAACGCACACGTCCATTGGAGACTGCGACCTGAACGCAGCGCCTTAGACTGCTTGGCCTTCCTGACTGGAAACCTCTGTAAGTAGTGAAAATTACAAAAAGTATCTGGATTTCGTACACTGCATATGTCATTGCTTTACCCTTTGTTAGTATATTCTTACATAGAATATTGTGTCTAGACGCCGCATTGCAGCATCTTACCTTGAAGCAGTGCAGCTACCATTCATGTAAGTTAAAGCCTCTAGCATGTTACTTTGTAACATTAATGCCATCTTTATACCAATACTCTAGCGATGGGACTATTAGGACTTTAGAAGATCACAGCAAAGTATTGTGGCCTTTACCTAATCACTTTACAGGCTAGCGAGCAAGTGAACCACATCAATCCGTGTTAGAAGTTGGATTCCAACGCACACGTCCATTGGAGACTGCGACCTGAACGCAGCGCCTTAGACTGCTTGGCCTTCCTGACTGGAAACCTCTGTAAGTAGTGAAAATTACAAAAAGTATCTTAATTTCGTACACTGCATATGTCATTGCTTTACCCTTTGTTATTATATGCTTACATAGAATATTGTGTCTAGACGCCGCATTGGAGCATCTTACCTTAAAGCAGTGCAGCTACCATTCATTTAATTTGTAACATTAATGCCAGCTTTATATCTATACTCTAGCGACGGGACTATTAGGACTTTACAAAATCACAGCACAGCATTGTTGCCTTTACCTAATCTCAATACAGGCAACCGAGAAAGTGAACCAAATCTATCCTGTCAGAAGTGGGATTCGAACCCACGCCTCCAATGGAGACTGCGACCTGAACGCAGCGCCTTAGACCGCTCGGCCATCCTGACTTGAAAATGCTGTAAGTAGTGAAAATTACAGAAAGTATCTGGATTTCGTACACTGCATATGTCATTGCTTTACCCTTTGTTAGTATATTCTTACATAGAATATTGTGTCTAGACGCCGCATTGCAGCATCTTACCTTGAAGCAGTGCAGCTACCATTCATGTAAGTTAAAGCCTCTAACATGTTACTTTGTAACATTAATGCCATCTTTATACCAATACTCTAGCGATGGGACTATTAGGACTTTAGAAGATCACAGCAAAGTATTGTGGCCTTTACCTAATCACTTTACAGGCTAGCGAGCAAGTGAACCACATCAATCCGTGTTAGAAGTTGGATTCCAACGCACACGTCCATTGGAGACTGCGACCTGAACGCAGCGCCTTAGACTGCTTGGCCTTCCTGACTGGAAACCTCTGTAAGTAGTGAAAATTACAAAAAGTATCTTAATTTCGTACACTGCATATGTCATTGCTTTACCCTTTGTTATTATATGCTTACATAGAATATTGTGTCTAGACGCCGCATTGGAGCATCTTACCTTAAAGCAGTGCAGCTACCATTCATTTAATTTGTAACATTAATGCCAGCTTTATATCTATACTCTAGCGACGGGACTATTAGGACTTTACAAAATCACAGCACAGCATTGTTGCCTTTACCTAATCTCAATACAGGCACCCGAGAAAGTCAACCAAATCTATCCTGTCAGAAGTGGGATTCGAACCCACGCCTCCAATGGAGACTGCGACCTGAACGCAGCGCCTTAGACCGCTCGGCCATCCTGACTTGAAAATGCTGTAAGTAGTGAAAATTACAGAAAGTATCTGGATTTCGTACACTGCATATGTCATTGCTTTACCCTTTGTTAGTATATTCTTACATAGAATATTGTGTCTAGACGCCGCATTGCAGCATCTTACCTTGAAGCAGTGCAGCTACCATTCATGTAAGTTAAAGCCTCTAGCATGTTACTTTGTAACATTAATGCCATCTTTATACCAATACTCTAGCGATGGGACTATTAGGACTTTAGAAAATCACAGCAAAGTATTGTGGCCTTTACCTAATCACTTTACAGGCTAGCGAGCAAGTGAACCACATCAATCCGTGTTAGAAGTTGGATTCCAACGCACACGTCCATTGGAGACTGCGACCTAAACGCAGCGCCTTAGACTGCTTGGCCTTCCTCACTGGAAAATGCCGTAAGTAGGGAAAATTATAAAAGTATCTTGATTTCGTACACTGCATATGTCATTGCTTTACCCTTTGTTATTATATGCTTACATAGAATATTGTGTCTAGACGCCGCATTGCAGCATCTTACCTTGAAGCAGTGCAGCTAGCATTCATGTAAGTGAAAGCCTCTAGCATGTTACTTTGTAACTTTAATGCCATCTTTATACCAATACTCTAGCGATGGGACTATTAGGACTTTAGAAGATCACAGCAAAGTATTGTGGCCTTTACCTAATCACTTTAAAGGCTAGCGAGCAAGTGAACCACATCAATCTGTGTTAGAAGTTGGATTCCAACGCACACGTCCATTGGAGACTGCGACCTGAACGCAGCGCCTTAGACTGCTTGGCCTTCCTGACTGGAAACCTCTGTAAGTAGTGAAAATTACAAAAAGTATCTGGATTTCGTACACTGCATATGTCATTGCTTTACCCTTTGTTAGTATATTCTTACATAGAATATTGTCTAGACGCCGCATTGCAGCATCTTACCTTGAAGCAGTGCAGCTACCATTCATGCAAGTGCACGCCTCTAGCATGTTACTTTGTAACATTAATGCCATCTTTAGACCAATACTCTAGCGATGGGACTATTAGGACTTTAGAAGATCACAGCAAAGTATTGTGGCCTTTACCTAATCACTTTACAGGCTAGCGAGCAAGTGAACCACATCAATCCGTGTTAGAAGTTGGATTCCAACGCACACGTCCATTGGAGACTGCGACCTGAACGCAGCGCCTTAGACTGCTTGGCCTTCCTGACTGGAAACCTCTGTAAGTAGTGAAAATTATAAAAGTATCTTGATTTCGTACACTGCATATGTCATTGCTTTACCCTTTGTTATTATATGCTTACATAGAATATTGTGTCTAGACGCCGCATTGCAGCATCTTACCTTAAAGCAGTGCAGCTACCATTCATTTAATTGGTAACATTAATGCCATCTTTATACCTATACTCTAGCGACGGGACTATTGATACTTTACAAAATCACAGCACAGCATTGTTGCCTTTACCTAATCTCAATACAGGCAGCCGAGCAAGTGAACCAAATCTATCCTGTCAAAAGTGGGATTCGAAACCACGCCTCCAATGGAGACTGCGACCTGAACGCAGCGCCTTAGACCGCTCGGCCATCCTGACTTGAAAATATCGTAAGTAGTGAAAAATACAAAAAGTATCTGGATTTCGTACACTGCATATGTCATTGCTTTACCCTTTGTTAGTATATTCTTACATAGAATATTGTGTCTAGACGCCGCATTGCAGCATCTTACCTTGAAGCAGTGCAGCTAGCATTCATGCAAGTGAAAGCCTCTAGCATGTTACTTTGTAACTTTAATGCCATCTTTATACCAATACTCTAGCGATGGGACTATTAGGACTTTAGAAAATCACAGCAAAGTATTGTGGCCTTTACCTCATCACTTTACAGGCTAGCGAGCAAGTGAACCACATCAATCCGTGTTAGAAGTTGGATTCCAACGCACACGTCCATTGGAGACTGCGACCTAAACGCAGCGCCTTAGACTGCTTGGCCTTCCTGCCTGGAAAATGCCGTAAGTAGTGAAAATTATAAAAGTATCTTGATTTCGTACACTGCATATGTCATTGCTTTACCCTTTGTTATTATATGCTTACATAGAATATTGTGTCTAGACGCCGCATTGTAGCATCTTACCTTGAAGCAGTGCAGCTAGCATTCATGTAAGTGAAAGCCTCTAGCATGTTACTTTGTAACTTTAATGCCATCTTTATACCAATACTCTAGCGATGGGACTATTAGGACTTTAGAAGATCACAGCAAAGTATTGTGGCCTTTACCTAATCACTTTAAAGGCTAGCGAGCAAGTGAACCACATCAATCTGTGTTAGAAGTTGGATTCCAACGCACACGTCCATTGGAGACTGCGACCTGAACGCAGCGCCTTAGACTGCTTGGCCTTCCTGACTGGAAACCTCTGTAAGTAGTGAAAATTACAAAAAGTATCTGGATTTCGTACACTGCATATGTCATTGCTTTACCCTTTGTTAGTATATTCTTACATAGAATATTGTCTAGACGCCGCATTGCAGCATCTTACCTTGAAGCAGTGCAGCTACCATTCATGCAAGTGCACGCCTCTAGCATGTTACTTTGTAACATTAATGCCATCTTTAGACCAATACTCTAGCGATGGGACTATTAGGACTTTAGAAGATCACAGCAAAGTATTGTGGCCTTTACCTAATCACTTTACAGGCTAGCGAGCAAGTGAACCACATCAATCCGTGTTAGAAGTTGGATTCCAACGCACACGTCCATTGGAGACTGCGACCTGAACGCAGCGCCTTAGACTGCTTGGCCTTCCTGACTGGAAACCTCTGTAAGTAGTGAAAATTATAAAAGTATCTTGATTTCGTACACTGCATATGTCATTGCTTTACCCTTTGTTATTATATGCTTACATAGAATATTGTGTCTAGACGCCGCATTGCAGCATCTTACCTTAAAGCAGTGCAGCTACCATTCATTTAATTGGTAACATTAATGCCATCTTTATACCTATACTCTAGCGACGGGACTATTGATACTTTACAAAATCACAGCACAGCATTGTTGCCTTTACCTAATCTCAATACAGGCAGCCGAGCAAGTGAACCAAATCTATCCTGTCAAAAGTGGGATTCGAAACCACGCCTCCAATGGAGACTGCGACCTGAACGCAGCGCCTTAGACCGCTCGGCCATCCTGACTTGAAAATATCGTAAGTAGTGAAAAATACAAAAAGTATCTGGATTTCGTACACTGCATATGTCATTGCTTTACCCTTTGTTAGTATATTCTTACATAGAATATTGTGTCTAGACGCCGCATTGCAGCATCTTACCTTGAAGCAGTGCAGCTAGCATTCATGCAAGTGAAAGCCTCTAGCATGTTACTTTGTAACTTTAATGCCATCTTTATACCAATACTCTAGCGATGGGACTATTAGGACTTTAGAAAATCACAGCAAAGTATTGTGGCCTTTACCTCATCACTTTACAGGCTAGCGAGCAAGTGAACCACATCAATCCGTGTTAGAAGTTGGATTCCAACGCACACGTCCATTGGAGACTGCGACCTAAACGCAGCGCCTTAGACTGCTTGGCCTTCCTGCCTGGAAAATGCCGTAAGTAGTGAAAATTATAAAAGTATCTTGATTTCGTACACTGCATATGTCATTGCTTTACCCTTTGTTAGTATATTCTTACATAGAATATTGTGTCTAGACGCCGCATTGCAGCATCTTACCTTGAAGCAGTGCAGCTAGCATTCATGCAAGTGAAAGCCTCTAGCATGTTACTTTGTAACTTTAATGCCATCTTTATACCAATACTCTAGCGATGGGACTATTAGGACTTTAGAAAATCACAGCAAAGTATTGTGGCCTTTACCTCATCACTTTACAGGCTAGCGAGCAAGTGAACCACATCAATCCGTGTTAGAAGTTGGATTCCAACGCACACGTCCATTGGAGACTGCGACCTAAACGCAGCGCCTTAGACTGCTTGGCCTTCCTGCCTGGAAAATGCCGTAAGTAGTGAAAATTATAAAAGTATCTTGATTTCGTACACTGCATATGTCATTGCTTTACCCTTTGTTATTATATGCTTACATAGAATATTGTGTCTAGACGCCGCATTGTAGCATCTTACCTTGAAGCAGTGCAGCTAGCATTCATGTAAGTGAAAGCCTCTAGCATGTTACTTTGTAACTTTAATGCCATCTTTATACCAATACTCTAGCGATGGGACTATTAGGACTTTAGAAGATCACAGCAAAGTATTGTGGCCTTTACCTAATCACTTTAAAGGCTAGCGAGCAAGTGAACCACATCAATCTGTGTTAGAAGTTGGATTCCAACGCACACGTCCATTGGAGACTGCGACCTGAACGCAGCGCCTTAGACTGCTTGGCCTTCCTGACTGGAAACCTCTGTAAGTAGTGAAAATTACAAAAAGTATCTGGATTTCGTACACTGCATATGTCATTGCTTTACCCTTTGTTAGTATATTCTTACATAGAATATTGTCTAGACGCCGCATTGCAGCATCTTACCTTGAAGCAGTGCAGCTACCATTCATGCAAGTGCACGCCTCTAGCATGTTACTTTGTAACATTAATGCCATCTTTAGACCAATACTCTAGCGATGGGACTATTAGGACTTTAGAAGATCACAGCAAAGTATTGTGGCCTTTACCTAATCACTTTACAGGCTAGCGAGCAAGTGAACCACATCAATCCGTGTTAGAAGTTGGATTCCAACGCACACGTCCATTGGAGACTGCGACCTGAACGCAGCGCCTTAGACTGCTTGGCCTTCCTGACTGGAAACCTCTGTAAGTAGTGAAAATTATAAAAGTATCTTGATTTCGTACACTGCATATGTCATTGCTTTACCCTTTGTTATTATATGCTTACATAGAATATTGTGTCTAGACGCCGCATTGCAGCATCTTACCTTAAAGCAGTGCAGCTACCATTCATTTAATTGGTAACATTAATGCCATCTTTATACCTATACTCTAGCGACGGGACTATTGATACTTTACAAAATCACAGCACAGCATTGTTGCCTTTACCTAATCTCAATACAGGCAGCCGAGCAAGTGAACCAAATCTATCCTGTCAAAAGTGGGATTCGAAACCACGCCTCCAATGGAGACTGCGACCTGAACGCAGCGCCTTAGACCGCTCGGCCATCCTGACTTGAAAATATCGTAAGTAGTGAAAAATACAAAAAGTATCTGGATTTCGTACACTGCATATGTCATTGCTTTACCCTTTGTTAGTATATTCTTACATAGAATATTGTGTCTAGACGCCGCATTGCAGCATCTTACCTTGAAGCAGTGCAGCTAGCATTCATGCAAGTGAAAGCCTCTAGCATGTTACTTTGTAACTTTAATGCCATCTTTATACCAATACTCTAGCGATGGGACTATTAGGACTTTAGAAAATCACAGCAAAGTATTGTGGCCTTTACCTCATCACTTTACAGGCTAGCGAGCAAGTGAACCACATCAATCCGTGTTAGAAGTTGGATTCCAACGCACACGTCCATTGGAGACTGCGACCTAAACGCAGCGCCTTAGACTGCTTGGCCTTCCTGCCTGGAAAATGCCGTAAGTAGTGAAAATTATAAAAGTATCTTGATTTCGTACACTGCATATGTCATTGCTTTACCCTTTGTTATTATATGCTTACATAGAATATTGTGTCTAGACGCCGCATTGTAGCATCTTACCTTGAAGCAGTGCAGCTAGCATTCATGTAAGTGAAAGCCTCTAGCATGTTACTTTGTAACATTAATGCCATCTTTATACCAATACTCTAGCGATGGGACTATTAGGACTTTAGAAAATCACAGCAAAGTATTGTGGCCTTTACCTAATCACTTTACAGGCTAGCGAGCAAGTGAACCACATCAATCCGTGTTAGAAGTTGGATTCCAACGCACACGTCCATTGGAGACTGCGACCTGAACGCAGCGCCTTAGACTGCTTGGCCTTCCTGACTGGAAACCTCTGTAAGTAGTGAAAATTACAAAAAGTATCTTAATTTCGTACACTGCATATGTCATTGCTTTACCCTTTGTTATTATATGCTTACATAGAATATTGTGTCTAGACGCCGCATTGCAGCATCTTACCTTAAAGCAGTGCAGCTACCATTCATTTAATTGGTAACATTAGTGCCAGCTTTATATCTATACTCTAGCGACGGGACTATTAGGACTTTACAAAATCACAGCACAGCATTGTTGCCTTTACCTAATCTCAATACAGGCAACCGAGCAAGTGAACCAAATCTATCCTGTCAGAAGTGGGATTCGAACCCACGCCTCCAATGGAGACTGCGACCTGAACGCAGCGCCTTAGACCGCTCGGCCATCCTGACTTGAAAATGCTGTAAGTATTAAAAATTATAAAAGTATCTTGATTTCGTACACTGCATATGTCATTGCTTTACCCTTTGTTATTATATGCTTACATAGAATATTGTGTCTAGACGCCGCATTGCAGCATCTTACCTTGAAGCAGTGCAGCTAGCATTCATGTAAGTGAAAGCCTCTAGCATGTTACTTTGTAACATTAATGCCATCTTTATACCAATACTCTAGCGATGGGACTATTAGGACTTTAGAAAATCACAGCAAAGTATTGTGGCCTTTACCTAATCACTTTACAGGCTAGCGAGCAAGTAAACCACATCAATCCGTGTTAGAAGTTGGATTCCAACGCACACGTCCATTGGAGACTGCAACCTGAACGCAGCGCCTTAGACTGCTTGGCCTTCCTGACTGGAAACCTCTGTAAGTAGTGAAAATTATAAAAGTATCTTGATTTCGTACACTGCATATGTCATTGCTTTACCCTTTGTTATTATATGCTTACATAGAATATTGTGTCTAGACGCCGCATTGCAGCATCTTACCTTAAAGCAGTGCAGCTACCATTCATTTAATTGGTAACAATAATGCCATCTTTATACCTATACTCTAGCGACGGGACTATTGATACTTTACAAAATCACAGCACAGCATTGTTGCCTTTACCTAATCTCAATACAGGCAACCGAACCAAATCTATCCTGTCAGAAGTTGGATTCGAACCCACGCCTCCAATGGAGACTGCGACCTGAACGCAGCGCCTTAGACCGCTCGGCCATCCTGACTTGAAAATTCTGTAAGTAGTGAAAATTACAAAAAGTATCTGGATTTCGTACACTGCATATGTCATTGCTTTACCCTTTGTTATTACATGCTTACATAGAATATTGTGTCTAGACGCCGCATTGGAGCATCTTACCTTAAAGCAGTGCAGCTACCATTCATTTAATTTGTAACATTAATGCCAGCTTTATATCTATACTCTAGCGACGGGACTATTAGGACTTTACAAAATCACAGCACAGCATTGTTGCCTTTACCTAATCTCAATACAGGCAACCGAGAAAGTGAACCAAATCTATCCTGTCAGAAGTGGGATTCGAACCCACGCCTCCAATGGAGACTGCGACCTGAACGCAGCGCCTTAGACCGCTCGGCCATCCTGACTTGAAAATGCTGTAAGTAGTGAAAATTACAGAAAGTATCTGGATTTCGTACACTGCATATGTCATTGCTTTACCCTTTGTTAGTATATTCTTACATAGAATATTGTGTCTAGACGCCGCATTGCAGCATCTTACCTTGAAGCAGTGCAGCTACCATTCATGTAAGTTAAAGCCTCTAGCATGTTACTTTGTAACATTAATGCCATCTTTATACCAATACTCTAGCGATGGGACTATTAGGACTTTAGAAAATCACAGCAAAGTATTGTGGCCTTTACCTAATCACTTTACAGGCTAGCGAGCAAGTGAACCACATCAATCCGTGTTAGAAGTTGGATTCCAACGCACACGTCCATTGGAGACTGCGACCTGAACGCAGCGCCTTAGACTGCTTGGCCTTCCTGACTGGAAACCTCTGTAAGTAGTGAAAATTACAAAAAGTATCTTAATTTCGTACACTGCATATGTCATTGCTTTACCCTTTGTTATTATATGCTTACATAGAATATTGTGTCTAGACGCCGCATTGGAGCATCTTACCTTAAAGCAGTGCAGCTACCATTCATTTAATTTGTAACATTAATGCCAGCTTTATATCTATACTCTAGCGACGGGACTATTAGGACTTTACAAAATCACAGCACAGCATTGTTGCCTTTGCCTAATCTCAATACAGGCAACCGAGAAAGTGAACCAAATCTATCCTGTCAGAAGTGGGATTCGAACCCACGCCTCCAATGGAGACTGCGACCTGAACGCAGCGCCTTAGACCGCTCGGCCATCCTGACTTGAAAATGCTGTAAGTAGTGAAAATTACAGAAAGTATCTGGATTTCGTACACTGCATATGTCATTGCTTTACCCTTTGTTAGTATATTCTTACATAGAATATTGTGTCTAGACGCCGCATTGCAGCATCTTACCTTGAAGCAGTGCAGCTACCATTCATGTAAGTTAAAGCCTCTAGCATGTTACTTTGTAACATTAATGCCATCTTTATACCAATACTCTAGCGATGGGACTATTAGGACTTTAGAAAATCACAGCAAAGTATTGTGGCCTTTACCTAATCACTTTACAGGCTAGCGAGCAAGTGAACCACATCAATCCGTGTTAGAAGTTGGATTCCAACGCACACGTCCATTGGAGACTGCGACCTGAACGCAGCGCCTTAGACTGCTTGGCCTTCCTGACTGGAAACCTCTGTAAGTAGTGAAAATTACAAAAAGTATCTTAATTTCGTACACTGCATATGTCATTGCTTTACCCTTTGTTATTATATGCTTACATAGAATATTGTGTCTAGACGCCGCATTGGAGCATCTTACCTTAAAGCAGTGCAGCTACCATTCATTTAATTTGTAACATTAATGCCAGCTTTATATCTATACTCTAGCGACGGGACTATTAGGACTTTACAAAATCACAGCACAGCATTGTTGCCTTTACCTAATCTCAATACAGGCAACCGAGAAAGTGAACCAAATCTATCCTGTCAGAAGTGGGATTCGAACCCACGCCTCCAATGGAGACTGCGACCTGAACGCAGCGCCTTAGACCGCTCGGCCATCCTGACTTGAAAATGCTGTAAGTAGTGAAAATTACAGAAAGTATCTGGATTTCGTACACTGCATATGTCATTGCTTTACCCTTTGTTAGTATATTCTTACATAGAATATTGTGTCTAGACGCCGCATTGCAAGTCAAGTCAAGTCATTTTATTTTGTATAGCCCAGAATCGCAAATCCTTGAAGCAGTGCATTGCAGCATCTTACCTTGAAGCAGTGCAGCTACCATTCATGTAAGTTAAAGCCTCTAGCATGTTACTTTGTAACATTAATGCCATCTTTATACCAATACTCTAGCGATGGGACTATTAGGACTTTAGAAGATCACACCAAAGTATTGTGGCCTTTACCTAATCACTTTACAGGCTAGCGAGCAAGTGAACCACATCAATCCGTGTTAGAAGTTGGATTCCAACGCACACGTCCATTGGAGACTGCGACCTGAACGCAGCGCCTTAGACTGCTTGGCCTTCCTGACTGGAAACCTCTGTAAGTAGTGAAAATTACAAAAAGTATCTTAATTTCGTACACTGCATATGTCATTGCTTTACCCTTTGTTATTATATGCTTACATAGAATATTGTGTCTAGACGCCGCATTGGAGCATCTTACCTTAAAGCAGTGCAGCTACCATTCATTTAATTTGTAACATTAATGCCAGCTTTATATCTATACTCTAGCGACGGGACTATTAGGACTTTACAAAATCACAGCACAGCATTGTTGCCTTTACCTAATCTCAATACAGGCAACCGAGAGAGTGAACCAAATCTATCCTGTCAGAAGTGGGATTCGAACCCACGCCTCCAATGGAGACTGCGACCTGAACGCAGCGCCTTAGACCGCTCGGCCATCCTGACTTGAAAATGCTGTAAGTAGTGAAAATTACAGAAAGTATCTGGATTTCGTACACTGCATATGTCATTGCTTTACCCTTTGTTATTATATGCTTACATAGAATATTGTGTCTAGACGCCGCATTGGAGCATCTTACCTTAAAGCAGTGCAGCTACCATTCATTTAATTTGTAACATTAATGCCAGCTTTATATCTATACTCTAGCGACGGGACTATTAGGACTTTACAAAATCACAGCACAGCATTGTTGCCTTTACCTAATCTCAATACAGGCAACCGAGAAAGTGAACCAAATCTATCCTGTCAGAAGTGGGATTCGAACCCACGCCTCCAATGGAGACTGCGACCTGAACGCAGCGCCTTAGACCGCTCGGCCATCCTGACTTGAAAATGCTGTAAGTAGTGAAAATTACAGAAAGTATCTGGATTTCGTACACTGCATATGTCATTGCTTTACCCTTTGTTAGTATATTCTTACATAGAATATTGTGTCTAGACGCCGCATTGCAGCATCTTACCTTGAAGCAGTGCAGCTACCATTCATGTAAGTTAAAGCCTCTAGCATGTTACTTTGTAACATTAATGCCATCTTTATACCAATACTCTAGCGATGGGACTATTAGGACTTTAGAAGATCACAGCAAAGTATTGTGGCCTTTACCTAATCACTTTACAGGCTAGCGAGCAAGTGAACCACATCAATCCGTGTTAGAAGTTGGATTCCAACGCACACGTCCATTGGAGACTGCGACCTGAACGCAGCGCCTTAGACTGCTTGGCCTTCCTGACTGGAAACCTCTGTAAGTAGTGAAAATTACAAAAAGTATCTTAATTTCG
This sequence comes from Gasterosteus aculeatus, assembly GCF_964276395.1. Lineage (NCBI taxonomy): Eukaryota > Metazoa > Chordata > Actinopteri > Perciformes > Gasterosteidae > Gasterosteus > Gasterosteus aculeatus. The sequence continues at coordinate 2,970,158 of NC_135701.1, read as the reverse complement.
TACACTGCATATGTCATTGCTTTACCCTTTGTTATTATATGCTTACATAGAATATTGTGTCTAGACGCCGCATTGGAGCATCTTACCTTAAAGCAGTGCAGCTACCATTCATTTAATTTGTAACATTAATGCCAGCTTTATATCTATACTCTAGCGACGGGACTATTAGGACTTTACAAAATCACAGCACAGCATTGTTGCCTTTACCTAATCTCAATACAGGCACCCGAGAAAGTCAACCAAATCTATCCTGTCAGAAGTGGGATTCGAACCCACGCCTCCAATGGAGACTGCGACCTGAACGCAGCGCCTTAGACCGCTCGGCCATCCTGACTTGAAAATGCTGTAAGTAGTGAAAATTACAGAAAGTATCTGGATTTCGTACACTGCATATGTCATTGCTTTACCCTTTGTTAGTATATTCTTACATAGAATATTGTGTCTAGACGCCGCATTGCAGCATCTTACCTTGAAGCAGTGCAGCTACCATTCATGTAAGTTAAAGCCTCTAGCATGTTACTTTGTAACATTAATGCCATCTTTATACCAATACTCTAGCGATGGGACTATTAGGACTTTAGAAAATCACAGCAAAGTATTGTGGCCTTTACCTAATCACTTTACAGGCTAGCGAGCAAGTGAACCACATCAATCCGTGTTAGAAGTTGGATTCCAACGCACACGTCCATTGGAGACTGCGACCTAAACGCAGCGCCTTAGACTGCTTGGCCTTCCTCACTGGAAAATGCCGTAAGTAGTGAAAATTATAAAAGTATCTTGATTTCGTACACTGCATATGTCATTGCTTTACCCTTTGTTATTATATGCTTACATAGAATATTGTGTCTAGACGCCGCATTGCAGCATCTTACCTTGAAGCAGTGCAGCTAGCATTCATGTAAGTGAAAGCCTCTAGCATGTTACTTTGTAACTTTAATGCCATCTTTATACCAATACTCTAGCGATGGGACTATTAGGACTTTAGAAGATCACAGCAAAGTATTGTGGCCTTTACCTAATCACTTTAAAGGCTAGCGAGCAAGTGAACCACATCAATCTGTGTTAGAAGTTGGATTCCAACGCACACGTCCATTGGAGACTGCGACCTGAACGCAGCGCCTTAGACTGCTTGGCCTTCCTGACTGGAAACCTCTGTAAGTAGTGAAAATTACAAAAAGTATCTGGATTTCGTACACTGCATATGTCATTGCTTTACCCTTTGTTAGTATATTCTTACATAGAATATTGTCTAGACGCCGCATTGCAGCATCTTACCTTGAAGCAGTGCAGCTACCATTCATGCAAGTGCACGCCTCTAGCATGTTACTTTGTAACATTAATGCCATCTTTAGACCAATACTCTAGCGATGGGACTATTAGGACTTTAGAAGATCACAGCAAAGTATTGTGGCCTTTACCTAATCACTTTACAGGCTAGCGAGCAAGTGAACCACATCAATCCGTGTTAGAAGTTGGATTCCAACGCACACGTCCATTGGAGACTGCGACCTGAACGCAGCGCCTTAGACTGCTTGGCCTTCCTGACTGGAAACCTCTGTAAGTAGTGAAAATTATAAAAGTATCTTGATTTCGTACACTGCATATGTCATTGCTTTACCCTTTGTTATTATATGCTTACATAGAATATTGTGTCTAGACGCCGCATTGCAGCATCTTACCTTAAAGCAGTGCAGCTACCATTCATTTAATTGGTAACATTAATGCCATCTTTATACCTATACTCTAGCGACGGGACTATTGATACTTTACAAAATCACAGCACAGCATTGTTGCCTTTACCTAATCTCAATACAGGCAGCCGAGCAAGTGAACCAAATCTATCCTGTCAAAAGTGGGATTCGAAACCACGCCTCCAATGGAGACTGCGACCTGAACGCAGCGCCTTAGACCGCTCGGCCATCCTGACTTGAAAATATCGTAAGTAGTGAAAAATACAAAAAGTATCTGGATTTCGTACACTGCATATGTCATTGCTTTACCCTTTGTTAGTATATTCTTACATAGAATATTGTGTCTAGACGCCGCATTGCAGCATCTTACCTTGAAGCAGTGCAGCTAGCATTCATGCAAGTGAAAGCCTCTAGCATGTTACTTTGTAACTTTAATGCCATCTTTATACCAATACTCTAGCGATGGGACTATTAGGACTTTAGAAAATCACAGCAAAGTATTGTGGCCTTTACCTCATCACTTTACAGGCTAGCGAGCAAGTGAACCACATCAATCCGTGTTAGAAGTTGGATTCCAACGCACACGTCCATTGGAGACTGCGACCTAAACGCAGCGCCTTAGACTGCTTGGCCTTCCTGCCTGGAAAATGCCGTAAGTAGTGAAAATTATAAAAGTATCTTGATTTCGTACACTGCATATGTCATTGCTTTACCCTTTGTTATTATATGCTTACATAGAATATTGTGTCTAGACGCCGCATTGTAGCATCTTACCTTGAAGCAGTGCAGCTAGCATTCATGTAAGTGAAAGCCTCTAGCATGTTACTTTGTAACATTAATGCCATCTTTATACCAATACTCTAGCGATGGGACTATTAGGACTTTAGAAAATCACAGCAAAGTATTGTGGCCTTTACCTAATCACTTTACAGGCTAGCGAGCAAGTGAACCACATCAATCCGTGTTAGAAGTTGGATTCCAACGCACACGTCCATTGGAGACTGCGACCTGAACGCAGCGCCTTAGACTGCTTGGCCTTCCTGACTGGAAACCTCTGTAAGTAGTGAAAATTACAAAAAGTATCTTAATTTCGTACACTGCATATGTCATTGCTTTACCCTTTGTTATTATATGCTTACATAGAATATTGTGTCTAGACGCCACATTGGAGCATCTTACCTTAAAGCAGTGCAGCTACCATTCATTTAATTTGTAACATTAGTGCCAGCTTTATATCTATACTCTAGCGACGGGACTATTAGGACTTTACAAAATCACAGCACAGCATTGTTGCCTTTACCTAATCTCAATACAGGCAACCGAGCAAGTGAACCAAATCTATCCTGTCAGAAGTGGGATTCGAACCCACGCCTCCAATGGAGACTGCGACCTGAACGCAGCGCCTTAGACCGCTCGGCCATCCTGACTTGAAAATGCTGTAAGTATTAAAAATTATAAAAGTATCTTGATTTCGTACACTGCATATGTCATTGCTTTACCCTTTGTTATTATATGCTTACATAGAATATTGTGTCTAGACGCCGCATTGCAGCATCTTACCTTGAAGCAGTGCAGCTAGCATTCATGTAAGTGAAAGCCTCTAGCATGTTACTTTGTAACATTAATGCCATCTTTATACCAATACTCTAGCGATGGGACTATTAGGACTTTAGAAAATCACAGCAAAGTATTGTGGCCTTTACCTAATCACTTTACAGGCTAGCGAGCAAGTAAACCACATCAATCCGTGTTAGAAGTTGGATTCCAACGCACACGTCCATTGGAGACTGCAACCTGAACGCAGCGCCTTAGACTGCTTGGCCTTCCTGACTGGAAACCTCTGTAAGTAGTGAAAATTATAAAAGTATCTTGATTTCGTACACTGCATATGTCATTGCTTTACCCTTTGTTATTATATGCTTACATAGAATATTGTGTCTAGACGCCGCATTGCAGCATCTTACCTTAAAGCAGTGCAGCTACCATTCATTTAATTGGTAACAATAATGCCATCTTTATACCTATACTCTAGCGACGGGACTATTGATACTTTACAAAATCACAGCACAGCATTGTTGCCTTTACCTAATCTCAATACAGGCAACCGAACCAAATCTATCCTGTCAGAAGTTGGATTCGAACCCACGCCTCCAATGGAGACTGCGACCTGAACGCAGCGCCTTAGACCGCTCGGCCATCCTGACTTGAAAATTCTGTAAGTAGTGAAAATTACAAAAAGTATCTGGATTTCGTACACTGCATATGTCATTGCTTTACCCTTTGTTATTACATGCTTACATAGAATATTGTGTCTAGACGCCGCATTGGAGCATCTTACCTTAAAGCAGTGCAGCTACCATTCATTTAATTTGTAACATTAATGCCAGCTTTATATCTATACTCTAGCGACGGGACTATTAGGACTTTACAAAATCACAGCACAGCATTGTTGCCTTTACCTAATCTCAATACAGGCAACCGAGAAAGTGAACCAAATCTATCCTGTCAGAAGTGGGATTCGAACCCACGCCTCCAATGGAGACTGCGACCTGAACGCAGCGCCTTAGACCGCTCGGCCATCCTGACTTGAAAATGCTGTAAGTAGTGAAAATTACAGAAAGTATCTGGATTTCGTACACTGCATATGTCATTGCTTTACCCTTTGTTAGTATATTCTTACATAGAATATTGTGTCTAGACGCCGCATTGCAGCATCTTACCTTGAAGCAGTGCAGCTACCATTCATGTAAGTTAAAGCCTCTAGCATGTTACTTTGTAACATTAATGCCATCTTTATACCAATACTCTAGCGATGGGACTATTAGGACTTTAGAAAATCACAGCAAAGTATTGTGGCCTTTACCTAATCACTTTACAGGCTAGCGAGCAAGTGAACCACATCAATCCGTGTTAGAAGTTGGATTCCAACGCACACGTCCATTGGAGACTGCGACCTGAACGCAGCGCCTTAGACTGCTTGGCCTTCCTGACTGGAAACCTCTGTAAGTAGTGAAAATTACAAAAAGTATCTTAATTTCGTACAGTGCATATGTCATTGCTTTACCCTTTGTTATTATATGCTTACATAGAATATTGTGTCTAGACGCCGCATCGGAGCATCTTACCTTAAAGCAGTGCAGCTACCATTCATTTAATTTGTAACATTAATGCCAGCTTTATATCTATACTCTAGCGACGGGACTATTAGGACTTTACAAAATCACAGCACAGCATTGTTGCCTTTGCCTAATCTCAATACAGGCAACCGAGAAAGTGAACCAAATCTATCCTGTCAGAAGTGGGATTCGAACCCACGCCTCCAATGGAGACTGCGACCTGAACGCAGCGCCTTAGACCGCTCGGCCATCCTGACTTGAAAATGCTGTAAGTAGTGAAAATTACAGAAAGTATCTGGATTTCGTACACTGCATATGTCATTGCTTTACCCTTTGTTAGTATATTCTTACATAGAATATTGTGTCTAGACGCCGCATTGCAGCATCTTACCTTGAAGCAGTGCAGCTACCATTCATGTAAGTTAAAGCCTCTAGCATGTTACTTTGTAACATTAATGCCATCTTTATACCAATACTCTAGCGATGGGACTATTAGGACTTTAGAAGATTACAGCAAAGTATTGTGGCCTTTACCTAATCACTTTACAGGCTAGCGAGCAAGTGAACCACATCAATCCGTGTTAGAAGTTGGATTCCAACGCACACGTCCATTGGAGACTGCGACCTGAACGCAGCGCCTTAGACTGCTTGGCCTTCCTGACTGGAAACCTCTGTAAGTAGTGAAAATTACAAAAAGTATCTTAATTTCGTACACTGCATATGTCATTGCTTTACCCTTTGTTATTATATGCTTACATAGAATATTGTGTCTAGACACCGCATTGGAGCATCTTACCTTAAAGCAGTGCAGCTACCATTCATTTAATTTGTAACATTAATGCCAGCTTTATATCTATACTCTAGCGACGGGACTATTAGGACTTTACAAAATCACAGCACAGCATTGTTGCCTTTACCTAATCTCAATACAGGCACCCGAGAAAGTGAACCAAATCTATCCTGTCAGAAGTGGGATTCGAACCCACGCCTCCAATGGAGACTGCGACCTGAACGCAGCGCCTTAGACCGCTCGGCCATCCTGACTTGAAAATGCTGTAAGTAGTGAAAATTACAGAAAGTATCTGGATTTCGTACACTGCATGTGTCATTGCTTTACCCTTTGTTAGTATATTCTTACATAGAATATTGTGTCTAGACGCCGCATTGCAGCATCTTACCTTGAAGCAGTGCAGCTACCATTCATGTAAGTTAAAGCCTCTAGCATGTTACTTTGTAACATTAATGCCATCTTTATACCAATACTCTAGCGATGGGACTATTAGGACTTTAGAAAATCACAGCAAAGTATTGTGGCCTTTACCTAATCACTTTACAGGCTAGCGAGCAAGTGAACCACATCAATCCGTGTTAGAAGTTGGATTCCAACGCACACGTCCATTGGAGACTGCGACCTAAACGCAGCGCCTTAGACTGCTTGGCCTTCCTGACTGGAAACCTCTGTAAGTAGTGAAAATTACAAAAAGTATCTTAATTTCGTACACTGCATATGTCATTGCTTTACCCTTTGTTATTATATGCTTACATAGAATATTGTGTCTAGACGCCGCATTGGAGCATCTTACCTTAAAGCAGTGCAGCTACCATTCATTTAATTTGTAACATTAATGCCAGCTTTATATCTATACTCTAGCGACGGGACTATTAGGACTTTACAAAATCACAGCACAGCATTGTTGCCTTTACCTAATCTCAATACAGGCAACCGAGAAAGTGAACCAAATCTATCCTGTCAGAAGTGGGATTCGAACCCACGCCTCCAATGGAGACTGCGACCTGAACGCAGCGCCTTAGACCGCTCGGCCATCCTGACTTGAAAATGCTGTAAGTAGTGAAAATTACAGAAAGTATCTGGATTTCGTACACTGCATATGTCATTGCTTTACCCTTTGTTAGTATATTCTTACATAGAATATTGTGTCTAGACGCCGCATTGCAAGTCAAGTCAAGTCATTTTATTTTGTATAGCCCAGAATCGCAAATCCTTGAAGCAGTGCATTGCAGCATCTTACCTTGAAGCAGTGCAGCTACCATTCATGTAAGTTAAAGCCTCTAGCATGTTACTTTGTAACATTAATGCCATCTTTATACCAATACTCTAGCGATGGGACTATTAGGACTTTAGAAGATCACACCAAAGTATTGTGGCCTTTACCTAATCACTTTACAGGCTAGCGAGCAAGTGAACCACATCAATCCGTGTTAGAAGTTGGATTCCAACGCACACGTCCATTGGAGACTGCGACCTGAACGCAGCGCCTTAGACTGCTTGGCCTTCCTGACTGGAAACCTCTGTAAGTAGTGAAAATTACAAAAAGTATCTTAATTTCGTACACTGCATATGTCATTGCTTTACCCTTTGTTATTATATGCTTACATAGAATATTGTGTCTAGACGCCGCATTGGAGCATCTTACCTTAAAGCAGTGCAGCTACCATTCATTTAATTTGTAACATTAATGCCAGCTTTATATCTATACTCTAGCGACGGGACTATTAGGACTTTACAAAATCACAGCACAGCATTGTTGCCTTTACCTAATCTCAATACAGGCAACCGAGAAAGTGAACCAAATCTATCCTGTCAGAAGTGGGATTCGAACCCACGCCTCCAATGGAGACTGCGACCTGAACGCAGCGCCTTAGACCGCTCGGCCATCCTGACTTGAAAATGCTGTAAGTAGTGAAAATTACAGAAAGTATCTGGATTTCGTACACTGCATATGTCATTGCTTTACCCTTTGTTAGTATATTCTTACATAGAATATTGTGTCTAGACGCCGCATTGCAAGTCAAGTCAAGTCATTTTATTTTGTATAGCCCAGAATCGCAAATCCTTGAAGCAGTGCATTGCAGCATCTTACCTTGAAGCAGTGCAGCTACCATTCATGTAAGTTAAAGCCTCTAGCATGTTACTTTGTAACATTAATGCCATCTTTATACCAATACTCTAGCGATGGGACTATTAGGACTTTAGAAGATCACAGCAAAGTATTGTGGCCTTTACCTAATCACTTTACAGGCTAGCGAGCAAGTGAACCACATCAATCCGTGTTAGAAGTTGGATTCCAACGCACACGTCCATTGGAGACTGCGACCTGAACGCAGCGCCTTAGACTGCTTGGCCTTCCTGACTGGAAACCTCTGTAAGTAGTGAAAATTACAAAAAGTATCTTAATTTCGTACACTGCATATGTCATTGCTTTACCCTTTGTTATTATATGCTTACATAGAATATTGTGTCTAGACGCCGCATTGGAGCATCTTACCTTAAAGCAGTGCAGCTACCATTCATTTAATTTGTAACATTAATGCCAGCTTTATATCTATACTCTAGCGACGGGACTATTAGGACTTTACAAAATCACAGCACAGCATTGTTGCCTTTACCTAATCTCAATACAGGCAACCGAGAAAGTGAACCAAATCTATCCTGTCAGAAGTGGGATTCGAACCCACGCCTCCAATGGAGACTGCGACCTGAACGCAGCGCCTTAGACCGCTCGGCCATCCTGACTTGAAAATGCTGTAAGTAGTGAAAATTACAGAAAGTATCTGGATTTCGTACACTGCATGTGTCATTGCTTTACCCTTTGTTAGTATATTCTTACATAGAATATTGTGTCTAGACGCCGCATTGCAGCATCTTACCTTGAAGCAGTGCAGCTACCATTCATGTAAGTTAAAGCCTCTAGCATGTTACTTTGTAACATTAATGCCATCTTTATACCAATACTCTAGCGATGGGACTATTAGGACTTTAGAAAATCACAGCAAAGTATTGTGGCCTTTACCTAATCACTTTACAGGCTAGCGAGCAAGTGAACCACATCAATCCGTGTTAGAAGTTGGATTCCAACGCACACGTCCATTGGAGACTGCGACCTAAACGCAGCGCCTTAGACTGCTTGGCCTTCCTGACTGGAAACCTCTGTAAGTAGTGAAAATTACAAAAAGTATCTTAATTTCGTACACTGCATATGTCATTGCTTTACCCTTTGTTATTATATGCTTACATAGAATATTGTGTCTAGACGCCGCATTGGAGCATCTTACCTTAAAGCAGTGCAGCTACCATTCATTTAATTTGTAACATTAATGCCAGCTTTATATCTATACTCTAGCGACGGGACTATTAGGACTTTACAAAATCACAGCACAGCATTGTTGCCTTTACCTAATCTCAATACAGGCAACCGAGAAAGTGAACCAAATCTATCCTGTCAGAAGTGGGATTCGAACCCACGCCTCCAATGGAGACTGCGACCTGAACGCAGCGCCTTAGACCGCTCGGCCATCCTGACTTGAAAATGCTGTAAGTAGTGAAAATTACAGAAAGTATCTGGATTTCGTACACTGCATATGTCATTGCTTTACCCTTTGTTAGTATATTCTTACATAGAATATTGTGTCTAGACGCCGCATTGCAAGTCAAGTCAAGTCATTTTATTTTGTATAGCCCAGAATCGCAAATCCTTGAAGCAGTGCATTGCAGCATCTTACCTTGAAGCAGTGCAGCTACCATTCATGTAAGTTAAAGCCTCTAGCATGTTACTTTGTAACATTAATGCCATCTTTATACCAATACTCTAGCGATGGGACTATTAGGACTTTAGAAGATCACACCAAAGTATTGTGGCCTTTACCTAATCACTTTACAGGCTAGCGAGCAAGTGAACCACATCAATCCGTGTTAGAAGTTGGATTCCAACGCACACGTCCATTGGAGACTGCGACCTGAACGCAGCGCCTTAGACTGCTTGGCCTTCCTGACTGGAAACCTCTGTAAGTAGTGAAAATTACAAAAAGTATCTTAATTTCGTACACTGCATATGTCATTGCTTTACCCTTTGTTATTATATGCTTACATAGAATATTGTGTCTAGACGCCGCATTGGAGCATCTTACCTTAAAGCAGTGCAGCTACCATTCATTTAATTTGTAACATTAATGCCAGCTTTATATCTATACTCTAGCGACGGGACTATTAGGACTTTACAAAATCACAGCACAGCATTGTTGCCTTTACCTAATCTCAATACAGGCAACCGAGAAAGTGAACCAAATCTATCCTGTCAGAAGTGGGATTCGAACCCACGCCTCCAATGGAGACTGCGACCTGAACGCAGCGCCTTAGACCGCTCGGCCATCCTGACTTGAAAATGCTGTAAGTAGTGAAAATTACAGAAAGTATCTGGATTTCGTACACTGCATATGTCATTGCTTTACCCTTTGTTAGTATATTCTTACATAGAATATTGTGTCTAGACGCCGCATTGCAAGTCAAGTCAAGTCATTTTATTTTGTATAGCCCAGAATCGCAAATCCTTGAAGCAGTGCATTGCAGCATCTTACCTTGAAGCAGTGCAGCTACCATTCATGTAAGTTAAAGCCTCTAGCATGTTACTTTGTAACATTAATGCCATCTTTATACCAATACTCTAGCGATGGGACTATTAGGACTTTAGAAGATCACAGCAAAGTATTGTGGCCTTTACCTAATCACTTTACAGGCTAGCGAGCAAGTGAACCACATCAATCCGTGTTAGAAGTTGGATTCCAACGCACACGTCCATTGGAGACTGCGACCTGAACGCAGCGCCTTAGACTGCTTGGCCTTCCTGACTGGAAACCTCTGTAAGTAGTGAAAATTACAAAAAGTATCTTAATTTCGTACACTGCATATGTCATTGCTTTACCCTTTGTTATTATATGCTTACATAGAATATTGTGTCTAGACGCCGCATTGGAGCATCTTACCTTAAAGCAGTGCAGCTACCATTCATTTAATTTGTAACATTAATGCCAGCTTTATATCTATACTCTAGCGACGGGACTATTAGGACTTTACAAAATCACAGCACAGCATTGTTGCCTTTACCTAATCTCAATACAGGCAACCGAGAAAGTGAACCAAATCTATCCTGTCAGAAGTGGGATTCGAACCCACGCCTCCAATGGAGACTGCGACCTGAACGCAGCGCCTTAGACCGCTCGGCCATCCTGACTTGAAAATGCTGTAAGTAGTGAAAATTACAGAAAGTATCTGGATTTCGTACACTGCATATGTCATTGCTTTACCCTTTGTTAGTATATTCTTACATAGAATATTGTGTCTAGACGCCGCATTGCAGCATCTTACCTTGAAGCAGTGCAGCTACCATTCATGTAAGTTAAAGCCTCTAGCATGTTACTTTGTAACATTAATGCCATCTTTATACCAATACTCTAGCGATGGGACTATTAGGACTTTAGAAGATCACAGCAAAGTATTGTGGCCTTTACCTAATCACTTTACAGGCTAGCGAGCAAGTGAACCACATCAATCCGTGTTAGAAGTTGGATTCCAACGCACACGTCCATTGGAGACTGCGACCTGAACGCAGCGCCTTAGACTGCTTGGCCTTCCTGACTGGAAACCTCTGTAAGTAGTGAAAATTACAAAAAGTATCTTAATTTCGTACACTGCATATGTCATTGCTTTACCCTTTGTTATTATATGCTTACATAGAATATTGTGTCTAGACGCCGCATTGGAGCATCTTACCTTAAAGCAGTGCAGCTACCATTCATTTAATTTGTAACATTAATGCCAGCTTTATATCTATACTCTAGCGACGGGACTATTAGGACTTTACAAAATCACAGCACAGCATTGTTGCCTTTACCTAATCTCAATACAGGCACCCGAGAAAGTCAACCAAATCTATCCTGTCAGAAGTGGGATTCGAACCCACGCCTCCAATGGAGACTGCGACCTGAACGCAGCGCCTTAGACCGCTCGGCCATCCTGACTTGAAAATGCTGTAAGTAGTGAAAATTACAGAAAGTATCTGGATTTCGTACACTGCATATGTCATTGCTTTACCCTTTGTTAGTATATTCTTACATAGAATATTGTGTCTAGACGCCGCATTGCAGCATCTTACCTTGAAGCAGTGCAGCTACCATTCATGTAAGTTAAAGCCTCTAGCATGTTACTTTGTAACATTAATGCCATCTTTATACCAATACTCTAGCGATGGGACTATTAGGACTTTAGAAAATCACAGCAAAGTATTGTGGCCTTTACCTAATCACTTTACAGGCTAGCGAGCAAGTGAACCACATCAATCCGTGTTAGAAGTTGGATTCCAACGCACACGTCCATTGGAGACTGCGACCTAAACGCAGCGCCTTAGACTGCTTGGCCTTCCTCACTGGAAAATGCCGTAAGTAGTGAAAATTATAAAAGTATCTTGATTTCGTACACTGCATATGTCATTGCTTTACCCTTTGTTATTATATGCTTACATAGAATATTGTGTCTAGACGCCGCATTGCAGCATCTTACCTTGAAGCAGTGCAGCTAGCATTCATGTAAGTGAAAGCCTCTAGCATGTTACTTTGTAACTTTAAAGCCATCTTTATACCAATACTCTAGCGATGGGACTATTAGGACTTTAGAAGATCACAGCAAAGTATTGTGGCCTTTACCTAATCACTTTAAAGGCTAGCGAGCAAGTGAACCACATCAATCTGTGTTAGAAGTTGGATTCCAACGCACACGTCCATTGGAGACTGCGACCTGAACGCAGCGCCTTAGACTGCTTGGCCTTCCTGACTGGAAACCTCTGTAAGTAGTGAAAATTACAAAAAGTATCTGGATTTCGTACACTGCATATGTCATTGCTTTACCCTTTGTTAGTATATTCTTACATAGAATATTGTCTAGACGCCGCATTGCAGCATCTTACCTTGAAGCAGTGCAGCTACCATTCATGCAAGTGCACGCCTCTAACATGTTACTTTGTAACATTAATGCCATCTTTAGACCAATACTCTAGCGATGGGACTATTAGGACTTTAGAAGATCACAGCAAAGTATTGTGGCCTTTACCTAATCACTTTACAGGCTAGCGAGCAAGTGAACCACATCAATCCGTGTTAGAAGTTGGATTCCAACGCACACGTCCATTGGAGACTGCGACCTGAACGCAGCGCCTTAGACTGCTTGGCCTTCCTGACTGGAAACCTCTGTAAGTAGTGAAAATTATAAAAGTATCTTGATTTCGTACACTGCATATGTCATTGCTTTACCCTTTGTTATTATATGCTTACATAGAATATTGTGTCTAGACGCCGCATTGCAGCATCTTACCTTAAAGCAGTGCAGCTACCATTCATTTAATTGGTAACATTAATGCCATCTTTATACCTATACTCTAGCGACGGGACTATTGATACTTTACAAAATCACAGCACAGCATTGTTGCCTTTACCTAATCTCAATACAGGCAGCCGAGCAAGTGAACCAAATCTATCCTGTCAAAAGTGGGATTCGAAACCACGCCTCCAATGGAGACTGCGACCTGAACGCAGCGCCTTAGACCGCTCGGCCATCCTGACTTGAAAATATCGTAAGTAGTGAAAAATACAAAAAGTATCTGGATTTCGTACACTGCATATGTCATTGCTTTACCCTTTGTTAGTATATTCTTACATAGAATATTGTGTCTAGACGCCGCATTGCAGCATCTTACCTTGAAGCAGTGCAGCTAGCATTCATGCAAGTGAAAGCCTCTAGCATGTTACTTTGTAACTTTAATGCCATCTTTATACCAATACTCTAGCGATGGGACTATTAGGACTTTAGAAAATCACAGCAAAGTATTGTGGCCTTTACCTCATCACTTTACAGGCTAGCGAGCAAGTGAACCACATCAATCCGTGTTAGAAGTTGGATTCCAACGCACACGTCCATTGGAGACTGCGACCTAAACGCAGCGCCTTAGACTGCTTGGCCTTCCTGCCTGGAAAATGCCGTAAGTAGTGAAAATTATAAAAGTATCTTGATTTCGTACACTGCATATGTCATTGCTTTACCCTTTGTTATTATATGCTTACATAGAATATTGTGTCTAGACGCCGCATTGTAGCATCTTACCTTGAAGCAGTGCAGCTAGCATTCATGTAAGTGAAAGCCTCTAGCATGTTACTTTGTAACATTAATGCCATCTTTATACCAATACTCTAGCGATGGGACTATTAGGACTTTAGAAAATCACAGCAAAGTATTGTGGCCTTTACCTAATCACTTTACAGGCTAGCGAGCAAGTGAACCACATCAATCCGTGTTAGAAGTTGGATTCCAACGCACACGTCCATTGGAGACTGCGACCTGAACGCAGCGCCTTAGACTGCTTGGCCTTCCTGACTGGAAACCTCTGTAAGTAGTGAAAATTACAAAAAGTATCTTAATTTCGTACACTGCATATGTCATTGCTTTACCCTTTGTTATTATATGCTTACATAGAATATTGTGTCTAGACGCCACATTGGAGCATCTTACCTTAAAGCAGTGCAGCTACCATTCATTTAATTTGTAACATTAGTGCCAGCTTTATATCTATACTCTAGCGACGGGACTATTAGGACTTTACAAAATCACAGCACAGCATTGTTGCCTTTACCTAATCTCAATACAGGCAACCGAGCAAGTGAACCAAATCTATCCTGTCAGAAGTGGGATTCGAACCCACGCCTCCAATGGAGACTGCGACCTGAACGCAGCGCCTTAGACCGCTCGGCCATCCTGACTTGAAAATGCTGTAAGTATTAAAAATTATAAAAGTATCTTGATTTCGTACACTGCATATGTCATTGCTTTACCCTTTGTTATTATATGCTTACATAGAATATTGTGTCTAGACGCCGCATTGCAGCATCTTACCTTGAAGCAGTGCAGCTAGCATTCATGTAAGTGAAAGCCTCTAGCATGTTACTTTGTAACATTAATGCCATCTTTATACCAATACTCTAGCGATGGGACTATTAGGACTTTAGAAAATCACAGCAAAGTATTGTGGCCTTTACCTAATCACTTTACAGGCTAGCGAGCAAGTAAACCACATCAATCCGTGTTAGAAGTTGGATTCCAACGCACACGTCCATTGGAGACTGCAACCTGAACGCAGCGCCTTAGACTGCTTGGCCTTCCTGACTGGAAACCTCTGTAAGTAGTGAAAATTATAAAAGTATCTTGATTTCGTACACTGCATATGTCATTGCTTTACCCTTTGTTATTATATGCTTACATAGAATATTGTGTCTAGACGCCGCATTGCAGCATCTTACCTTAAAGCAGTGCAGCTACCATTCATTTAATTGGTAACAATAATGCCATCTTTATACCTATACTCTAGCGACGGGACTATTGATACTTTACAAAATCACAGCACAGCATTGTTGCCTTTACCTAATCTCAATACAGGCAACCGAACCAAATCTATCCTGTCAGAAGTTGGATTCGAACCCACGCCTCCAATGGAGACTGCGACCTGAACGCAGCGCCTTAGACCGCTCGGCCATCCTGACTTGAAAATTCTGTAAGTAGTGAAAATTACAAAAAGTATCTGGATTTCGTACACTGCATATGTCATTGCTTTACCCTTTGTTATTACATGCTTACATAGAATATTGTGTCTAGACGCCGCATTGGAGCATCTTACCTTAAAGCAGTGCAGCTACCATTCATTTAATTTGTAACATTAATGCCAGCTTTATATCTATACTCTAGCGACGGGACTATTAGGACTTTACAAAATCACAGCACAGCATTGTTGCCTTTACCTAATCTCAATACAGGCAACCGAGAAAGTGAACCAAATCTATCCTGTCAGAAGTGGGATTCGAACCCACGCCTCCAATGGAGACTGCGACCTGAACGCAGCGCCTTAGACCGCTCGGCCATCCTGACTTGAAAATGCTGTAAGTAGTGAAAATTACAGAAAGTATCTGGATTTCGTACACTGCATATGTCATTGCTTTACCCGTTGTTAGTATATTCTTACATAGAATATTGTGTCTAGACGCCGCATTGCAGCATCTTACCTTGAAGCAGTGCAGCTACCATTCATGTAAGTTAAAGCCTCTAGCATGTTACTTTGTAACATTAATGCCATCTTTATACCAATACTCTAGCGATGGGACTATTAGGACTTTAGAAAATCACAGCAAAGTATTGTGGCCTTTACCTAATCACTTTACAGGCTAGCGAGCAAGTGAACCACATCAATCCGTGTTAGAAGTTGGATTCCAACGCACACGTCCATTGGAGACTGCGACCTGAACGCAGCGCCTTAGACTGCTTGGCCTTCCTGACTGGAAACCTCTGTAAGTAGTGAAAATTACAAAAAGTATCTTAATTTCGTACACTGCATATGTCATTGCTTTACCCTTTGTTATTATATGCTTACATAGAATATTGTGTCTAGACGCCGCATTGGAGCATCTTACCTTAAAGCAGTGCAGCTACCATTCATTTAATTTGTAACATTAATGCCAGCTTTATATCTATACTCTAGCGACGGGACTATTAGGACTTTACAAAATCACAGCACAGCATTGTTGCCTTTACCTAATCTCAATACAGGCACCCGAGAAAGTCAACCAAATCTATCCTGTCAGAAGTGGGATTCGAACCCACGCCTCCAATGGAGACTGCGACCTGAACGCAGCGCCTTAGACCGCTCGGCCATCCTGACTTGAAAATGCTGTAAGTAGTGAAAATTACAGAAAGTATCTGGATTTTGTACACTGCATATGTCATTGCTTTACCCTTTGTTAGTATATTCTTACATAGAATATTGTGTCTAGACGCCGCATTGCAGCATCTTACCTTGAAGCAGTGCAGCTACCATTCATGTAAGTTAAAGCCTCTAGCATGTTACTTTGTAACATTAATGCCATCTTTATACCAATACTCTAGCGATGGGACTATTAGGACTTTAGAAAATCACAGCAAAGTATTGTGGCCTTTACCTAATCACTTTACAGGCTAGCGAGCAAGTGAACCACATCAATCCGTGTTAGAAGTTGGATTCCAACGCACACGTCCATTGGAGACTGCGACCTAAACGCAGCGCCTTAGACTGCTTGGCCTTCCTCACTGGAAAATGCCGTAAGTAGTGAAAATTATAAAAGTATCTTGATTTCGTACACTGCATATGTCATTGCTTTACCCTTTGTTATTATATGCTTACATAGAATATTGTGTCTAGACGCCGCATTGCAGCATCTTACCTTGAAGCAGTGCAGCTAGCATTCATGTAAGTGAAAGCCTCTAGCATGTTACTTTGTAACTTTAATGCCATCTTTATACCAATACTCTAGCGATGGGACTATTAGGACTTTAGAAGATCACAGCAAAGTATTGTGGCCTTTACCTAATCACTTTAAAGGCTAGCGAGCAAGTGAACCACATCAATCTGTGTTAGAAGTTGGATTCCAACGCACACGTCCATTGGAGACTGCGACCTGAACGCAGCGCCTTAGACTGCTTGGCCTTCCTGACTGGAAACCTCTGTAAGTAGTGAAAATTACAAAAAGTATCTGGATTTCGTACACTGCATATGTCATTGCTTTACCCTTTGTTAGTATATTCTTACATAGAATATTGTCTAGACGCCGCATTGCAGCATCTTACCTTGAAGCAGTGCAGCTACCATTCATGCAAGTGCACGCCTCTAGCATGTTACTTTGTAACATTAATGCCATCTTTAGACCAATACTCTAGCGATGGGACTATTAGGACTTTAGAAGATCACAGCAAAGTATTGTGGCCTTTACCTAATCACTTTACAGGCTAGCGAGCAAGTGAACCACATCAATCCGTGTTAGAAGTTGGATTCCAACGCACACGTCCATTGGAGACTGCGACCTGAACGCAGCGCCTTAGACTGCTTGGCCTTCCTGACTGGAAACCTCTGTAAGTAGTGAAAATTATAAAAGTATCTTGATTTCGTACACTGCATATGTCATTGCTTTACCCTTTGTTATTATATGCTTACATAGAATATTGTGTCTAGACGCCGCATTGCAGCATCTTACCTTAAAGCAGTGCAGCTACCATTCATTTAATTGGTAACATTAATGCCATCTTTATACCTATACTCTAGCGACGGGACTATTGATACTTTACAAAATCACAGCACAGCATTGTTGCCTTTACCTAATCTCAATACAGGCAGCCGAGCAAGTGAACCAAATCTATCCTGTCAAAAGTGGGATTCGAAACCACGCCTCCAATGGAGACTGCGACCTGAACGCAGCGCCTTAGACCGCTCGGCCATCCTGACTTGAAAATATCGTAAGTAGTGAAAAATACAAAAAGTATCTGGATTTCGTACACTGCATATGTCATTGCTTTACCCTTTGTTAGTATATTCTTACATAGAATATTGTGTCTAGACGCCGCATTGCAGCATCTTACCTTGAAGCAGTGCAGCTAGCATTCATGCAAGTGAAAGCCTCTAGCATGTTACTTTGTAACTTTAATGCCATCTTTATACCAATACTCTAGCGATGGGACTATTAGGACTTTAGAAAATCACAGCAAAGTATTGTGGCCTTTACCTCATCACTTTACAGGCTAG
This sequence comes from Gasterosteus aculeatus, assembly GCF_964276395.1. NCBI lineage: Eukaryota > Metazoa > Chordata > Actinopteri > Perciformes > Gasterosteidae > Gasterosteus > Gasterosteus aculeatus. Next base: position 2,951,918 of record NC_135701.1, on the reverse strand, counting down.
CGAGCAAGTGAACCACATCAATCCGTGTTAGAAGTTGGATTCCAACGCACACGTCCATTGGAGACTGCGACCTAAACGCAGCGCCTTAGACTGCTTGGCCTTCCTGCCTGGAAAATGCCGTAAGTAGTGAAAATTATAAAAGTATCTTGATTTCGTACACTGCATATGTCATTGCTTTACCCTTTGTTATTATATGCTTACATAGAATATTGTGTCTAGACGCCGCATTGTAGCATCTTACCTTGAAGCAGTGCAGCTAGCATTCATGTAAGTGAAAGCCTCTAGCATGTTACTTTGTAACATTAATGCCATCTTTATACCAATACTCTAGCGATGGGACTATTAGGACTTTAGAAAATCACAGCAAAGTATTGTGGCCTTTACCTAATCACTTTACAGGCTAGCGAGCAAGTGAACCACATCAATCCGTGTTAGAAGTTGGATTCCAACGCACACGTCCATTGGAGACTGCGACCTGAACGCAGCGCCTTAGACTGCTTGGCCTTCCTGACTGGAAACCTCTGTAAGTAGTGAAAATTACAAAAAGTATCTTAATTTCGTACACTGCATATGTCATTGCTTTACCCTTTGTTATTATATGCTTACATAGAATATTGTGTCTAGACGCCACATTGGAGCATCTTACCTTAAAGCAGTGCAGCTACCATTCATTTAATTTGTAACATTAGTGCCAGCTTTATATCTATACTCTAGCGACGGGACTATTAGGACTTTACAAAATCACAGCACAGCATTGTTGCCTTTACCTAATCTCAATACAGGCAACCGAGCAAGTGAACCAAATCTATCCTGTCAGAAGTGGGATTCGAACCCACGCCTCCAATGGAGACTGCGACCTGAACGCAGCGCCTTAGACCGCTCGGCCATCCTGACTTGAAAATGCTGTAAGTATTAAAAATTATAAAAGTATCTTGATTTCGTACACTGCATATGTCATTGCTTTACCCTTTGTTATTATATGCTTACATAGAATATTGTGTCTAGACGCCGCATTGCAGCATCTTACCTTGAAGCAGTGCAGCTAGCATTCATGTAAGTGAAAGCCTCTAGCATGTTACTTTGTAACATTAATGCCATCTTTATACCAATACTCTAGCGATGGGACTATTAGGACTTTAGAAAATCACAGCAAAGTATTGTGGCCTTTACCTAATCACTTTACAGGCTAGCGAGCAAGTAAACCACATCAATCCGTGTTAGAAGTTGGATTCCAACGCACACGTCCATTGGAGACTGCAACCTGAACGCAGCGCCTTAGACTGCTTGGCCTTCCTGACTGGAAACCTCTGTAAGTAGTGAAAATTATAAAAGTTTCTTGATTTCGTACACTGCATATGTCATTGCTTTACCCTTTGTTATTATATGCTTACATAGAATATTGTGTCTAGACGCCGCATTGCAGCATCTTACCTTAAAGCAGTGCAGCTACCATTCATTTAATTGGTAACAATAATGCCATCTTTATACCTATACTCTAGCGACGGGACTATTGATACTTTACAAAATCACAGCACAGCATTGTTGCCTTTACCTAATCTCAATACAGGCAACCGAACCAAATCTATCCTGTCAGAAGTTGGATTCGAACCCACGCCTCCAATGGAGACTGCGACCTGAACGCAGCGCCTTAGACCGCTCGGCCATCCTGACTTGAAAATTCTGTAAGTAGTGAAAATTACAAAAAGTATCTGGATTTCGTACACTGCATATGTCATTGCTTTACCCTTTGTTATTACATGCTTACATAGAATATTGTGTCTAGACGCCGCATTGGAGCATCTTACCTTAAAGCAGTGCAGCTACCATTCATTTAATTTGTAACATTAATGCCAGCTTTATATCTATACTCTAGCGACGGGACTATTAGGACTTTACAAAATCACAGCACAGCATTGTTGCCTTTACCTAATCTCAATACAGGCAACCGAGAAAGTGAACCAAATCTATCCTGTCAGAAGTGGGATTCGAACCCACGCCTCCAATGGAGACTGCGACCTGAACGCAGCGCCTTAGACCGCTCGGCCATCCTGACTTGAAAATGCTGTAAGTAGTGAAAATTACAGAAAGTATCTGGATTTCGTACACTGCATATGTCATTGCTTTACCCTTTGTTAGTATATTCTTACATAGAATATTGTGTCTAGACGCCGCATTGCAGCATCTTACCTTGAAGCAGTGCAGCTACCATTCATGTAAGTTAAAGCCTCTAGCATGTTACTTTGTAACATTAATGCCATCTTTATACCAATACTCTAGCGATGGGACTATTAGGACTTTAGAAAATCACAGCAAAGTATTGTGGCCTTTACCTAATCACTTTACAGGCTAGCGAGCAAGTGAACCACATCAATCCGTGTTAGAAGTTGGATTCCAACGCACACGTCCATTGGAGACTGCGACCTGAACGCAGCGCCTTAGACTGCTTGGCCTTCCTGACTGGAAACCTCTGTAAGTAGTGAAAATTACAAAAAGTATCTTAATTTCGTACACTGCATATGTCATTGCTTTACCCTTTGTTATTATATGCTTACATAGAATATTGTGTCTAGACGCCGCATTGGAGCATCTTACCTTAAAGCAGTGCAGCTACCATTCATTTAATTTGTAACATTAATGCCAGCTTTATATCTATACTCTAGCGACGGGACTATTAGGACTTTACAAAATCACAGCACAGCATTGTTGCCTTTACCTAATCTCAATACAGGCACCCGAGAAAGTCAACCAAATCTATCCTGTCAGAAGTGGGATTCGAACCCACGCCTCCAATGGAGACTGCGACCTGAACGCAGCGCCTTAGACCGCTCGGCCATCCTGACTTGAAAATGCTGTAAGTAGTGAAAATTACAGAAAGTATCTGGATTTCGTACACTGCATATGTCATTGCTTTACCCTTTGTTAGTATATTCTTACATAGAATATTGTGTCTAGACGCCGCATTGCAGCATCTTACCTTGAAGCAGTGCAGCTACCATTCATGTAAGTTAAAGCCTCTAGCATGTTACTTTGTAACATTAATGCCATCTTTATACCAATACTCTAGCGATGGGACTATTAGGACTTTAGAAAATCACAGCAAAGTATTGTGGCCTTTACCTAATCACTTTACAGGCTAGCGAGCAAGTGAACCACATCAATCCGTGTTAGAAGTTGGATTCCAACGCACACGTCCATTGGAGACTGCGACCTAAACGCAGCGCCTTAGACTGCTTGGCCTTCCTCACTGGAAAATGCCGTAAGTAGTGAAAATTATAAAAGTATCTTGATTTCGTACACTGCATATGTCATTGCTTTACCCTTTGTTATTATATGCTTACATAGAATATTGTGTCTAGACGCCGCATTGCAGCATCTTACCTTGAAGCAGTGCAGCTAGCATTCATGTAAGTGAAAGCCTCTAGCATGTTACTTTGTAACTTTAATGCCATCTTTATACCAATACTCTAGCGATGGGACTATTAGGACTTTAGAAGATCACAGCAAAGTATTGTGGCCTTTACCTAATCACTTTAAAGGCTAGCGAGCAAGTGAACCACATCAATCTGTGTTAGAAGTTGGATTCCAACGCACACGTCCATTGGAGACTGCGACCTGAACGCAGCGCCTTAGACTGCTTGGCCTTCCTGACTGGAAACCTCTGTAAGTAGTGAAAATTACAAAAAGTATCTGGATTTCGTACACTGCATATGTCATTGCTTTACCCTTTGTTAGTATATTCTTACATAGAATATTGTCTAGACGCCGCATTGCAGCATCTTACCTTGAAGCAGTGCAGCTACCATTCATGCAAGTGCACGCCTCTAGCATGTTACTTTGTAACATTAATGCCATCTTTAGACCAATACTCTAGCGATGGGACTATTAGGACTTTAGAAGATCACAGCAAAGTATTGTGGCCTTTACCTAATCACTTTACAGGCTAGCGAGCAAGTGAACCACATCAATCCGTGTTAGAAGTTGGATTCCAACGCACACGTCCATTGGAGACTGCGACCTGAACGCAGCGCCTTAGACTGCTTGGCCTTCCTGACTGGAAACCTCTGTAAGTAGTGAAAATTATAAAAGTATCTTGATTTCGTACACTGCATATGTCATTGCTTTACCCTTTGTTATTATATGCTTACATAGAATATTGTGTCTAGACGCCGCATTGCAGCATCTTACCTTAAAGCAGTGCAGCTACCATTCATTTAATTGGTAACATTAATGCCATCTTTATACCTATACTCTAGCGACGGGACTATTGATACTTTACAAAATCACAGCACAGCATTGTTGCCTTTACCTAATCTCAATACAGGCAGCCGAGCAAGTGAACCAAATCTATCCTGTCAAAAGTGGGATTCGAAACCACGCCTCCAATGGAGACTGCGACCTGAACGCAGCGCCTTAGACCGCTCGGCCATCCTGACTTGAAAATATCGTAAGTAGTGAAAAATACAAAAAGTATCTGGATTTCGTACACTGCATATGTCATTGCTTTACCCTTTGTTAGTATATTCTTACATAGAATATTGTGTCTAGACGCCGCATTGCAGCATCTTACCTTGAAGCAGTGCAGCTAGCATTCATGCAAGTGAAAGCCTCTAGCATGTTACTTTGTAACTTTAATGCCATCTTTATACCAATACTCTAGCGATGGGACTATTAGGACTTTAGAAAATCACAGCAAAGTATTGTGGCCTTTACCTCATCACTTTACAGGCTAGCGAGCAAGTGAACCACATCAATCCGTGTTAGAAGTTGGATTCCAACGCACACGTCCATTGGAGACTGCGACCTAAACGCAGCGCCTTAGACTGCTTGGCCTTCCTGCCTGGAAAATGCCGTAAGTAGTGAAAATTATAAAAGTATCTTGATTTCGTACACTGCATATGTCATTGCTTTACCCTTTGTTATTATATGCTTACATAGAATATTGTGTCTAGACGCCGCATTGTAGCATCTTACCTTGAAGCAGTGCAGCTAGCATTCATGTAAGTGAAAGCCTCTAGCATGTTACTTTGTAACATTAATGCCATCTTTATACCAATACTCTAGCGATGGGACTATTAGGACTTTAGAAAATCACAGCAAAGTATTGTGGCCTTTACCTAATCACTTTACAGGCTAGCGAGCAAGTGAACCACATCAATCCGTGTTAGAAGTTGGATTCCAACGCACACGTCCATTGGAGACTGCGACCTGAACGCAGCGCCTTAGACTGCTTGGCCTTCCTGACTGGAAACCTCTGTAAGTAGTGAAAATTACAAAAAGTATCTTAATTTCGTACACTGCATATGTCATTGCTTTACCCTTTGTTATTATATGCTTACATAGAATATTGTGTCTAGACGCCACATTGGAGCATCTTACCTTAAAGCAGTGCAGCTACCATTCATTTAATTTGTAACATTAGTGCCAGCTTTATATCTATACTCTAGCGACGGGACTATTAGGACTTTACAAAATCACAGCACAGCATTGTTGCCTTTACCTAATCTCAATACAGGCAACCGAGCAAGTGAACCAAATCTATCCTGTCAGAAGTGGGATTCGAACCCACGCCTCCAATGGAGACTGCGACCTGAACGCAGCGCCTTAGACCGCTCGGCCATCCTGACTTGAAAATGCTGTAAGTATTAAAAATTATAAAAGTATCTTGATTTCGTACACTGCATATGTCATTGCTTTACCCTTTGTTATTATATGCTTACATAGAATATTGTGTCTAGACGCCGCATTGCAGCATCTTACCTTGAAGCAGTGCAGCTAGCATTCATGTAAGTGAAAGCCTCTAGCATGTTACTTTGTAACATTAATGCCATCTTTATACCAATACTCTAGCGATGGGACTATTAGGACTTTAGAAAATCACAGCAAAGTATTGTGGCCTTTACCTAATCACTTTACAGGCTAGCGAGCAAGTAAACCACATCAATCCGTGTTAGAAGTTGGATTCCAACGCACACGTCCATTGGAGACTGCAACCTGAACGCAGCGCCTTAGACTGCTTGGCCTTCCTGACTGGAAACCTCTGTAAGTAGTGAAAATTATAAAAGTATCTTGATTTCGTACACTGCATATGTCATTGCTTTACCCTTTGTTATTATATGCTTACATAGAATATTGTGTCTAGACGCCGCATTGCAGCATCTTACCTTAAAGCAGTGCAGCTACCATTCATTTAATTGGTAACAATAATGCCATCTTTATACCTATACTCTAGCGACGGGACTATTGATACTTTACAAAATCACAGCACAGCATTGTTGCCTTTACCTAATCTCAATACAGGCAACCGAACCAAATCTATCCTGTCAGAAGTTGGATTCGAACCCACGCCTCCAATGGAGACTGCGACCTGAACGCAGCGCCTTAGACCGCTCGGCCATCCTGACTTGAAAATTCTGTAAGTAGTGAAAATTACAAAAAGTATCTGGATTTCGTACACTGCATATGTCATTGCTTTACCCTTTGTTATTACATGCTTACATAGAATATTGTGTCTAGACGCCGCATTGGAGCATCTTACCTTAAAGCAGTGCAGCTACCATTCATTTAATTTGTAACATTAATGCCAGCTTTATATCTATACTCTAGCGACGGGACTATTAGGACTTTACAAAATCACAGCACAGCATTGTTGCCTTTACCTAATCTCAATACAGGCAACCGAGAAAGTGAACCAAATCTATCCTGTCAGAAGTGGGATTCGAACCCACGCCTCCAATGGAGACTGCGACCTGAACGCAGCGCCTTAGACCGCTCGGCCATCCTGACTTGAAAATGCTGTAAGTAGTGAAAATTACAGAAAGTATCTGGATTTCGTACACTGCATATGTCATTGCTTTACCCTTTGTTAGTATATTCTTACATAGAATATTGTGTCTAGACGCCGCATTGCAGCATCTTACCTTGAAGCAGTGCAGCTACCATTCATGTAAGTTAAAGCCTCTAGCATGTTACTTTGTAACATTAATGCCATCTTTATACCAATACTCTAGCGATGGGACTATTAGGACTTTAGAAAATCACAGCAAAGTATTGTGGCCTTTACCTAATCACTTTACAGGCTAGCGAGCAAGTGAACCACATCAATCCGTGTTAGAAGTTGGATTCCAACGCACACGTCCATTGGAGACTGCGACCTGAACGCAGCGCCTTAGACTGCTTGGCCTTCCTGACTGGAAACCTCTGTAAGTAGTGAAAATTACAAAAAGTATCTTAATTTCGTACACTGCATATGTCATTGCTTTACCCTTTGTTATTATATGCTTACATAGAATATTGTGTCTAGACGCCGCATTGGAGCATCTTACCTTAAAGCAGTGCAGCTACCATTCATTTAATTTGTAACATTAATGCCAGCTTTATATCTATACTCTAGCGACGGGACTATTAGGACTTTACAAAATCACAGCACAGCATTGTTGCCTTTGCCTAATCTCAATACAGGCAACCGAGAAAGTGAACCAAATCTATCCTGTCAGAAGTGGGATTCGAACCCACGCCTCCAATGGAGACTGCGACCTGAACGCAGCGCCTTAGACCGCTCGGCCATCCTGACTTGAAAATGCTGTAAGTAGTGAAAATTACAGAAAGTATCTGGATTTCGTACACTGCATATGTCATTGCTTTACCCTTTGTTAGTATATTCTTACATAGAATATTGTGTCTAGACGCCGCATTGCAGCATCTTACCTTGAAGCAGTGCAGCTACCATTCATGTAAGTTAAAGCCTCTAGCATGTTACTTTGTAACATTAATGCCATCTTTATACCAATACTCTAGCGATGGGACTATTAGGACTTTAGAAGATCACACCAAAGTATTGTGGCCTTTACCTAATCACTTTACAGGCTAGCGAGCAAGTGAACCACATCAATCCGTGTTAGAAGTTGGATTCCAACGCACACGTCCATTGGAGACTGCGACCTGAACGCAGCGCCTTAGACTGCTTGGCCTTCCTGACTGGAAACCTCTGTAAGTAGTGAAAATTACAAAAAGTATCTTAATTTCGTACACTGCATATGTCATTGCTTTACCCTTTGTTATTATATGCTTACATAGAATATTGTGTCTAGACACCGCATTGGAGCATCTTACCTTAAAGCAGTGCAGCTACCATTCATTTAATTTGTAACATTAATGCCAGCTTTATATCTATACTCTAGCGACGGGACTATTAGGACTTTACAAAATCACAGCACAGCATTGTTGCCTTTACCTAATCTCAATACAGGCACCCGAGAAAGTGAACCAAATCTATCCTGTCAGAAGTGGGATTCGAACCCACGCCTCCAATGGAGACTGCGACCTGAACGCAGCGCCTTAGACCGCTCGGCCATCCTGACTTGAAAATGCTGTAAGTAGTGAAAATTACAGAAAGTATCTGGATTTCGTACACTGCATGTGTCATTGCTTTACCCTTTGTTAGTATATTCTTACATAGAATATTGTGTCTAGACGCCGCATTGCAGCATCTTACCTTGAAGCAGTGCAGCTACCATTCATGTAAGTTAAAGCCTCTAGCATGTTACTTTGTAACATTAATGCCATCTTTATACCAATACTCTAGCGATGGGACTATTAGGACTTTAGAAAATCACAGCAAAGTATTGTGGCCTTTACCTAATCACTTTACAGGCTAGCGAGCAAGTGAACCACATCAATCCGTGTTAGAAGTTGGATTCCAACGCACACGTCCATTGGAGACTGCGACCTAAACGCAGCGCCTTAGACTGCTTGGCCTTCCTGACTGGAAACCTCTGTAAGTAGTGAAAATTACAAAAAGTATCTTAATTTCGTACACTGCATATGTCATTGCTTTACCCTTTGTTATTATATGCTTACATAGAATATTGTGTCTAGACGCCGCATTGGAGCATCTTACCTTAAAGCAGTGCAGCTACCATTCATTTAATTTGTAACATTAATGCCAGCTTTATATCTATACTCTAGCGACGGGACTATTAGGACTTTACAAAATCACAGCACAGCATTGTTGCCTTTACCTAATCTCAATACAGGCAACCGAGAAAGTGAACCAAATCTATCCTGTCAGAAGTGGGATTCGAACCCACGCCTCCAATGGAGACTGCGACCTGAACGCAGCGCCTTAGACCGCTCGGCCATCCTGACTTGAAAATGCTGTAAGTAGTGAAAATTACAGAAAGTATCTGGATTTCGTACACTGCATATGTCATTGCTTTACCCTTTGTTAGTATATTCTTACATAGAATATTGTGTCTAGACGCCGCATTGCAAGTCAAGTCAAGTCATTTTATTTTGTATAGCCCAGAATCGCAAATCCTTGAAGCAGTGCATTGCAGCATCTTACCTTGAAGCAGTGCAGCTACCATTCATGTAAGTTAAAGCCTCTAGCATGTTACTTTGTAACATTAATGCCATCTTTATACCAATACTCTAGCGATGGGACTATTAGGACTTTAGAAGATCACACCAAAGTATTGTGGCCTTTACCTAATCACTTTACAGGCTAGCGAGCAAGTGAACCACATCAATCCGTGTTAGAAGTTGGATTCCAACGCACACGTCCATTGGAGACTGCGACCTGAACGCAGCGCCTTAGACTGCTTGGCCTTCCTGACTGGAAACCTCTGTAAGTAGTGAAAATTACAAAAAGTATCTTAATTTCGTACACTGCATATGTCATTGCTTTACCCTTTGTTATTATATGCTTACATAGAATATTGTGTCTAGACGCCGCATTGGAGCATCTTACCTTAAAGCAGTGCAGCTACCATTCATTTAATTTGTAACATTAATGCCAGCTTTATATCTATACTCTAGCGACGGGACTATTAGGACTTTACAAAATCACAGCACAGCATTGTTGCCTTTACCTAATCTCAATACAGGCAACCGAGAAAGTGAACCAAATCTATCCTGTCAGAAGTGGGATTCGAACCCACGCCTCCAATGGAGACTGCGACCTGAACGCAGCGCCTTAGACCGCTCGGCCATCCTGACTTGAAAATGCTGTAAGTAGTGAAAATTACAGAAAGTATCTGGATTCAGTACACTGCATATGTCATTGCTTTACCCTTTGTTAGTATATTCTTACATAGAATATTGTGTCTAGACGCCGCATTGCAAGTCAAGTCAAGTCATTTTATTTTGTATAGCCCAGAATCGCAAATCCTTGAAGCAGTGCATTGCAGCATCTTACCTTGAAGCAGTGCAGCTACCATTCATGTAAGTTAAAGCCTCTAGCATGTTACTTTGTAACATTAATGCCATCTTTATACCAATACTCTAGCGATGGGACTATTAGGACTTTAGAAGATCACAGCAAAGTATTGTGGCCTTTACCTAATCACTTTACAGGCTAGCGAGCAAGTGAACCACATCAATCCGTGTTAGAAGTTGGATTCCAACGCACACGTCCATTGGAGACTGCGACCTGAACGCAGCGCCTTAGACTGCTTGGCCTTCCTGACTGGAAACCTCTGTAAGTAGTGAAAATTACAAAAAGTATCTTAATTTCGTACACTGCATATGTCATTGCTTTACCCTTTGTTATTATATGCTTACATAGAATATTGTGTCTAGACGCCGCATTGGAGCATCTTACCTTAAAGCAGTGCAGCTACCATTCATTTAATTTGTAACATTAATGCCAGCTTTATATCTATACTCTAGCGACGGGACTATTAGGACTTTACAAAATCACAGCACAGCATTGTTGCCTTTACCTAATCTCAATACAGGCAACCGAGAAAGTGAACCAAATCTATCCTGTCAGAAGTGGGATTCGAACCCACGCCTCCAATGGAGACTGCGACCTGAACGCAGCGCCTTAGACCGCTCGGCCATCCTGACTTGAAAATGCTGTAAGTAGTGAAAATTACAGAAAGTATCTGGATTTCGTACACTGCATATGTCATTGCTTTACCCTTTGTTAGTATATTCTTACATAGAATATTGTGTCTAGACGCCGCATTGCAAGTCAAGTCAAGTCATTTTATTTTGTATAGCCCAGAATCGCAAATCCTTGAAGCAGTGCATTGCAGCATCTTACCTTGAAGCAGTGCAGCTACCATTCATGTAAGTTAAAGCCTCTAGCATGTTACTTTGTAACATTAATGCCATCTTTATACCAATACTCTAGCGATGGGACTATTAGGACTTTAGAAGATCACACCAAAGTATTGTGGCCTTTACCTAATCACTTTACAGGCTAGCGAGCAAGTGAACCACATCAATCCGTGTTAGAAGTTGGATTCCAACGCACACGTCCATTGGAGACTGCGACCTGAACGCAGCGCCTTAGACTGCTTGGCCTTCCTGACTGGAAACCTCTGTAAGTAGTGAAAATTACAAAAAGTATCTTAATTTCGTACACTGCATATGTCATTGCTTTACCCTTTGTTATTATATGCTTACATAGAATATTGTGTCTAGACGCCGCATTGGAGCATCTTACCTTAAAGCAGTGCAGCTACCATTCATTTAATTTGTAACATTAATGCCAGCTTTATATCTATACTCTAGCGACGGGACTATTAGGACTTTACAAAATCACAGCACAGCATTGTTGCCTTTACCTAATCTCAATACAGGCAACCGAGAAAGTGAACCAAATCTATCCTGTCAGAAGTGGGATTCGAACCCACGCCTCCAATGGAGACTGCGACCTGAACGCAGCGCCTTAGACCGCTCGGCCATCCTGACTTGAAAATGCTGTAAGTAGTGAAAATTACAGAAAGTATCTGGATTTCGTACACTGCATATGTCATTGCTTTACCCTTTGTTAGTATATTCTTACATAGAATATTGTGTCTAGACGCCGCATTGCAAGTCAAGTCAAGTCATTTTATTTTGTATAGCCCAGAATCGCAAATCCTTGAAGCAGTGCATTGCAGCATCTTACCTTGAAGCAGTGCAGCTACCATTCATGTAAGTTAAAGCCTCTAGCATGTTACTTTGTAACATTAATGCCATCTTTATACCAATACTCTAGCGATGGGACTATTAGGACTTTAGAAGATCACAGCAAAGTATTGTGGCCTTTACCTAATCACTTTACAGGCTAGCGAGCAAGTGAACCACATCAATCCGTGTTAGAAGTTGGATTCCAACGCACACGTCCATTGGAGACTGCGACCTGAACGCAGCGCCTTAGACTGCTTGGCCTTCCTGACTGGAAACCTCTGTAAGTAGTGAAAATTACAAAAAGTATCTTAATTTCGTACACTGCATATGTCATTGCTTTACCCTTTGTTATTATATGCTTACATAGAATATTGTGTCTAGACGCCGCATTGGAGCATCTTACCTTAAAGCAGTGCAGCTACCATTCATTTAATTTGTAACATTAATGCCAGCTTTATATCTATACTCTAGCGACGGGACTATTAGGACTTTACAAAATCACAGCACAGCATTGTTGCCTTTACCTAATCTCAATACAGGCAACCGAGAAAGTGAACCAAATCTATCCTGTCAGAAGTGGGATTCGAACCCACGCCTCCAATGGAGACTGCGACCTGAACGCAGCGCCTTAGACCGCTCGGCCATCCTGACTTGAAAATGCTGTAAGTAGTGAAAATTACAGAAAGTATCTGGATTTCGTACACTGCATATGTCATTGCTTTACCCTTTGTTAGTATATTCTTACATAGAATATTGTGTCTAGACGCCGCATTGCAAGTCAAGTCAAGTCATTTTATTTTGTATAGCCCAGAATCGCAAATCCTTGAAGCAGTGCATTGCAGCATCTTACCTTGAAGCAGTGCAGCTACCATTCATGTAAGTTAAAGCCTCTAGCATGTTACTTTGTAACATTAATGCCATCTTTATACCAATACTCTAGCGATGGGACTATTAGGACTTTAGAAGATCACACCAAAGTATTGTGGCCTTTACCTAATCACTTTACAGGCTAGCGAGCAAGTGAACCACATCAATCCGTGTTAGAAGTTGGATTCCAACGCACACGTCCATTGGAGACTGCGACCTGAACGCAGCGCCTTAGACTGCTTGGCCTTCCTGACTGGAAACCTCTGTAAGTAGTGAAAATTACAAAAAGTATCTTAATTTCGTACACTGCATATGTCATTGCTTTACCCTTTGTTATTATATGCTTACATAGAATATTGTGTCTAGACGCCGCATTGGAGCATCTTACCTTAAAGCAGTGCAGCTACCATTCATTTAATTTGTAACATTAATGCCAGCTTTATATCTATACTCTAGCGACGGGACTATTAGGACTTTACAAAATCACAGCACAGCATTGTTGCCTTTACCTAATCTCAATACAGGCAACCGAGAAAGTGAACCAAATCTATCCTGTCAGAAGTGGGATTCGAACCCACGCCTCCAATGGAGACTGCGACCTGAACGCAGCGCCTTAGACCGCTCGGCCATCCTGACTTGAAAATGCTGTAAGTAGTGAAAATTACAGAAAGTATCTGGATTTCGTACACTGCATATGTCATTGCTTTACCCTTTGTTAGTATATTCTTACATAGAATATTGTGTCTAGACGCCGCATTGCAAGTCAAGTCAAGTCATTTTATTTTGTATAGCCCAGAATCGCAAATCCTTGAAGCAGTGCATTGCAGCATCTTACCTTGAAGCAGTGCAGCTACCATTCATGTAAGTTAAAGCCTCTAGCATGTTACTTTGTAACATTAATGCCATCTTTATACCAATACTCTAGCGATGGGACTATTAGGACTTTAGAAGATCACAGCAAAGTATTGTGGCCTTTACCTAATCACTTTACAGGCTAGCGAGCAAGTGAACCACATCAATCCGTGTTAGAAGTTGGATTCCAACGCACACGTCCATTGGAGACTGCGACCTGAACGCAGCGCCTTAGACTGCTTGGCCTTCCTGACTGGAAACCTCTGTAAGTAGTGAAAATTACAAAAAGTATCTTAATTTCGTACACTGCATATGTCATTGCTTTACCCTTTGTTATTATATGCTTACATAGAATATTGTGTCTAGACGCCGCATTGGAGCATCTTACCTTAAAGCAGTGCAGCTACCATTCATTTAATTTGTAACATTAATGCCAGCTTTATATCTATACTCTAGCGACGGGACTATTAGGACTTTACAAAATCACAGCACAGCATTGTTGCCTTTACCTAATCTCAATACAGGCAACCGAGAAAGTGAACCAAATCTATCCTGTCAGAAGTGGGATTCGAACCCACGCCTCCAATGGAGACTGCGACCTGAACGCAGCGCCTTAGACCGCTCGGCCATCCTGACTTGAAAATGCTGTAAGTAGTGAAAATTACAGAAAGTATCTGGATTTCGTACACTGCATATGTCATTGCTTTACCCTTTGTTAGTATATTCTTACATAGAATATTGTGTCTAGACGCCGCATTGCAGCATCTTACCTTGAAGCAGTGCAGCTACCATTCATGTAAGTTAAAGCCTCTAGCATGTTACTTTGTAACATTAATGCCATCTTTATACCAATACTCTAGCGATGGGACTATTAGGACTTTAGAAGATCACAGCAAAGTATTGTGGCCTTTACCTAATCACTTTACAGGCTAGCGAGCAAGTGAACCACATCAATCCGTGTTAGAAGTTGGATTCCAACGCACACGTCCATTGGAGACTGCGACCTGAACGCAGCGCCTTAGACTGCTTGGCCTTCCTGACTGGAAACCTCTGTAAGTAGTGAAAATTACAAAAAGTATCTTAATTTCGTACACTGCATATGTCATTGCTTTACCCTTTGTTATTATATGCTTACATAGAATATTGTGTCTAGACGCCGCATTGGAGCATCTTACCTTAAAGCAGTGCAGCTACCATTCATTTAATTTGTAACATTAATGCCAGCTTTATATCTATACTCTAGCGACGGGACTATTAGGACTTTACAAAATCACAGCACAGCATTGTTGCCTTTACCTAATCTCAATACAGGCACCCGAGAAAGTCAACCAAATCTATCCTTTCAGAAGTGGGATTCGAACCCACGCCTCCAATGGAGACTGCGACCTGAACGCAGCGCCTTAGACCGCTCGGCCATCCTGACTTGAAAATGCTGTAAGTAGTGAAAATTACAGAAAGTATCTGGATTTCGTACACTGCATATGTCATTGCTTTACCCTTTGTTAGTATATTCTTACATAGAATATTGTGTCTAGACGCCGCATTGCAGCATCTTACCTTGAAGCAGTGCAGCTACCATTCATGTAAGTTAAAGCCTCTAGCATGTTACTTTGTAACATTAATGCCATCTTTATACCAATACTCTAGCGATGGGACTATTAGGACTTTAGAAAATCACAGCAAAGTATTGTGGCCTTTACCTAATCACTTTACAGGCTAGCGAGCAAGTGAACCACATCAATCCGTGTTAGAAGTTGGATTCCAACGCACACGTCCATTGGAGACTGCGACCTAAACGCAGCGCCTTAGACTGCTTGGCCTTCCTCACTGGAAAATGCCGTAAGTAGTGAAAATTATAAAAGTATCTTGATTTCGTACACTGCATATGTCATTGCTTTACCCTTTGTTATTATATGCTTACATAGAATATTGTGTCTAGACGCCGCATTGCAGCATCTTACCTTGAAGCAGTGCAGCTAGCATTCATGTAAGTGAAAGCCTCTAGCATGTTACTTTGTAACTTTAATGCCATCTTTATACCAATACTCTAGCGATGGGACTATTAGGACTTTAGAAGATCACAGCAAAGTATTGTGGCCTTTACCTAATCACTTTAAAGGCTAGCGAGCAAGTGAACCACATCAATCTGTGTTAGAAGTTGGATTCCAACGCACACGTCCATTGGAGACTGCGACCTGAACGCAGCGCCTTAGACTGCTTGGCCTTCCTGACTGGAAACCTCTGTAAGTAGTGAAAATTACAAAAAGTATCTGGATTTCGTACACTGCATATGTCATTGCTTTACCCTTTGTTAGTATATTCTTACATAGAATATTGTCTAGACGCCGCATTGCAGCATCTTACCTTGAAGCAGTGCAGCTACCATTCATGCAAGTGCACGCCTCTAGCATGTTACTTTGTAACATTAATGCCATCTTTAGACCAATACTCTAGCGATGGGACTATTAGGACTTTAGAAGATCACAGCAAAGTATTGTGGCCTTTACCTAATCACTTTACAGGCTAGCGAGCAAGTGAACCACATCAATCCGTGTTAGAAGTTGGATTCCAACGCACACGTCCATTGGAGACTGCGACCTGAACGCAGCGCCTTAGACTGCTTGGCCTTCCTGACTGGAAACCTCTGTAAGTAGTGAAAATTATAAAAGTATCTTGATTTCGTACACTGCATATGTCATTGCTTTACCCTTTGTTATTATATGCTTACATAGAATATTGTGTCTAGACGCCGCATTGCAGCATCTTACCTTAAAGCAGTGCAGCTACCATTCATTTAATTGGTAACATTAATGCCATCTTTATACCTATACTCTAGCGACGGGACTATTGATACTTTACAAAATCACAGCACAGCATTGTTGCCTTTACCTAATCTCAATACAGGCAGCCGAGCAAGTGAACCAAATCTATCCTGTCAAAAGTGGGATTCGAAACCACGCCTCCAATGGAGACTGCGACCTGAACGCAGCGCCTTAGACCGCTCGGCCATCCTGACTTGAAAATATCGTAAGTAGTGAAAAATACAAAAAGTATCTGGATTTCGTACACTGCATATGTCATTGCTTTACCCTTTGTTAGTATATTCTTACATAGAATATTGTGTCTAGACGCCGCATTGCAGCATCTTACCTTGAAGCAGTGCAGCTAGCATTCATGCAAGTGAAAGCCTCTAGCATGTTACTTTGTAACTTTAATGCCATCTTTATACCAATACTCTAGCGATGGGACTATTAGGACTTTAGAAAATCACAGCAAAGTATTGTGGCCTTTACCTCATCACTTTACAGGCTAGCGAGCAAGTGAACCACATCAATCCGTGTTAGAAGTTGGATTCCAACGCACACGTCCATTGGAGACTGCGACCTAAACGCAGCGCCTTAGACTGCTTGGCCTTCCTGCCTGGAAAATGCCGTAAGTAGTGAAAATTATAAAAGTATCTTGATTTCGTACACTGCATATGTCATTGCTTTACCCTTTGTTATTATATGCTTACATAGAATATTGTGTCTAGACGCCGCATTGCAGCATCTTACCTTGAAGCAGTGCAGCTAGCATTCATGTAAGTGAAAGCCTCTAGCATGTTACTTTGTAACATTAATGCCATCTTTATACCAATACTCTAGCGATGGGACTATTAGGACTTTAGAAAATCACAGCAAAGTATTGTGGCCTTTACCTAATCACTTTACAGGCTAGCGAGCAAGTAAACCACATCAATCCGTGTTAGAAGTTGGATTCCAACGCACACGTCCATTGGAGACTGCAACCTGAACGCAGCGCCTTAGACTGCTTGGCCTTCCTGACTGGAAACCTCTGTAAGTAGTGAAAATTATAAAAGTATCTTGATTTCGTACACTGCATATGTCATTGCTTTACCCTTTGTTATTATATGCTTACATAGAATATTGTGTCTAGACGCCGCATTGCAGCATCTTACCTTAAAGCAGTGCAGCTACCATTCATTTAATTGGTAACAATAATGCCATCTTTATACCTATACTCTAGCGACGGGACTATTGATACTTTACAAAATCACAGCACAGCATTGTTGCCTTTACCTAATCTCAATACAGGCAACCGAACCAAATCTATCCTGTCAGAAGTTGGATTCGAACCCACGCCTCCAATGGAGACTGCGACCTGAACGCAGCGCCTTAGACCGCTCGGCCATCCTGACTTGAAAATTCTGTAAGTAGTGAAAATTACAAAAAGTATCTGGATTTCGTACACTGCATATGTCATTGCTTTACCCTTTGTTATTACATGCTTACATAGAATATTGTGTCTAGACGCCGCATTGGAGCATCTTACCTTAAAGCAGTGCAGCTACCATTCATTTAATTTGTAACATTAATGCCAGCTTTATATCTATACTCTAGCGACGGGACTATTAGGACTTTACAAAATCACAGCACAGCATTGTTGCCTTTACCTAATCTCAATACAGGCAACCGAGAAAGTGAACCAAATCTATCCTGTCAGAAGTGGGATTCGAACCCACGCCTCCAATGGAGACTGCGACCTGAACGCAGCGCCTTAGACCGCTCGGCCATCCTGACTTGAAAATGCTGTAAGTAGTGAAAATTACAGAAAGTATCTGGATTTCGTACACTGCATATGTCATTGCTTTACCCTTTGTTAGTATATTCTTACATAGAATATTGTGTCTAGACGCCGCATTGCAGCATCTTACCTTGAAGCAGTGCAGCTACCATTCATGTAAGTTAAAGCCTCTAGCATGTTACTTTGTAACATTAATGCCATCTTTATACCAATACTCTAGCGATGGGACTATTAGGACTTTAGAAAATCACAGCAAAGTATTGTGGCCTTTACCTAATCACTTTACAGGCTAGCGAGCAAGTGAACCACATCAATCCGTGTTAGAAGTTGGATTCCAACGCACACGTCCATTGGAGACTGCGACCTGAACGCAGCGCCTTAGACTGCTTGGCCTTCCTGACTGGAAACCTCTGTAAGTAGTGAAAATTACAAAAAGTATCTTAATTTCGTACACTGCATATGTCATTGCTTTACCCTTTGTTATTATATGCTTACATAGAATATTGTGTCTAGACGCCGCATTGGAGCATCTTACCTTAAAGCAGTGCAGCTACCATTCATTTAATTTGTAACATTAATGCCAGCTTTATATCTATACTCTAGCGACGGGACTATTAGGACTTTACAAAATCACAGCACAGCATTGTTGCCTTTACCTAATCTCAATACAGGCACCCGAGAAAGTCAACCAAATCTATCCTGTCAGAAGTGGGATTCGAACCCACGCCTCCAATGGAGACTGCGACCTGAACGCAGCGCCTTAGACCGCTCGGCCATCCTGACTTGAAAATGCTGTAAGTAGTGAAAATTACAGAAAGTATCTGGATTTCGTACACTGCATATGTCATTGCTTTACCCTTTGTTAGTATATTCTTACATAGAATATTGTGTCTAGACGCCGCATTGCAGCATCTTACCTTGAAGCAGTGCAGCTACCATTCATGTAAGTTAAAGCCTCTAGCATGTTACTTTGTAACATTAATGCCATCTTTATACCAATACTCTAGCGATGGGACTATTAGGACTTTAGAAAATCACAGCAAAGTATTGTGGCCTTTACCTAATCACTTTACAGGCTAGCGAGCAAGTGAACCACATCAATCCGTGTTAGAAGTTGGATTCCAACGCACACGTCCATTGGAGACTGCGACCTAAACGCAGCGCCTTAGACTGCTTGGCCTTCCTCACTGGAAAATGCCGTAAGTAGTGAAAATTATAAAAGTATCTTGATTTCGTACACTGCATATGTCATTGCTTTACCCTTTGTTATTATATGCTTACATAGAATATTGTGTCTAGACGCCGCATTGCAGCATCTTACCTTGAAGCAGTGCAGCTAGCATTCATGTAAGTGAAAGCCTCTAGCATGTTACTTTGTAACTTTAATGCCATCTTTATACCAATACTCTAGCGATGGGACTATTAGGACTTTAGAAGATCACAGCAAAGTATTGTGGCCTTTACCTAATCACTTTAAAGGCTAGCGAGCAAGTGAACCACATCAATCTGTGTTAGAAGTTGGATTCCAACGCACACGTCCATTGGAGACTGCGACCTGAACGCAGCGCCTTAGACTGCTTGGCCTTCCTGACTGGAAACCTCTGTAAGTAGTGAAAATTACAAAAAGTATCTGGATTTCGTACACTGCATATGTCATTGCTTTACCCTTTGTTAGTATATTCTTACATAGAATATTGTCTAGACGCCGCATTGCAGCATCTTACCTTGAAGCAGTGCAGCTACCATTCATGCAAGTGCACGCCTCTAGCATGTTACTTTGTAACATTAATGCCATCTTTAGACCAATACTCTAGCGATGGGACTATTAGGACTTTAGAAGATCACAGCAAAGTATTGTGGCCTTTACCTAATCACTTTACAGGCTAGCGAGCAAGTGAACCACATCAATCCGTGTTAGAAGTTGGATTCCAACGCACACGTCCATTGGAGACTGCGACCTGAACGCAGCGCCTTAGACTGCTTGGCCTTCCTGACTGGAAACCTCTGTAAGTAGTGAAAATTATAAAAGTATCTTGATTTCGTACACTGCATATGTCATTGCTTTACCCTTTGTTATTATATGCTTACATAGAATATTGTGTCTAGACGCCGCATTGCAGCATCTTACCTTAAAGCAGTGCAGCTACCATTCATTTAATTGGTAACATTAATGCCATCTTTATACCTATACTCTAGCGACGGGACTATTGATACTTTACAAAATCACAGCACAGCATTGTTGCCTTTACCTAATCTCAATACAGGCAGCCGAGCAAGTGAACCAAATCTATCCTGTCAAAAGTGGGATTCGAAACCACGCCTCCAATGGAGACTGCGACCTGAACGCAGCGCCTTAGACCGCTCGGCCATCCTGACTTGAAAATATCGTAAGTAGTGAAAAATACAAAAAGTATCTGGATTTCGTACACTGCATATGTCATTGCTTTACCCTTTGTTAGTATATTCTTACATAGAATATTGTGTCTAGACGCCGCATTGCAGCATCTTACCTTGAAGCAGTGCAGCTAGCATTCATGCAAGTGAAAGCCTCTAGCATGTTACTTTGTAACTTTAATGCCATCTTTATACCAATACTCTAGCGATGGGACTATTAGGACTTTAGAAAATCACAGCAAAGTATTGTGGCCTTTACCTCATCACTTTACAGGCTAGCGAGCAAGTGAACCACATCAATCCGTGTTAGAAGTTGGATTCCAACGCACACGTCCATTGGAGACTGCGACCTAAACGCAGCGCCTTAGACTGCTTGGCCTTCCTGCCTGGAAAATGCCGTAAGTAGTGAAAATTATAAAAGTATCTTGATTTCGTACACTGCATATGTCATTGCTTTACCCTTTGTTATTATATGCTTACATAGAATATTGTGTCTAGACGCCGCATTGTAGCATCTTACCTTGAAGCAGTGCAGCTAGCATTCATGTAAGTGAAAGCCTCTAGCATGTTACTTTGTAACATTAATGCCATCTTTATACCAATACTCTAGCGATGGGACTATTAGGACTTTAGAAAATCACAGCAAAGTATTGTGGCCTTTACCTAATCACTTTACAGGCTAGCGAGCAAGTGAACCACATCAATCCGTGTTAGAAGTTGGATTCCAACGCACACGTCCATTGGAGACTGCGACCTGAACGCAGCGCCTTAGACTGCTTGGCCTTCCTGACTGGAAACCTCTGTAAGTAGTGAAAATTACAAAAAGTATCTTAATTTCGTACACTGCATATGTCATTGCTTTACCCTTTGTTATTATATGCTTACATAGAATATTGTGTCTAGACGCCACATTGGAGCATCTTACCTTAAAGCAGTGCAGCTACCATTCATTTAATTTGTAACATTAGTGCCAGCTTTATATCTATACTCTAGCGACGGGACTATTAGGACTTTACAAAATCACAGCACAGCATTGTTGCCTTTACCTAATCTCAATACAGGCAACCGAGCAAGTGAACCAAATCTATCCTGTCAGAAGTGGGATTCGAACCCACGCCTCCAATGGAGACTGCGACCTGAACGCAGCGCCTTAGACCGCTCGGCCATCCTGACTTGAAAATGCTGTAAGTATTAAAAATTATAAAAGTATCTTGATTTCGTACACTGCATATGTCATTGCTTTACCCTTTGTTATTATATGCTTACATAGAATATTGTGTCTAGACGCCGCATTGCAGCATCTTACCTTGAAGCAGTGCAGCTAGCATTCATGTAAGTGAAAGCCTCTAGCATGTTACTTTGTAACATTAATGCCATCTTTATACCAATACTCTAGCGATGGGACTATTAGGACTTTAGAAAATCACAGCAAAGTATTGTGGCCTTTACCTAATCACTTTACAGGCTAGCGAGCAAGTAAACCACATCAATCCGTGTTAGAAGTTGGATTCCAACGCACACGTCCATTGGAGACTGCAACCTGAACGCAGCGCCTTAGACTGCTTGGCCTTCCTGACTGGAAACCTCTGTAAGTAGTGAAAATTATAAAAGTATCTTGATTTCGTACACTGCATATGTCATTGCTTTACCCTTTGTTATTATATGCTTACATAGAATATTGTGTCTAGACGCCGCATTGCAGCATCTTACCTTAAAGCAGTGCAGCTACCATTCATTTAATTGGTAACAATAATGCCATCTTTATACCTATACTCTAGCGACGGGACTATTGATACTTTACAAAATCACAGCACAGCATTGTTGCCTTTACCTAATCTCAATACAGGCAACCGAACCAAATCTATCCTGTCAGAAGTTGGATTCGAACCCACGCCTCCAATGGAGACTGCGACCTGAACGCAGCGCCTTAGACCGCTCGGCCATCCTGACTTGAAAATTCTGTAAGTAGTGAAAATTACAAAAAGTATCTGGATTTCGTACACTGCATATGTCATTGCTTTACCCTTTGTTATTACATGCTTACATAGAATATTGTGTCTAGACGCCGCATTGGAGCATCTTACCTTAAAGCAGTGCAGCTACCATTCATTTAATTTGTAACATTAATGCCAGCTTTATATCTATACTCTAGCGACGGGACTATTAGGACTTTACAAAATCACAGCACAGCATTGTTGCCTTTACCTAATCTCAATACAGGCAACCGAGAAAGTGAACCAAATCTATCCTGTCAGAAGTGGGATTCGAACCCACGCCTCCAATGGAGACTGCGACCTGAACGCAGCGCCTTAGACCGCTCGGCCATCCTGACTTGAAAATGCTGTAAGTAGTGAAAATTACAGAAAGTATCTGGATTTCGTACACTGCATATGTCATTGCTTTACCCTTTGTTAGTATATTCTTACATAGAATATTGTGTCTAGACGCCGCATTGCAGCATCTTACCTTGAAGCAGTGCAGCTACCATTCATGTAAGTTAAAGCCTCTAGCATGTTACTTTGTAACATTAATGCCATCTTTATACCAATACTCTAGCGATGGGACTATTAGGACTTTAGAAAATCACAGCAAAGTATTGTGGCCTTTACCTAATCACTTTACAGGCTAGCGAGCAAGTGAACCACATCAATCCGTGTTAGAAGTTGGATTCCAACGCACACGTCCATTGGAGACTGCGACCTGAACGCAGCGCCTTAGACTGCTTGGCCTTCCTGACTGGAAACCTCTGTAAGTAGTGAAAATTACAAAAAGTATCTTAATTTCGTACACTGCATATGTCATTGCTTTACCCTTTGTTATTATATGCTTACATAGAATATTGTGTCTAGACGCCGCATTGGAGCATCTTACCTTAAAGCAGTGCAGCTACCATTCATTTAATTTGTAACATTAATGCCAGCTTTATATCTATACTCTAGCGACGGGACTATTAGGACTTTACAAAATCACAGCACAGCATTGTTGCCTTTGCCTAATCTCAATACAGGCAACCGAGAAAGTGAACCAAATCTATCCTGTCAGAAGTGGGATTCGAACCCACGCCTCCAATGGAGACTGCGACCTGAACGCAGCGCCTTAGACCGCTCGGCCATCCTGACTTGAAAATGCTGTAAGTAGTGAAAATTACAGAAAGTATCTGGATTTCGTACACTGCATATGTCATTGCTTTACCCTTTGTTAGTATATTCTTACATAGAATATTGTGTCTAGACGCCGCATTGCAGCATCTTACCTTGAAGCAGTGCAGCTACCATTCATGTAAGTTAAAGCCTCTAGCATGTTACTTTGTAACATTAATGCCATCTTTATACCAATACTCTAGCGATGGGACTATTAGGACTTTAGAAGATCACACCAAAGTATTGTGGCCTTTACCTAATCACTTTACAGGCTAGCGAGCAAGTGAACCACATCAATCCGTGTTAGAAGTTGGATTCCAACGCACACGTCCATTGGAGACTGCGACCTGAACGCAGCGCCTTAGACTGCTTGGCCTTCCTGACTGGAAACCTCTGTAAGTAGTGAAAATTACAAAAAGTATCTTAATTTCGTACACTGCATATGTCATTGCTTTACCCTTTGTTATTATATGCTTACATAGAATATTGTGTCTAGACACCGCATTGGAGCATCTTACCTTAAAGCAGTGCAGCTACCATTCATTTAATTTGTAACATTAATGCCAGCTTTATATCTATACTCTAGCGACGGGACTATTAGGACTTTACAAAATCACAGCACAGCATTGTTGCCTTTACCTAATCTCAATACAGGCACCCGAGAAAGTGAACCAAATCTATCCTGTCAGAAGTGGGATTCGAACCCACGCCTCCAATGGAGACTGCGACCTGAACGCAGCGCCTTAGACCGCTCGGCCATCCTGACTTGAAAATGCTGTAAGTAGTGAAAATTACAGAAAGTATCTGGATTTCGTACACTGCATGTGTCATTGCTTTACCCTTTGTTAGTATATTCTTACATAGAATATTGTGTCTAGACGCCGCATTGCAGCATCTTACCTTGAAGCAGTGCAGCTACCATTCATGTAAGTTAAAGCCTCTAGCATGTTACTTTGTAACATTAATGCCATCTTTATACCAATACTCTAGCGATGGGACTATTAGGACTTTAGAAAATCACAGCAAAGTATTGTGGCCTTTACCTAATCACTTTACAGGCTAGCGAGCAAGTGAACCACATCAATCCGTGTTAGAAGTTGGATTCCAACGCACACGTCCATTGGAGACTGCGACCTAAACGCAGCGCCTTAGACTGCTTGGCCTTCCTGACTGGAAACCTCTGTAAGTAGTGAAAATTACAAAAAGTATCTTAATTTCGTACACTGCATATGTCATTGCTTTACCCTTTGTTATTATATGCTTACATAGAATATTGTGTCTAGACGCCGCATTGGAGCATCTTACCTTAAAGCAGTGCAGCTACCATTCATTTAATTTGTAACATTAATGCCAGCTTTATATCTATACTCTAGCGACGGGACTATTAGGACTTTACAAAATCACAGCACAGCATTGTTGCCTTTACCTAATCTCAATACAGGCAACCGAGAAAGTGAACCAAATCTATCCTGTCAGAAGTGGGATTCGAACCCACGCCTCCAATGGAGACTGCGACCTGAACGCAGCGCCTTAGACCGCTCGGCCATCCTGACTTGAAAATGCTGTAAGTAGTGAAAATTACAGAAAGTATCTGGATTTCGTACACTGCATATGTCATTGCTTTACCCTTTGTTAGTATATTCTTACATAGAATATTGTGTCTAGACGCCGCATTGCAAGTCAAGTCAAGTCATTTTATTTTGTATAGCCCAGAATCGCAAATCCTTGAAGCAGTGCATTGCAGCATCTTACCTTGAAGCAGTGCAGCTACCATTCATGTAAGTTAAAGCCTCTAGCATGTTACTTTGTAACATTAATGCCATCTTTATACCAATACTCTAGCGATGGGACTATTAGGACTTTAGAAGATCACACCAAAGTATTGTGGCCTTTACCTAATCACTTTACAGGCTAGCGAGCAAGTGAACCACATCAATCCGTGTTAGAAGTTGGATTCCAACGCACACGTCCATTGGAGACTGCGACCTGAACGCAGCGCCTTAGACTGCTTGGCCTTCCTGACTGGAAACCTCTGTAAGTAGTGAAAATTACAAAAAGTATCTTAATTTCGTACACTGCATATGTCATTGCTTTACCCTTTGTTATTATATGCTTACATAGAATATTGTGTCTAGACGCCGCATTGGAGCATCTTACCTTAAAGCAGTGCAGCTACCATTCATTTAATTTGTAACATTAATGCCAGCTTTATATCTATACTCTAGCGACGGGACTATTAGGACTTTACAAAATCACAGCACAGCATTGTTGCCTTTACCTAATCTCAATACAGGCAACCGAGAAAGTGAACCAAATCTATCCTGTCAGAAGTGGGATTCGAACCCACGCCTCCAATGGAGACTGCGACCTGAACGCAGCGCCTTAGACCGCTCGGCCATCCTGACTTGAAAATGCTGTAAGTAGTGAAAATTACAGAAAGTATCTGGATTTCGTACACTGCATATGTCATTGCTTTACCCTTTGTTAGTATATTCTTACATAGAATATTGTGTCTAGACGCCGCATTGCAAGTCAAGTCAAGTCATTTTATTTTGTATAGCCCAGAATCGCAAATCCTTGAAGCAGTGCATTGCAGCATCTTACCTTGAAGCAGTGCAGCTACCATTCATGTAAGTTAAAGCCTCTAGCATGTTACTTTGTAACATTAATGCCATCTTTATACCAATACTCTAGCGATGGGACTATTAGGACTTTAGAAGATCACAGCAAAGTATTGTGGCCTTTACCTAATCACTTTACAGGCTAGCGAGCAAGTGAACCACATCAATCCGTGTTAGAAGTTGGATTCCAACGCACACGTCCATTGGAGACTGCGACCTGAACGCAGCGCCTTAGACTGCTTGGCCTTCCTGACTGGAAACCTCTGTAAGTAGTGAAAATTACAAAAAGTATCTTAATTTCGTACACTGCATATGTCATTGCTTTACCCTTTGTTATTATATGCTTACATAGAATATTGTGTCTAGACGCCGCATTGGAGCATCTTACCTTAAAGCAGTGCAGCTACCATTCATTTAATTTGTAACATTAATGCCAGCTTTATATCTATACTCTAGCGACGGGACTATTAGGACTTTACAAAATCACAGCACAGCATTGTTGCCTTTACCTAATCTCAATACAGGCAACCGAGAAAGTGAACCAAATCTATCCTGTCAGAAGTGGGATTCGAACCCACGCCTCCAATGGAGACTGCGACCTGAACGCAGCGCCTTAGACCGCTCGGCCATCCTGACTTGAAAATGCTGTAAGTAGTGAAAATTACAGAAAGTATCTGGATTTCGTACACTGCATATGTCATTGCTTTACCCTTTGTTAGTATATTCTTACATAGAATATTGTGTCTAGACGCCGCATTGCAAGTCAAGTCAAGTCATTTTATTTTGTATAGCCCAGAATCGCAAATCCTTGAAGCAGTGCATTGCAGCATCTTACCTTGAAGCAGTGCAGCTACCATTCATGTAAGTTAAAGCCTCTAGCATGTTACTTTGTAACATTAATGCCATCTTTATACCAATACTCTAGCGATGGGACTATTAGGACTTTAGAAGATCACACCAAAGTATTGTGGCCTTTACCTAATCACTTTACAGGCTAGCGAGCAAGTGAACCACATCAATCCGTGTTAGAAGTTGGATTCCAACGCACACGTCCATTGGAGACTGCGACCTGAACGCAGCGCCTTAGACTGCTTGGCCTTCCTGACTGGAAACCTCTGTAAGTAGTGAAAATTACAAAAAGTATCTTAATTTCGTACACTGCATATGTCATTGCTTTACCCTTTGTTATTATATGCTTACATAGAATATTGTGTCTAGACGCCGCATTGGAGCATCTTACCTTAAAGCAGTGCAGCTACCATTCATTTAATTTGTAACATTAATGCCAGCTTTATATCTATACTCTAGCGACGGGACTATTAGGACTTTACAAAATCACAGCACAGCATTGTTGCCTTTACCTAATCTCAATACAGGCAACCGAGAAAGTGAACCAAATCTATCCTGTCAGAAGTGGGATTCGAACCCACGCCTCCAATGGAGACTGCGACCTGAACGCAGCGCCTTAGACCGCTCGGCCATCCTGACTTGAAAATGCTGTAAGTAGTGAAAATTACAGAAAGTATCTGGATTTCGTACACTGCATATGTCATTGCTTTACCCTTTGTTAGTATATTCTTACATAGAATATTGTGTCTAGACGCCGCATTGCAAGTCAAGTCAAGTCATTTTATTTTGTATAGCCCAGAATCGCAAATCCTTGAAGCAGTGCATTGCAGCATCTTACCTTGAAGCAGTGCAGCTACCATTCATGTAAGTTAAAGCCTCTAGCATGTTACTTTGTAACATTAATGCCATCTTTATACCAATACTCTAGCGATGGGACTATTAGGACTTTAGAAGATCACAGCAAAGTATTGTGGCCTTTACCTAATCACTTTACAGGCTAGCGAGCAAGTGAACCACATCAATCCGTGTTAGAAGTTGGATTCCAACGCACACGTCCATTGGAGACTGCGACCTGAACGCAGCGCCTTAGACTGCTTGGCCTTCCTGACTGGAAACCTCTGTAAGTAGTGAAAATTACAAAAAGTATCTTAATTTCGTACACTGCATATGTCATTGCTTTACCCTTTGTTATTATATGCTTACATAGAATATTGTGTCTAGAC
This sequence comes from Gasterosteus aculeatus, assembly GCF_964276395.1. Classification (NCBI taxonomy): domain Eukaryota; kingdom Metazoa; phylum Chordata; class Actinopteri; order Perciformes; family Gasterosteidae; genus Gasterosteus; species Gasterosteus aculeatus. Next base: position 2,923,487 of record NC_135701.1, on the reverse strand, counting down.
GCCGCATTGGAGCATCTTACCTTAAAGCAGTGCAGCTACCATTCATTTAATTTGTAACATTAATGCCAGCTTTATATCTATACTCTAGCGACGGGACTATTAGGACTTTACAAAATCACAGCACAGCATTGTTGCCTTTACCTAATCTCAATACAGGCAACCGAGAAAGTGAACCAAATCTATCCTGTCAGAAGTGGGATTCGAACCCACGCCTCCAATGGAGACTGCGACCTGAACGCAGCGCCTTAGACCGCTCGGCCATCCTGACTTGAAAATGCTGTAAGTAGTGAAAATTACAGAAAGTATCTGGATTTCGTACACTGCATATGTCATTGCTTTACCCTTTGTTAGTATATTCTTACATAGAATATTGTGTCTAGACGCCGCATTGCAAGTCAAGTCAAGTCATTTTATTTTGTATAGCCCAGAATCGCAAATCCTTGAAGCAGTGCATTGCAGCATCTTACCTTGAAGCAGTGCAGCTACCATTCATGTAAGTTAAAGCCTCTAGCATGTTACTTTGTAACATTAATGCCATCTTTATACCAATACTCTAGCGATGGGACTATTAGGACTTTAGAAGATCACACCAAAGTATTGTGGCCTTTACCTAATCACTTTACAGGCTAGCGAGCAAGTGAACCACATCAATCCGTGTTAGAAGTTGGATTCCAACGCACACGTCCATTGGAGACTGCGACCTGAACGCAGCGCCTTAGACTGCTTGGCCTTCCTGACTGGAAACCTCTGTAAGTAGTGAAAATTACAAAAAGTATCTTAATTTCGTACACTGCATATGTCATTGCTTTACCCTTTGTTATTATATGCTTACATAGAATATTGTGTCTAGACGCCGCATTGGAGCATCTTACCTTAAAGCAGTGCAGCTACCATTCATTTAATTTGTAACATTAATGCCAGCTTTATATCTATACTCTAGCGACGGGACTATTAGGACTTTACAAAATCACAGCACAGCATTGTTGCCTTTACCTAATCTCAATACAGGCAACCGAGAAAGTGAACCAAATCTATCCTGTCAGAAGTGGGATTCGAACCCACGCCTCCAATGGAGACTGCGACCTGAACGCAGCGCCTTAGACCGCTCGGCCATCCTGACTTGAAAATGCTGTAAGTAGTGAAAATTACAGAAAGTATCTGGATTTCGTACACTGCATATGTCATTGCTTTACCCTTTGTTAGTATATTCTTACATAGAATATTGTGTCTAGACGCCGCATTGCAGCATCTTACCTTGAAGCAGTGCAGCTACCATTCATGTAAGTTAAAGCCTCTAGCATGTTACTTTGTAACATTAATGCCATCTTTATACCAATACTCTAGCGATGGGACTATTAGGACTTTAGAAGATCACAGCAAAGTATTGTGGCCTTTACCTAATCACTTTACAGGCTAGCGAGCAAGTGAACCACATCAATCCGTGTTAGAAGTTGGATTCCAACGCACACGTCCATTGGAGACTGCGACCTGAACGCAGCGCCTTAGACTGCTTGGCCTTCCTGACTGGAAACCTCTGTAAGTAGTGAAAATTACAAAAAGTATCTTAATTTCGTACACTGCATATGTCATTGCTTTACCCTTTGTTATTATATGCTTACATAGAATATTGTGTCTAGACGCCGCATTGGAGCATCTTACCTTAAAGCAGTGCAGCTACCATTCATTTAATTTGTAACATTAATGCCAGCTTTATATCTATACTCTAGCGACGGGACTATTAGGACTTTACAAAATCACAGCACAGCATTGTTGCCTTTACCTAATCTCAATACAGGCACCCGAGAAAGTCAACCAAATCTATCCTTTCAGAAGTGGGATTCGAACCCACGCCTCCAATGGAGACTGCGACCTGAACGCAGCGCCTTAGACCGCTCGGCCATCCTGACTTGAAAATGCTGTAAGTAGTGAAAATTACAGAAAGTATCTGGATTTCGTACACTGCATATGTCATTGCTTTACCCTTTGTTAGTATATTCTTACATAGAATATTGTGTCTAGACGCCGCATTGCAGCATCTTACCTTGAAGCAGTGCAGCTACCATTCATGTAAGTTAAAGCCTCTAGCATGTTACTTTGTAACATTAATGCCATCTTTATACCAATACTCTAGCGATGGGACTATTAGGACTTTAGAAAATCACAGCAAAGTATTGTGGCCTTTACCTAATCACTTTACAGGCTAGCGAGCAAGTGAACCACATCAATCCGTGTTAGAAGTTGGATTCCAACGCACACGTCCATTGGAGACTGCGACCTAAACGCAGCGCCTTAGACTGCTTGGCCTTCCTCACTGGAAAATGCCGTAAGTAGTGAAAATTATAAAAGTATCTTGATTTCGTACACTGCATATGTCATTGCTTTACCCTTTGTTATTATATGCTTACATAGAATATTGTGTCTAGACGCCGCATTGCAGCATCTTACCTTGAAGCAGTGCAGCTAGCATTCATGTAAGTGAAAGCCTCTAGCATGTTACTTTGTAACTTTAATGCCATCTTTATACCAATACTCTAGCGATGGGACTATTAGGACTTTAGAAGATCACAGCAAAGTATTGTGGCCTTTACCTAATCACTTTAAAGGCTAGCGAGCAAGTGAACCACATCAATCTGTGTTAGAAGTTGGATTCCAACGCACACGTCCATTGGAGACTGCGACCTGAACGCAGCGCCTTAGACTGCTTGGCCTTCCTGACTGGAAACCTCTGTAAGTAGTGAAAATTACAAAAAGTATCTGGATTTCGTACACTGCATATGTCATTGCTTTACCCTTTGTTAGTATATTCTTACATAGAATATTGTCTAGACGCCGCATTGCAGCATCTTACCTTGAAGCAGTGCAGCTACCATTCATGCAAGTGCACGCCTCTAGCATGTTACTTTGTAACATTAATGCCATCTTTAGACCAATACTCTAGCGATGGGACTATTAGGACTTTAGAAGATCACAGCAAAGTATTGTGGCCTTTACCTAATCACTTTACAGGCTAGCGAGCAAGTGAACCACATCAATCCGTGTTAGAAGTTGGATTCCAACGCACACGTCCATTGGAGACTGCGACCTGAACGCAGCGCCTTAGACTGCTTGGCCTTCCTGACTGGAAACCTCTGTAAGTAGTGAAAATTATAAAAGTATCTTGATTTCGTACACTGCATATGTCATTGCTTTACCCTTTGTTATTATATGCTTACATAGAATATTGTGTCTAGACGCCGCATTGCAGCATCTTACCTTAAAGCAGTGCAGCTACCATTCATTTAATTGGTAACATTAATGCCATCTTTATACCTATACTCTAGCGACGGGACTATTGATACTTTACAAAATCACAGCACAGCATTGTTGCCTTTACCTAATCTCAATACAGGCAGCCGAGCAAGTGAACCAAATCTATCCTGTCAAAAGTGGGATTCGAAACCACGCCTCCAATGGAGACTGCGACCTGAACGCAGCGCCTTAGACCGCTCGGCCATCCTGACTTGAAAATATCGTAAGTAGTGAAAAATACAAAAAGTATCTGGATTTCGTACACTGCATATGTCATTGCTTTACCCTTTGTTAGTATATTCTTACATAGAATATTGTGTCTAGACGCCGCATTGCAGCATCTTACCTTGAAGCAGTGCAGCTAGCATTCATGCAAGTGAAAGCCTCTAGCATGTTACTTTGTAACTTTAATGCCATCTTTATACCAATACTCTAGCGATGGGACTATTAGGACTTTAGAAAATCACAGCAAAGTATTGTGGCCTTTACCTCATCACTTTACAGGCTAGCGAGCAAGTGAACCACATCAATCCGTGTTAGAAGTTGGATTCCAACGCACACGTCCATTGGAGACTGCGACCTAAACGCAGCGCCTTAGACTGCTTGGCCTTCCTGCCTGGAAAATGCCGTAAGTAGTGAAAATTATAAAAGTATCTTGATTTCGTACACTGCATATGTCATTGCTTTACCCTTTGTTATTATATGCTTACATAGAATATTGTGTCTAGACGCCGCATTGCAGCATCTTACCTTGAAGCAGTGCAGCTAGCATTCATGTAAGTGAAAGCCTCTAGCATGTTACTTTGTAACATTAATGCCATCTTTATACCAATACTCTAGCGATGGGACTATTAGGACTTTAGAAAATCACAGCAAAGTATTGTGGCCTTTACCTAATCACTTTACAGGCTAGCGAGCAAGTAAACCACATCAATCCGTGTTAGAAGTTGGATTCCAACGCACACGTCCATTGGAGACTGCAACCTGAACGCAGCGCCTTAGACTGCTTGGCCTTCCTGACTGGAAACCTCTGTAAGTAGTGAAAATTATAAAAGTATCTTGATTTCGTACACTGCATATGTCATTGCTTTACCCTTTGTTATTATATGCTTACATAGAATATTGTGTCTAGACGCCGCATTGCAGCATCTTACCTTAAAGCAGTGCAGCTACCATTCATTTAATTGGTAACAATAATGCCATCTTTATACCTATACTCTAGCGACGGGACTATTGATACTTTACAAAATCACAGCACAGCATTGTTGCCTTTACCTAATCTCAATACAGGCAACCGAACCAAATCTATCCTGTCAGAAGTTGGATTCGAACCCACGCCTCCAATGGAGACTGCGACCTGAACGCAGCGCCTTAGACCGCTCGGCCATCCTGACTTGAAAATTCTGTAAGTAGTGAAAATTACAAAAAGTATCTGGATTTCGTACACTGCATATGTCATTGCTTTACCCTTTGTTATTACATGCTTACATAGAATATTGTGTCTAGACGCCGCATTGGAGCATCTTACCTTAAAGCAGTGCAGCTACCATTCATTTAATTTGTAACATTAATGCCAGCTTTATATCTATACTCTAGCGACGGGACTATTAGGACTTTACAAAATCACAGCACAGCATTGTTGCCTTTACCTAATCTCAATACAGGCAACCGAGAAAGTGAACCAAATCTATCCTGTCAGAAGTGGGATTCGAACCCACGCCTCCAATGGAGACTGCGACCTGAACGCAGCGCCTTAGACCGCTCGGCCATCCTGACTTGAAAATGCTGTAAGTAGTGAAAATTACAGAAAGTATCTGGATTTCGTACACTGCATATGTCATTGCTTTACCCTTTGTTAGTATATTCTTACATAGAATATTGTGTCTAGACGCCGCATTGCAGCATCTTACCTTGAAGCAGTGCAGCTACCATTCATGTAAGTTAAAGCCTCTAGCATGTTACTTTGTAACATTAATGCCATCTTTATACCAATACTCTAGCGATGGGACTATTAGGACTTTAGAAAATCACAGCAAAGTATTGTGGCCTTTACCTAATCACTTTACAGGCTAGCGAGCAAGTGAACCACATCAATCCGTGTTAGAAGTTGGATTCCAACGCACACGTCCATTGGAGACTGCGACCTGAACGCAGCGCCTTAGACTGCTTGGCCTTCCTGACTGGAAACCTCTGTAAGTAGTGAAAATTACAAAAAGTATCTTAATTTCGTACACTGCATATGTCATTGCTTTACCCTTTGTTATTATATGCTTACATAGAATATTGTGTCTAGACGCCGCATTGGAGCATCTTACCTTAAAGCAGTGCAGCTACCATTCATTTAATTTGTAACATTAATGCCAGCTTTATATCTATACTCTAGCGACGGGACTATTAGGACTTTACAAAATCACAGCACAGCATTGTTGCCTTTACCTAATCTCAATACAGGCACCCGAGAAAGTCAACCAAATCTATCCTGTCAGAAGTGGGATTCGAACCCACGCCTCCAATGGAGACTGCGACCTGAACGCAGCGCCTTAGACCGCTCGGCCATCCTGACTTGAAAATGCTGTAAGTAGTGAAAATTACAGAAAGTATCTGGATTTCGTACACTGCATATGTCATTGCTTTACCCTTTGTTAGTATATTCTTACATAGAATATTGTGTCTAGACGCCGCATTGCAGCATCTTACCTTGAAGCAGTGCAGCTACCATTCATGTAAGTTAAAGCCTCTAGCATGTTACTTTGTAACATTAATGCCATCTTTATACCAATACTCTAGCGATGGGACTATTAGGACTTTAGAAAATCACAGCAAAGTATTGTGGCCTTTACCTAATCACTTTACAGGCTAGCGAGCAAGTGAACCACATCAATCCGTGTTAGAAGTTGGATTCCAACGCACACGTCCATTGGAGACTGCGACCTAAACGCAGCGCCTTAGACTGCTTGGCCTTCCTCACTGGAAAATGCCGTAAGTAGTGAAAATTATAAAAGTATCTTGATTTCGTACACTGCATATGTCATTGCTTTACCCTTTGTTATTATATGCTTACATAGAATATTGTGTCTAGACGCCGCATTGCAGCATCTTACCTTGAAGCAGTGCAGCTAGCATTCATGTAAGTGAAAGCCTCTAGCATGTTACTTTGTAACTTTAATGCCATCTTTATACCAATACTCTAGCGATGGGACTATTAGGACTTTAGAAGATCACAGCAAAGTATTGTGGCCTTTACCTAATCACTTTAAAGGCTAGCGAGCAAGTGAACCACATCAATCTGTGTTAGAAGTTGGATTCCAACGCACACGTCCATTGGAGACTGCGACCTGAACGCAGCGCCTTAGACTGCTTGGCCTTCCTGACTGGAAACCTCTGTAAGTAGTGAAAATTACAAAAAGTATCTGGATTTCGTACACTGCATATGTCATTGCTTTACCCTTTGTTAGTATATTCTTACATAGAATATTGTCTAGACGCCGCATTGCAGCATCTTACCTTGAAGCAGTGCAGCTACCATTCATGCAAGTGCACGCCTCTAGCATGTTACTTTGTAACATTAATGCCATCTTTAGACCAATACTCTAGCGATGGGACTATTAGGACTTTAGAAGATCACAGCAAAGTATTGTGGCCTTTACCTAATCACTTTACAGGCTAGCGAGCAAGTGAACCACATCAATCCGTGTTAGAAGTTGGATTCCAACGCACACGTCCATTGGAGACTGCGACCTGAACGCAGCGCCTTAGACTGCTTGGCCTTCCTGACTGGAAACCTCTGTAAGTAGTGAAAATTATAAAAGTATCTTGATTTCGTACACTGCATATGTCATTGCTTTACCCTTTGTTATTATATGCTTACATAGAATATTGTGTCTAGACGCCGCATTGCAGCATCTTACCTTAAAGCAGTGCAGCTACCATTCATTTAATTGGTAACATTAATGCCATCTTTATACCTATACTCTAGCGACGGGACTATTGATACTTTACAAAATCACAGCACAGCATTGTTGCCTTTACCTAATCTCAATACAGGCAGCCGAGCAAGTGAACCAAATCTATCCTGTCAAAAGTGGGATTCGAAACCACGCCTCCAATGGAGACTGCGACCTGAACGCAGCGCCTTAGACCGCTCGGCCATCCTGACTTGAAAATATCGTAAGTAGTGAAAAATACAAAAAGTATCTGGATTTCGTACACTGCATATGTCATTGCTTTACCCTTTGTTAGTATATTCTTACATAGAATATTGTGTCTAGACGCCGCATTGCAGCATCTTACCTTGAAGCAGTGCAGCTAGCATTCATGCAAGTGAAAGCCTCTAGCATGTTACTTTGTAACTTTAATGCCATCTTTATACCAATACTCTAGCGATGGGACTATTAGGACTTTAGAAAATCACAGCAAAGTATTGTGGCCTTTACCTCATCACTTTACAGGCTAGCGAGCAAGTGAACCACATCAATCCGTGTTAGAAGTTGGATTCCAACGCACACGTCCATTGGAGACTGCGACCTAAACGCAGCGCCTTAGACTGCTTGGCCTTCCTGCCTGGAAAATGCCGTAAGTAGTGAAAATTATAAAAGTATCTTGATTTCGTACACTGCATATGTCATTGCTTTACCCTTTGTTATTATATGCTTACATAGAATATTGTGTCTAGACGCCGCATTGTAGCATCTTACCTTGAAGCAGTGCAGCTAGCATTCATGTAAGTGAAAGCCTCTAGCATGTTACTTTGTAACATTAATGCCATCTTTATACCAATACTCTAGCGATGGGACTATTAGGACTTTAGAAAATCACAGCAAAGTATTGTGGCCTTTACCTAATCACTTTACAGGCTAGCGAGCAAGTGAACCACATCAATCCGTGTTAGAAGTTGGATTCCAACGCACACGTCCATTGGAGACTGCGACCTGAACGCAGCGCCTTAGACTGCTTGGCCTTCCTGACTGGAAACCTCTGTAAGTAGTGAAAATTACAAAAAGTATCTTAATTTCGTACACTGCATATGTCATTGCTTTACCCTTTGTTATTATATGCTTACATAGAATATTGTGTCTAGACGCCACATTGGAGCATCTTACCTTAAAGCAGTGCAGCTACCATTCATTTAATTTGTAACATTAGTGCCAGCTTTATATCTATACTCTAGCGACGGGACTATTAGGACTTTACAAAATCACAGCACAGCATTGTTGCCTTTACCTAATCTCAATACAGGCAACCGAGCAAGTGAACCAAATCTATCCTGTCAGAAGTGGGATTCGAACCCACGCCTCCAATGGAGACTGCGACCTGAACGCAGCGCCTTAGACCGCTCGGCCATCCTGACTTGAAAATGCTGTAAGTATTAAAAATTATAAAAGTATCTTGATTTCGTACACTGCATATGTCATTGCTTTACCCTTTGTTATTATATGCTTACATAGAATATTGTGTCTAGACGCCGCATTGCAGCATCTTACCTTGAAGCAGTGCAGCTAGCATTCATGTAAGTGAAAGCCTCTAGCATGTTACTTTGTAACATTAATGCCATCTTTATACCAATACTCTAGCGATGGGACTATTAGGACTTTAGAAAATCACAGCAAAGTATTGTGGCCTTTACCTAATCACTTTACAGGCTAGCGAGCAAGTAAACCACATCAATCCGTGTTAGAAGTTGGATTCCAACGCACACGTCCATTGGAGACTGCAACCTGAACGCAGCGCCTTAGACTGCTTGGCCTTCCTGACTGGAAACCTCTGTAAGTAGTGAAAATTATAAAAGTATCTTGATTTCGTACACTGCATATGTCATTGCTTTACCCTTTGTTATTATATGCTTACATAGAATATTGTGTCTAGACGCCGCATTGCAGCATCTTACCTTAAAGCAGTGCAGCTACCATTCATTTAATTGGTAACAATAATGCCATCTTTATACCTATACTCTAGCGACGGGACTATTGATACTTTACAAAATCACAGCACAGCATTGTTGCCTTTACCTAATCTCAATACAGGCAACCGAACCAAATCTATCCTGTCAGAAGTTGGATTCGAACCCACGCCTCCAATGGAGACTGCGACCTGAACGCAGCGCCTTAGACCGCTCGGCCATCCTGACTTGAAAATTCTGTAAGTAGTGAAAATTACAAAAAGTATCTGGATTTCGTACACTGCATATGTCATTGCTTTACCCTTTGTTATTACATGCTTACATAGAATATTGTGTCTAGACGCCGCATTGGAGCATCTTACCTTAAAGCAGTGCAGCTACCATTCATTTAATTTGTAACATTAATGCCAGCTTTATATCTATACTCTAGCGACGGGACTATTAGGACTTTACAAAATCACAGCACAGCATTGTTGCCTTTACCTAATCTCAATACAGGCAACCGAGAAAGTGAACCAAATCTATCCTGTCAGAAGTGGGATTCGAACCCACGCCTCCAATGGAGACTGCGACCTGAACGCAGCGCCTTAGACCGCTCGGCCATCCTGACTTGAAAATGCTGTAAGTAGTGAAAATTACAGAAAGTATCTGGATTTCGTACACTGCATATGTCATTGCTTTACCCTTTGTTAGTATATTCTTACATAGAATATTGTGTCTAGACGCCGCATTGCAGCATCTTACCTTGAAGCAGTGCAGCTACCATTCATGTAAGTTAAAGCCTCTAGCATGTTACTTTGTAACATTAATGCCATCTTTATACCAATACTCTAGCGATGGGACTATTAGGACTTTAGAAAATCACAGCAAAGTATTGTGGCCTTTACCTAATCACTTTACAGGCTAGCGAGCAAGTGAACCACATCAATCCGTGTTAGAAGTTGGATTCCAACGCACACGTCCATTGGAGACTGCGACCTGAACGCAGCGCCTTAGACTGCTTGGCCTTCCTGACTGGAAACCTCTGTAAGTAGTGAAAATTACAAAAAGTATCTTAATTTCGTACACTGCATATGTCATTGCTTTACCCTTTGTTATTATATGCTTACATAGAATATTGTGTCTAGACGCCGCATTGGAGCATCTTACCTTAAAGCAGTGCAGCTACCATTCATTTAATTTGTAACATTAATGCCAGCTTTATATCTATACTCTAGCGACGGGACTATTAGGACTTTACAAAATCACAGCACAGCATTGTTGCCTTTGCCTAATCTCAATACAGGCAACCGAGAAAGTGAACCAAATCTATCCTGTCAGAAGTGGGATTCGAACCCACGCCTCCAATGGAGACTGCGACCTGAACGCAGCGCCTTAGACCGCTCGGCCATCCTGACTTGAAAATGCTGTAAGTAGTGAAAATTACAGAAAGTATCTGGATTTCGTACACTGCATATGTCATTGCTTTACCCTTTGTTAGTATATTCTTACATAGAATATTGTGTCTAGACGCCGCATTGCAGCATCTTACCTTGAAGCAGTGCAGCTACCATTCATGTAAGTTAAAGCCTCTAGCATGTTACTTTGTAACATTAATGCCATCTTTATACCAATACTCTAGCGATGGGACTATTAGGACTTTAGAAGATCACACCAAAGTATTGTGGCCTTTACCTAATCACTTTACAGGCTAGCGAGCAAGTGAACCACATCAATCCGTGTTAGAAGTTGGATTCCAACGCACACGTCCATTGGAGACTGCGACCTGAACGCAGCGCCTTAGACTGCTTGGCCTTCCTGACTGGAAACCTCTGTAAGTAGTGAAAATTACAAAAAGTATCTTAATTTCGTACACTGCATATGTCATTGCTTTACCCTTTGTTATTATATGCTTACATAGAATATTGTGTCTAGACACCGCATTGGAGCATCTTACCTTAAAGCAGTGCAGCTACCATTCATTTAATTTGTAACATTAATGCCAGCTTTATATCTATACTCTAGCGACGGGACTATTAGGACTTTACAAAATCACAGCACAGCATTGTTGCCTTTACCTAATCTCAATACAGGCACCCGAGAAAGTGAACCAAATCTATCCTGTCAGAAGTGGGATTCGAACCCACGCCTCCAATGGAGACTGCGACCTGAACGCAGCGCCTTAGACCGCTCGGCCATCCTGACTTGAAAATGCTGTAAGTAGTGAAAATTACAGAAAGTATCTGGATTTCGTACACTGCATGTGTCATTGCTTTACCCTTTGTTAGTATATTCTTACATAGAATATTGTGTCTAGACGCCGCATTGCAGCATCTTACCTTGAAGCAGTGCAGCTACCATTCATGTAAGTTAAAGCCTCTAGCATGTTACTTTGTAACATTAATGCCATCTTTATACCAATACTCTAGCGATGGGACTATTAGGACTTTAGAAAATCACAGCAAAGTATTGTGGCCTTTACCTAATCACTTTACAGGCTAGCGAGCAAGTGAACCACATCAATCCGTGTTAGAAGTTGGATTCCAACGCACACGTCCATTGGAGACTGCGACCTAAACGCAGCGCCTTAGACTGCTTGGCCTTCCTGACTGGAAACCTCTGTAAGTAGTGAAAATTACAAAAAGTATCTTAATTTCGTACACTGCATATGTCATTGCTTTACCCTTTGTTATTATATGCTTACATAGAATATTGTGTCTAGACGCCGCATTGGAGCATCTTACCTTAAAGCAGTGCAGCTACCATTCATTTAATTTGTAACATTAATGCCAGCTTTATATCTATACTCTAGCGACGGGACTATTAGGACTTTACAAAATCACAGCACAGCATTGTTGCCTTTACCTAATCTCAATACAGGCAACCGAGAAAGTGAACCAAATCTATCCTGTCAGAAGTGGGATTCGAACCCACGCCTCCAATGGAGACTGCGACCTGAACGCAGCGCCTTAGACCGCTCGGCCATCCTGACTTGAAAATGCTGTAAGTAGTGAAAATTACAGAAAGTATCTGGATTTCGTACACTGCATATGTCATTGCTTTACCCTTTGTTAGTATATTCTTACATAGAATATTGTGTCTAGACGCCGCATTGCAAGTCAAGTCAAGTCATTTTATTTTGTATAGCCCAGAATCGCAAATCCTTGAAGCAGTGCATTGCAGCATCTTACCTTGAAGCAGTGCAGCTACCATTCATGTAAGTTAAAGCCTCTAGCATGTTACTTTGTAACATTAATGCCATCTTTATACCAATACTCTAGCGATGGGACTATTAGGACTTTAGAAGATCACACCAAAGTATTGTGGCCTTTACCTAATCACTTTACAGGCTAGCGAGCAAGTGAACCACATCAATCCGTGTTAGAAGTTGGATTCCAACGCACACGTCCATTGGAGACTGCGACCTGAACGCAGCGCCTTAGACTGCTTGGCCTTCCTGACTGGAAACCTCTGTAAGTAGTGAAAATTACAAAAAGTATCTTAATTTCGTACACTGCATATGTCATTGCTTTACCCTTTGTTATTATATGCTTACATAGAATATTGTGTCTAGACGCCGCATTGGAGCATCTTACCTTAAAGCAGTGCAGCTACCATTCATTTAATTTGTAACATTAATGCCAGCTTTATATCTATACTCTAGCGACGGGACTATTAGGACTTTACAAAATCACAGCACAGCATTGTTGCCTTTACCTAATCTCAATACAGGCAACCGAGAAAGTGAACCAAATCTATCCTGTCAGAAGTGGGATTCGAACCCACGCCTCCAATGGAGACTGCGACCTGAACGCAGCGCCTTAGACCGCTCGGCCATCCTGACTTGAAAATGCTGTAAGTAGTGAAAATTACAGAAAGTATCTGGATTTCGTACACTGCATATGTCATTGCTTTACCCTTTGTTAGTATATTCTTACATAGAATATTGTGTCTAGACGCCGCATTGCAGCATCTTACCTTGAAGCAGTGCAGCTACCATTCATGTAAGTTAAAGCCTCTAGCATGTTACTTTGTAACATTAATGCCATCTTTATACCAATACTCTAGCGATGGGACTATTAGGACTTTAGAAAATCACAGCAAAGTATTGTGGCCTTTACCTAATCACTTTACAGGCTAGCGAGCAAGTGAACCACATCAATCCGTGTTAGAAGTTGGATTCCAACGCACACGTCCATTGGAGACTGCGACCTGAACGCAGCGCCTTAGACTGCTTGGCCTTCCTGACTGGAAACCTCTGTAAGTAGTGAAAATTACAAAAAGTATCTTAATTTCGTACACTGCATATGTCATTGCTTTACCCTTTGTTATTATATGCTTACATAGAATATTGTGTCTAGACGCCGCATTGGAGCATCTTACCTTAAAGCAGTGCAGCTACCATTCATTTAATTTGTAACATTAATGCCAGCTTTATATCTATACTCTAGCGACGGGACTATTAGGACTTTACAAAATCACAGCACAGCATTGTTGCCTTTGCCTAATCTCAATACAGGCAACCGAGAAAGTGAACCAAATCTATCCTGTCAGAAGTGGGATTCGAACCCACGCCTCCAATGGAGACTGCGACCTGAACGCAGCGCCTTAGACCGCTCGGCCATCCTGACTTGAAAATGCTGTAAGTAGTGAAAATTACAGAAAGTATCTGGATTTCGTACACTGCATATGTCATTGCTTTACCCTTTGTTAGTATATTCTTACATAGAATATTGTGTCTAGACGCCGCATTGCAGCATCTTACCTTGAAGCAGTGCAGCTACCATTCATGTAAGTTAAAGCCTCTAGCATGTTACTTTGTAACATTAATGCCATCTTTATACCAATACTCTAGCGATGGGACTATTAGGACTTTAGAAGATCACACCAAAGTATTGTGGCCTTTACCTAATCACTTTACAGGCTAGCGAGCAAGTGAACCACATCAATCCGTGTTAGAAGTTGGATTCCAACGCACACGTCCATTGGAGACTGCGACCTGAACGCAGCGCCTTAGACTGCTTGGCCTTCCTGACTGGAAACCTCTGTAAGTAGTGAAAATTACAAAAAGTATCTTAATTTCGTACACTGCATATGTCATTGCTTTACCCTTTGTTATTATATGCTTACATAGAATATTGTGTCTAGACACCGCATTGGAGCATCTTACCTTAAAGCAGTGCAGCTACCATTCATTTAATTTGTAACATTAATGCCAGCTTTATATCTATACTCTAGCGACGGGACTATTAGGACTTTACAAAATCACAGCACAGCATTGTTGCCTTTACCTAATCTCAATACAGGCACCCGAGAAAGTGAACCAAATCTATCCTGTCAGAAGTGGGATTCGAACCCACGCCTCCAATGGAGACTGCGACCTGAACGCAGCGCCTTAGACCGCTCGGCCATCCTGACTTGAAAATGCTGTAAGTAGTGAAAATTACAGAAAGTATCTGGATTTCGTACACTGCATGTGTCATTGCTTTACCCTTTGTTAGTATATTCTTACATAGAATATTGTGTCTAGACGCCGCATTGCAGCATCTTACCTTGAAGCAGTGCAGCTACCATTCATGTAAGTTAAAGCCTCTAGCATGTTACTTTGTAACATTAATGCCATCTTTATACCAATACTCTAGCGATGGGACTATTAGGACTTTAGAAAATCACAGCAAAGTATTGTGGCCTTTACCTAATCACTTTACAGGCTAGCGAGCAAGTGAACCACATCAATCCGTGTTAGAAGTTGGATTCCAACGCACACGTCCATTGGAGACTGCGACCTAAACGCAGCGCCTTAGACTGCTTGGCCTTCCTGACTGGAAACCTCTGTAAGTAGTGAAAATTACAAAAAGTATCTTAATTTCGTACACTGCATATGTCATTGCTTTACCCTTTGTTATTATATGCTTACATAGAATATTGTGTCTAGACGCCGCATTGGAGCATCTTACCTTAAAGCAGTGCAGCTACCATTCATTTAATTTGTAACATTAATGCCAGCTTTATATCTATACTCTAGCGACGGGACTATTAGGACTTTACAAAATCACAGCACAGCATTGTTGCCTTTACCTAATCTCAATACAGGCAACCGAGAAAGTGAACCAAATCTATCCTGTCAGAAGTGGGATTCGAACCCACGCCTCCAATGGAGACTGCGACCTGAACGCAGCGCCTTAGACCGCTCGGCCATCCTGACTTGAAAATGCTGTAAGTAGTGAAAATTACAGAAAGTATCTGGATTTCGTACACTGCATATGTCATTGCTTTACCCTTTGTTAGTATATTCTTACATAGAATATTGTGTCTAGACGCCGCATTGCAAGTCAAGTCAAGTCATTTTATTTTGTATAGCCCAGAATCGCAAATCCTTGAAGCAGTGCATTGCAGCATCTTACCTTGAAGCAGTGCAGCTACCATTCATGTAAGTTAAAGCCTCTAGCATGTTACTTTGTAACATTAATGCCATCTTTATACCAATACTCTAGCGATGGGACTATTAGGACTTTAGAAGATCACACCAAAGTATTGTGGCCTTTACCTAATCACTTTACAGGCTAGCGAGCAAGTGAACCACATCAATCCGTGTTAGAAGTTGGATTCCAACGCACACGTCCATTGGAGACTGCGACCTGAACGCAGCGCCTTAGACTGCTTGGCCTTCCTGACTGGAAACCTCTGTAAGTAGTGAAAATTACAAAAAGTATCTTAATTTCGTACACTGCATATGTCATTGCTTTACCCTTTGTTATTATATGCTTACATAGAATATTGTGTCTAGACGCCGCATTGGAGCATCTTACCTTAAAGCAGTGCAGCTACCATTCATTTAATTTGTAACATTAATGCCAGCTTTATATCTATACTCTAGCGACGGGACTATTAGGACTTTACAAAATCACAGCACAGCATTGTTGCCTTTACCTAATCTCAATACAGGCAACCGAGAAAGTGAACCAAATCTATCCTGTCAGAAGTGGGATTCGAACCCACGCCTCCAATGGAGACTGCGACCTGAACGCAGCGCCTTAGACCGCTCGGCCATCCTGACTTGAAAATGCTGTAAGTAGTGAAAATTACAGAAAGTATCTGGATTTCGTACACTGCATATGTCATTGCTTTACCCTTTGTTAGTATATTCTTACATAGAATATTGTGTCTAGACGCCGCATTGCAAGTCAAGTCAAGTCATTTTATTTTGTATAGCCCAGAATCGCAAATCCTTGAAGCAGTGCATTGCAGCATCTTACCTTGAAGCAGTGCAGCTACCATTCATGTAAGTTAAAGCCTCTAGCATGTTACTTTGTAACATTAATGCCATCTTTATACCAATACTCTAGCGATGGGACTATTAGGACTTTAGAAGATCACAGCAAAGTATTGTGGCCTTTACCTAATCACTTTACAGGCTAGCGAGCAAGTGAACCACATCAATCCGTGTTAGAAGTTGGATTCCAACGCACACGTCCATTGGAGACTGCGACCTGAACGCAGCGCCTTAGACTGCTTGGCCTTCCTGACTGGAAACCTCTGTAAGTAGTGAAAATTACAAAAAGTATCTTAATTTCGTACACTGCATATGTCATTGCTTTACCCTTTGTTATTATATGCTTACATAGAATATTGTGTCTAGACGCCGCATTGGAGCATCTTACCTTAAAGCAGTGCAGCTACCATTCATTTAATTTGTAACATTAATGCCAGCTTTATATCTATACTCTAGCGACGGGACTATTAGGACTTTACAAAATCACAGCACAGCATTGTTGCCTTTACCTAATCTCAATACAGGCAACCGAGAAAGTGAACCAAATCTATCCTGTCAGAAGTGGGATTCGAACCCACGCCTCCAATGGAGACTGCGACCTGAACGCAGCGCCTTAGACCGCTCGGCCATCCTGACTTGAAAATGCTGTAAGTAGTGAAAATTACAGAAAGTATCTGGATTTCGTACACTGCATATGTCATTG
Source organism: Gasterosteus aculeatus (assembly GCF_964276395.1). NCBI lineage: Eukaryota > Metazoa > Chordata > Actinopteri > Perciformes > Gasterosteidae > Gasterosteus > Gasterosteus aculeatus. The sequence goes on along the minus strand of NC_135701.1, from coordinate 2,906,348 downwards.
CTTTACCCTTTGTTAGTATATTCTTACATAGAATATTGTGTCTAGACGCCGCATTGCAAGTCAAGTCAAGTCATTTTATTTTGTATAGCCCAGAATCGCAAATCCTTGAAGCAGTGCATTGCAGCATCTTACCTTGAAGCAGTGCAGCTACCATTCATGTAAGTTAAAGCCTCTAGCATGTTACTTTGTAACATTAATGCCATCTTTATACCAATACTCTAGCGATGGGACTATTAGGACTTTAGAAGATCACACCAAAGTATTGTGGCCTTTACCTAATCACTTTACAGGCTAGCGAGCAAGTGAACCACATCAATCCGTGTTAGAAGTTGGATTCCAACGCACACGTCCATTGGAGACTGCGACCTGAACGCAGCGCCTTAGACTGCTTGGCCTTCCTGACTGGAAACCTCTGTAAGTAGTGAAAATTACAAAAAGTATCTTAATTTCGTACACTGCATATGTCATTGCTTTACCCTTTGTTATTATATGCTTACATAGAATATTGTGTCTAGACGCCGCATTGGAGCATCTTACCTTAAAGCAGTGCAGCTACCATTCATTTAATTTGTAACATTAATGCCAGCTTTATATCTATACTCTAGCGACGGGACTATTAGGACTTTACAAAATCACAGCACAGCATTGTTGCCTTTACCTAATCTCAATACAGGCAACCGAGAAAGTGAACCAAATCTATCCTGTCAGAAGTGGGATTCGAACCCACGCCTCCAATGGAGACTGCGACCTGAACGCAGCGCCTTAGACCGCTCGGCCATCCTGACTTGAAAATGCTGTAAGTAGTGAAAATTACAGAAAGTATCTGGATTTCGTACACTGCATATGTCATTGCTTTACCCTTTGTTAGTATATTCTTACATAGAATATTGTGTCTAGACGCCGCATTGCAAGTCAAGTCAAGTCATTTTATTTTGTATAGCCCAGAATCGCAAATCCTTGAAGCAGTGCATTGCAGCATCTTACCTTGAAGCAGTGCAGCTACCATTCATGTAAGTTAAAGCCTCTAGCATGTTACTTTGTAACATTAATGCCATCTTTATACCAATACTCTAGCGATGGGACTATTAGGACTTTAGAAGATCACAGCAAAGTATTGTGGCCTTTACCTAATCACTTTACAGGCTAGCGAGCAAGTGAACCACATCAATCCGTGTTAGAAGTTGGATTCCAACGCACACGTCCATTGGAGACTGCGACCTGAACGCAGCGCCTTAGACTGCTTGGCCTTCCTGACTGGAAACCTCTGTAAGTAGTGAAAATTACAAAAAGTATCTTAATTTCGTACACTGCATATGTCATTGCTTTACCCTTTGTTATTATATGCTTACATAGAATATTGTGTCTAGACGCCGCATTGGAGCATCTTACCTTAAAGCAGTGCAGCTACCATTCATTTAATTTGTAACATTAATGCCAGCTTTATATCTATACTCTAGCGACGGGACTATTAGGACTTTACAAAATCACAGCACAGCATTGTTGCCTTTACCTAATCTCAATACAGGCAACCGAGAAAGTGAACCAAATCTATCCTGTCAGAAGTGGGATTCGAACCCACGCCTCCAATGGAGACTGCGACCTGAACGCAGCGCCTTAGACCGCTCGGCCATCCTGACTTGAAAATGCTGTAAGTAGTGAAAATTACAGAAAGTATCTGGATTTCGTACACTGCATATGTCATTGCTTTACCCTTTGTTAGTATATTCTTACATAGAATATTGTGTCTAGACGCCGCATTGCAAGTCAAGTCAAGTCATTTTATTTTGTATAGCCCAGAATCGCAAATCCTTGAAGCAGTGCATTGCAGCATCTTACCTTGAAGCAGTGCAGCTACCATTCATGTAAGTTAAAGCCTCTAGCATGTTACTTTGTAACATTAATGCCATCTTTATACCAATACTCTAGCGATGGGACTATTAGGACTTTAGAAGATCACACCAAAGTATTGTGGCCTTTACCTAATCACTTTACAGGCTAGCGAGCAAGTGAACCACATCAATCCGTGTTAGAAGTTGGATTCCAACGCACACGTCCATTGGAGACTGCGACCTGAACGCAGCGCCTTAGACTGCTTGGCCTTCCTGACTGGAAACCTCTGTAAGTAGTGAAAATTACAAAAAGTATCTTAATTTCGTACACTGCATATGTCATTGCTTTACCCTTTGTTATTATATGCTTACATAGAATATTGTGTCTAGACGCCGCATTGGAGCATCTTACCTTAAAGCAGTGCAGCTACCATTCATTTAATTTGTAACATTAATGCCAGCTTTATATCTATACTCTAGCGACGGGACTATTAGGACTTTACAAAATCACAGCACAGCATTGTTGCCTTTACCTAATCTCAATACAGGCAACCGAGAAAGTGAACCAAATCTATCCTGTCAGAAGTGGGATTCGAACCCACGCCTCCAATGGAGACTGCGACCTGAACGCAGCGCCTTAGACCGCTCGGCCATCCTGACTTGAAAATGCTGTAAGTAGTGAAAATTACAGAAAGTATCTGGATTTCGTACACTGCATATGTCATTGCTTTACCCTTTGTTAGTATATTCTTACATAGAATATTGTGTCTAGACGCCGCATTGCAAGTCAAGTCAAGTCATTTTATTTTGTATAGCCCAGAATCGCAAATCCTTGAAGCAGTGCATTGCAGCATCTTACCTTGAAGCAGTGCAGCTACCATTCATGTAAGTTAAAGCCTCTAGCATGTTACTTTGTAACATTAATGCCATCTTTATACCAATACTCTAGCGATGGGACTATTAGGACTTTAGAAGATCACAGCAAAGTATTGTGGCCTTTACCTAATCACTTTACAGGCTAGCGAGCAAGTGAACCACATCAATCCGTGTTAGAAGTTGGATTCCAACGCACACGTCCATTGGAGACTGCGACCTGAACGCAGCGCCTTAGACTGCTTGGCCTTCCTGACTGGAAACCTCTGTAAGTAGTGAAAATTACAAAAAGTATCTTAATTTCGTACACTGCATATGTCATTGCTTTACCCTTTGTTATTATATGCTTACATAGAATATTGTGTCTAGACGCCGCATTGGAGCATCTTACCTTAAAGCAGTGCAGCTACCATTCATTTAATTTGTAACATTAATGCCAGCTTTATATCTATACTCTAGCGACGGGACTATTAGGACTTTACAAAATCACAGCACAGCATTGTTGCCTTTACCTAATCTCAATACAGGCAACCGAGAAAGTGAACCAAATCTATCCTGTCAGAAGTGGGATTCGAACCCACGCCTCCAATGGAGACTGCGACCTGAACGCAGCGCCTTAGACCGCTCGGCCATCCTGACTTGAAAATGCTGTAAGTAGTGAAAATTACAGAAAGTATCTGGATTTCGTACACTGCATATGTCATTGCTTTACCCTTTGTTAGTATATTCTTACATAGAATATTGTGTCTAGACGCCACATTGCAGCATCTTACCTTGAAGCAGTGCAGCTACCATTCATGTAAGTTAAAGCCTCTAGCATGTTACTTTGTAACATTAATGCCATCTTTATACCAATACTCTAGCGATGGGACTATTAGGACTTTAGAAGATCACAGCAAAGTATTGTGGCCTTTACCTAATCACTTTACAGGCTAGCGAGCAAGTGAACCACATCAATCCGTGTTAGAAGTTGGATTCCAACGCACACGTCCATTGGAGACTGCGACCTGAACGCAGCGCCTTAGACTGCTTGGCCTTCCTGACTGGAAACCTCTGTAAGTAGTGAAAATTACAAAAAGTATCTTAATTTCGTACACTGCATATGTCATTGCTTTACCCTTTGTTATTATATGCTTACATAGAATATTGTGTCTAGACGCCGCATTGGAGCATCTTACCTTAAAGCAGTGCAGCTACCATTCATTTAATTTGTAACATTAATGCCAGCTTTATATCTATACTCTAGCGACGGGACTATTAGGACTTTACAAAATCACAGCACAGCATTGTTGCCTTTACCTAATCTCAATACAGGCACCCGAGAAAGTCAACCAAATCTATCCTTTCAGAAGTGGGATTCGAACCCACGCCTCCAATGGAGACTGCGACCTGAACGCAGCGCCTTAGACCGCTCGGCCATCCTGACTTGAAAATGCTGTAAGTAGTGAAAATTACAGAAAGTATCTGGATTTCGTACACTGCATATGTCATTGCTTTACCCTTTGTTAGTATATTCTTACATAGAATATTGTGTCTAGACGCCGCATTGCAGCATCTTACCTTGAAGCAGTGCAGCTACCATTCATGTAAGTTAAAGCCTCTAGCATGTTACTTTGTAACATTAATGCCATCTTTATACCAATACTCTAGCGATGGGACTATTAGGACTTTAGAAAATCACAGCAAAGTATTGTGGCCTTTACCTAATCACTTTACAGGCTAGCGAGCAAGTGAACCACATCAATCCGTGTTAGAAGTTGGATTCCAACGCACACGTCCATTGGAGACTGCGACCTAAACGCAGCGCCTTAGACTGCTTGGCCTTCCTCACTGGAAAATGCCGTAAGTAGTGAAAATTATAAAAGTATCTTGATTTCGTACACTGCATATGTCATTGCTTTACCCTTTGTTATTATATGCTTACATAGAATATTGTGTCTAGACGCCGCATTGCAGCATCTTACCTTGAAGCAGTGCAGCTAGCATTCATGTAAGTGAAAGCCTCTAGCATGTTACTTTGTAACTTTAATGCCATCTTTATACCAATACTCTAGCGATGGGACTATTAGGACTTTAGAAGATCACAGCAAAGTATTGTGGCCTTTACCTAATCACTTTAAAGGCTAGCGAGCAAGTGAACCACATCAATCTGTGTTAGAAGTTGGATTCCAACGCACACGTCCATTGGAGACTGCGACCTGAACGCAGCGCCTTAGACTGCTTGGCCTTCCTGACTGGAAACCTCTGTAAGTAGTGAAAATTACAAAAAGTATCTGGATTTCGTACACTGCATATGTCATTGCTTTACCCTTTGTTAGTATATTCTTACATAGAATATTGTCTAGACGCCGCATTGCAGCATCTTACCTTGAAGCAGTGCAGCTACCATTCATGCAAGTGCACGCCTCTAGCATGTTACTTTGTAACATTAATGCCATCTTTAGACCAATACTCTAGCGATGGGACTATTAGGACTTTAAAAGATCACAGCAAAGTATTGTGGCCTTTACCTAATCACTTTACAGGCTAGCGAGCAAGTGAACCACATCAATCCGTGTTAGAAGTTGGATTCCAACGCACACGTCCATTGGAGACTGCGACCTGAACGCAGCGCCTTAGACTGCTTGGCCTTCCTGACTGGAAACCTCTGTAAGTAGTGAAAATTATAAAAGTATCTTGATTTCGTACACTGCATATGTCATTGCTTTACCCTTTGTTATTATATGCTTACATAGAATATTGTGTCTAGACGCCGCATTGCAGCATCTTACCTTAAAGCAGTGCAGCTACCATTCATTTAATTGGTAACATTAATGCCATCTTTATACCTATACTCTAGCGACGGGACTATTGATACTTTACAAAATCACAGCACAGCATTGTTGCCTTTACCTAATCTCAATACAGGCAGCCGAGCAAGTGAACCAAATCTATCCTGTCAAAAGTGGGATTCGAAACCACGCCTCCAATGGAGACTGCGACCTGAACGCAGCGCCTTAGACCGCTCGGCCATCCTGACTTGAAAATATCGTAAGTAGTGAAAAATACAAAAAGTATCTGGATTTCGTACACTGCATATGTCATTGCTTTACCCTTTGTTAGTATATTCTTACATAGAATATTGTGTCTAGACGCCGCATTGCAGCATCTTACCTTGAAGCAGTGCAGCTAGCATTCATGCAAGTGAAAGCCTCTAGCATGTTACTTTGTAACTTTAATGCCATCTTTATACCAATACTCTAGCGATGGGACTATTAGGACTTTAGAAAATCACAGCAAAGTATTGTGGCCTTTACCTCATCACTTTACAGGCTAGCGAGCAAGTGAACCACATCAATCCGTGTTAGAAGTTGGATTCCAACGCACACGTCCATTGGAGACTGCGACCTAAACGCAGCGCCTTAGACTGCTTGGCCTTCCTGCCTGGAAAATGCCGTAAGTAGTGAAAATTATAAAAGTATCTTGATTTCGTACACTGCATATGTCATTGCTTTACCCTTTGTTATTATATGCTTACATAGAATATTGTGTCTAGACGCCGCATTGTAGCATCTTACCTTGAAGCAGTGCAGCTAGCATTCATGTAAGTGAAAGCCTCTAGCATGTTACTTTGTAACATTAATGCCATCTTTATACCAATACTCTAGCGATGGGACTATTAGGACTTTAGAAAATCACAGCAAAGTATTGTGGCCTTTACCTAATCACTTTACAGGCTAGCGAGCAAGTGAACCACATCAATCCGTGTTAGAAGTTGGATTCCAACGCACACGTCCATTGGAGACTGCGACCTGAACGCAGCGCCTTAGACTGCTTGGCCTTCCTGACTGGAAACCTCTGTAAGTAGTGAAAATTACAAAAAGTATCTGGATTTCGTACACTGCATATGTCATTGCTTTACCCTTTGTTAGTATATTCTTACATAGAATATTGTCTAGACGCCGCATTGCAGCATCTTACCTTGAAGCAGTGCAGCTACCATTCATGCAAGTGCACGCCTCTAGCATGTTACTTTGTAACATTAATGCCATCTTTAGACCAATACTCTAGCGATGGGACTATTAGGACTTTAGAAGATCACAGCAAAGTATTGTGGCCTTTACCTAATCACTTTACAGGCTAGCGAGCAAGTGAACCACATCAATCCGTGTTAGAAGTTGGATTCCAACGCACACGTCCATTGGAGACTGCGACCTGAACGCAGCGCCTTAGACTGCTTGGCCTTCCTGACTGGAAACCTCTGTAAGTAGTGAAAATTACAAAAAGTATCTTAATTTCGTACACTGCATATGTCATTGCTTTACCCTTTGTTATTATATGCTTACATAGAATATTGTGTCTAGACGCCGCATTGGAGCATCTTACCTTAAAGCAGTGCAGCTACCATTCATTTAATTTGTAACATTAATGCCAGCTTTATATCTATACTCTAGCGACGGGACTATTAGGACTTTACATAATCACAGCACAGCATTGTTGCCTTTACCTAATCTCAATACAGGCAACCGAGAAAGTGAACCAAATCTATCCTGTCAGAAGTGGGATTCGAACCCACGCCTCCAATGGAGACTGCGACCTGAACGCAGCGCCTTAGACCGCTCGGCCATCCTGACTTGAAAATGCTGTAAGTAGTGAAAATTACAGAAAGTATCTGGATTTCGTACACTGCATATGTCATTGCTTTACCCTTTGTTAGTATATTCTTACATAGAATATTGTGTCTAGACGCCGCATTGGAGCATCTTACCTTAAAGCAGTGCAGCTACCATTCATTTAATTTGTAACATTAATGCCAGCTTTATATCTATACTCTAGCGACGGGACTATTAGGACTTTACAAAATCACAGCACAGCATTGTTGCCTTTACCTAATCTCAATACAGGCACCCGAGAAAGTGAACCAAATCTATCCTGTCAGAAGTGGGATTCGAACCCACGCCTCCAATGGAGACTGCGACCTGAACGCAGCGCCTTAGACCGCTCGGCCATCCTGACTTGAAAATGCTGTAAGTAGTGAAAATTACAGAAAGTATCTGGATTTCGTACACTGCATGTGTCATTGCTTTACCCTTTGTTAGTATATTCTTACATAGAATATTGTGTCTAGACGCCGCATTGCAGCATCTTACCTTGAAGCAGTGCAGCTACCATTCATGTAAGTTAAAGCCTCTAGCATGTTACTTTGTAACATTAATGCCATCGTTATACCAATACTCTAGCGATGGGACTATTAGGACTTTAGAAAATCACAGCAAAGTATTGTGGCCTTTACCTAATCACTTTACAGGCTAGCGAGCAAGTGAACCACATCAATCCGTGTTAGAAGTTGGATTCCAACGCACACGTCCATTGGAGACTGCGACCTAAACGCAGCGCCTTAGACTGCTTGGCCTTCCTGACTGGAAAATGCCGTAAGTAGTGAAAATTATAAAAGTATCTTGATTTCGTACACTGCATATGTCATTGCTTTACCCTTTGTTATTATATGCTTACATAGAATATTGTGTCTAGACGCCGCATTGCAGCATCTTACCTTGAAGCAGTGCAGCTAGCATTCATGTAAGTGAAAGCCTCTAGCATGTTACTTTGTAACTTTAATGCCATCTTTATACCAATACTCTAGCGATGGGACTATTAGGACTTTAGAAGATCACAGCAAAGTATTGTGGCCTTTACCTAATCACTTTAAAGGCTAGCGAGCAAGTGAACCACATCAATCTGTGTTAGAAGTTGGATTCCAACGCACACGTCCATTGGAGACTGCGACCTGAACGCAGCGCCTTAGACTGCTTGGCCTTCCTGACTGGAAACCTCTGTAAGTAGTGAAAATTACAAAAAGTATCTGGATTTCGTACACTGCATATGTCATTGCTTTACCCTTTGTTAGTATATTCTTACATAGAATATTGTCTAGACGCCGCATTGCAGCATCTTACCTTGAAGCAGTGCAGCTACCATTCATGCAAGTGCACGCCTCTAGCATGTTACTTTGTAACATTAATGCCATCTTTAGACCAATACTCTAGCGATGGGACTATTAGGACTTTAGAAGATCACAGCAAAGTATTGTGGCCTTTACCTAATCACTTTACAGGCTAGCGAGCAAGTGAACCACATCAATCCGTGTTAGAAGTTGGATTCCAACGCACACGTCCATTGGAGACTGCGACCTGAACGCAGCGCCTTAGACTGCTTGGCCTTCCTGACTGGAAACCTCTGTAAGTAGTGAAAATTACCAAAAGTATCTTAATTTCGTACACTGCATATGTTATTGCTTTACCCTTTGTTATTATATGCTTACATAGAATATTGTGTCTAGACGCCGCATTGGAGCATCTTACCTTAAAGCAGTGCAGCTACCATTCATTTAATTTGTAACATTAATGCCAGCTTTATATCTATACTCTAGCGACGGGACTATTAGGACTTTACATAATCACAGCACAGCATTGTTGCCTTTACCTAATCTCAATACAGGCAACCGAGAAAGTGAACCAAATCTATCCTGTCAGAAGTGGGATTCGAACCCACGCCTCCAATGGAGACTGCGACCTGAACGCAGCGCCTTAGACCGCTCGGCCATCCTGACTTGAAAATGCTGTAAGTAGTGAAAATTACAGAAAGTATCTGGATTTCGTACACTGCATATGTCATTGCTTTACCCTTTGTTAGTATATTCTTACATAGAATATTGTGTCTAGACGCCGCATTGCAGCATCTTACCTTGAAGCAGTGCAGCTACCATTCATGTAAGTTAAAGCCTCTAGCATGTTACTTTGTAACATTAATGCCATCTTTATACCAATACTCTAGCGATGGGACTATTAGGACTTTAGAAAATCACAGCAAAGTATTGTGGCCTTTACCTAATCACTTTACAGGCTAGCGAGCAAGTGAACCACATCAATCCGTGTTAGAAGTTGGATTCCAACGCACACGTCCATTGGAGACTGCGACCTAAACGCAGCGCCTTAGACTGCTTGGCCTTCCTGACTGGAAAATGCCGTAAGTAGTGAAAATTATAAAAGTATCTTGATTTCGTACACTGCATATGTCATTGCTTTACCCTTTGTTATTATATGCTTACATAGAATATTGTGTCTAGACGCCGCATTGCAGCATCTTACCTTGAAGCAGTGCAGCTAGCATTCATGTAAGTGAAAGCCTCTAGCATGTTACTTTGTAACTTTAATGCCATCTTTATACCAATACTCTAGCGATGGGACTATTAGGACTTTAGAAGATCACAGCAAAGTATTGTGGCCTTTACCTAATCACTTTAAAGGCTAGCGAGCAAGTGAACCACATCAATCTGTGTTAGAAGTTGGATTCCAACGCACACGTCCATTGGAGACTGCGACCTGAACGCAGCGCCTTAGACTGCTTGGCCTTCCTGACTGGAAACCTCTGTAAGTAGTGAAAATTACAAAAAGTATCTGGATTTCGTACACTGCATATGTCATTGCTTTACCCTTTGTTAGTATATTCTTACATAGAATATTGTCTAGACGCCGCATTGCAGCATCTTACCTTGAAGCAGTGCAGCTACCATTCATGCAAGTGCACGCCTCTAGCATGTTACTTTGTAACATTAATGCCATCTTTAGACCAATACTCTAGCGATGGGACTATTAGGACTTTAGAAGATCACAGCAAAGTATTGTGGCCTTTACCTAATTACTTTACAGGCTAGCGAGCAAGTGAACCACATCAATCCGTGTTAGAAGTTGGATTCCAACGCACACGTCCATTGGAGACTGCGACCTGAACGCAGCGCCTTAGACTGCTTGGCCTTCCTGACTGGAAACCTCTGTAAGTAGTGAAAATTATAAAAGTATCGTGATTTCGTACACTGCATATGTCATTGCTTTACCCTTTGTTATTATATGCTTACATAGAATATTGTGTCTAGACGCCGCATTGCAGCATCTTACCTTAAAGCAGTGCAGCTACCATTCATTTAATTGGTAACATTAATGCCATCTTTATACCTATACTCTAGCGACGGGACTATTGATACTTTACAAAATCACAGCACAGCATTGTTGCCTTTACCTAATCTCAATACAGGCAACCGAACCAAATCTATCCTGTCAGAAGTTGGATTCGAACCCACGCCTCCAATGGAGACTGCGACCTGAACGCAGCGCCTTAGACCGCTCGGCCATCCTGACTTGAAAATTCTGTAAGTAGTGAAAATTACAAAAAGTATCTGGATTTCGTACACTGCATATGTCATTGCTTTACCCTTTGTTATTACATGCTTACATAGAATATTGTGTCTAGACGCCGCATTGGAGCATCTTACCTTAAAGCAGTGCAGCTACCATTCATTTAATTTGTAACATTAATGCCAGCTTTATATCTATACTCTAGCGACGGGACTATTAGGACTTTACAAAATCACAGCACAGCATTGTTGCCTTTACCTAATCTCAATACAGGCAACCGAGAAAGTGAACCAAATCTATCCTGTCAGAAGTGGGATTCGAACCCACGCCTCCAATGGAGACTGCGACCTGAACGCAGCGCCTTAGACTGCTCGGCCATCCTGACTTGAAAATGCTGTAAGTAGTGAAAATTACAGAAAGTATCTGGATTTCGTACACTGCATATGTCATTGCTTTACCCTTTGTTATTATATGCTTACATAGAATATTGTGTCTAGACGCCGCATTGTAGCATCTTACCTTGAAGCAGTGCAGCTAGCATTCATGTAAGTGAAAGCCTCTAGCATGTTACTTTGTAACATTAATGCCATCTTTATACCAATACTCTAGCGATGGGACTATTAGGACTTTAGAAAATCACAGCAAAGTATTGTGGCCTTTACCTAATCACTTTACAGGCTAGCGAGCAAGTAAACCACATCAATCCGTGTTAGAAGTTGGATTCCAACGCACACGTCCATTGGAGACTGCGACCTGAACGCAGCGCCTTAGACTGCTTGGCCTTCCTGACTGGAAACCTCTGTAAGTAGTGAAAATTATAAAAGTATCTTGATTTCGTACACTGCATATGTCATTGCTTTACCCTTTGTTATTATATGCTTACATAGAATATTGTGTCTAGACGCCGCATTGCAGCATCTTACCTTAAAGCAGTGCAGCTACCATTCATTTAATTGGTAACATTAATGCCATCTTTATACCTATACTCTAGCGACGGGACTATTGATACTTTACAAAATCACAGCACAGCATTGTTGCCTTTACCTAATCTCAATACAGGCAACCGAGCAAGTGAACCAAATCTATCCTGTCAGAAGTGGGATTCGAACCCACGCCTCCAATGGAGACTGCGACCTGAACGCAGCGCCTTAGACCGCTCGGCCATCCTGACTTGAAAATTCTGTAAGTAGTGAAAATTACAAAAAGTATCTGGATTTCGTACACTGCATATGTCATTGCTTTACCCTTTGTTATTACATGCTTACATAGAATATTGTGTCTAGACGCCGCATTGGAGCATCTTACCTTAAAGCAGTGCAGCTACCATTCATTTAATTTGTAACATTAATGCCAGCTTTATATCTATACTCTAGCGACGGGACTATTAGGACTTTACAAAATCACAGCACAGCATTGTTGCCTTTACCTAATCTCAATACAGGCAACCGAGAAAGTGAACCAAATCTATCCTGTCAGAAGTGGGATTCGAACCCACGCCTCCAATGGAGACTGCGACCTGAACGCAGCGCCTTAGACCGCTCGGCCATCCTGACTTGAAAATGCTGTAAGTAGTGAAAATTACAGAAAGTATCTGGATTTCGTACACTGCATATGTCATTGCTTTACCCTTTGTTAGTATATTCTTACATAGAATATTGTGTCTAGACGCCGCATTGCAAGTCAAGTCAAGTCATTTTATTTTGTATAGCCCAGAATCGCAAATCCTTGAAGCAGTGCATTGCAGCATCTTACCTTGAAGCAGTGCAGCTACCATTCATGCAAGTTAAAGCCTCTAGCATGTTACTTTGTAACATTAATGCCATCTTTAGACCAATACTCTAGCGATGGGACTATTAGGACTTTAGAAGATCACAGCAAAGTATTGTGGCCTTTACCTAATCACTTTACAGGCTAGCGAGCAAGTGAACCACATCAATCCGTGTTAGAAGTTGGATTCCAACGCACACGTCCATTGGAGACTGCGACCTGAACGCAGCGCCTTAGACTGCTTGGCCTTCCTGACTGGAAACCTCTGTAAGTAGTGAAAATTATAAAAGTATCTTGATTTCGTACACTGCATATGTCATTGCTTTACCCTTTGTTATTATATGCTTACATAGAATATTGTGTCTAGACGCCGCATTGCAGCATCTTACCTTAAAGCAGTGCAGCTACCATTCATTTAATTGGTAACATTAATGCCATCTTTATACCTATACTCTAGCGACGGGACTATTGATACTTTACAAAATCACAGCACAGCATTGTTGCCTTTACCTAATCTCAATACAGGCAGCCGAGCAAGTGAACCAAATCTATCCTGTCAGAAGTGGGATTCGAAACCACGCCTCCAATGGAGACTGCGACCTGAACGCAGCGCCTTAGACCGCTCGGCCATCCTGACTTGAAAATATCGTAAGTAGTGAAAAATACAAAAAGTATCTGGATTTCGTACACTGCATATGTCATTGCTTTACCCTTTGTTAGTATATTCTTACATAGAATATTGTGTCTAGACGCCGCATTGCAGCATCTTACCTTGAAGCAGTGCAGCTAGCATTCATGCAAGTGAAAGCCTCTAGCATGTTACTTTGTAACTTTAATGCCATCTTTATACCAATACTCTAGCGATGGGACTATTAGGACTTTAGAAAATCACAGCAAAGTATTGTGGCCTTTACCTCATCACTTTACAGGCTAGCGAGCAAGTGAACCACATCAATCCGTGTTAGAAGTTGGATTCCAACGCACACGTCCATTGGAGACTGCGACCTAAACGCAGCGCCTTAGACTGCTTGGCCTTCCTGACTGGAAAATGCCGTAAGTAGTGAAAATTATAAAAGTATCTTGATTTCGTACACTGCATATGTCATTGCTTTACCCTTTGTTATTATATGCTTACATAGAATATTGTGTCTAGACGCCGCATTGTAGCATCTTACCTTGAAGCAGTGCAGCTAGCATTCATGTAAGTGAAAGCCTCTAGCATGTTACTTTGTAACATTAATGCCATCTTTATACCAATACTCTAGCGATGGGACTATTAGGACTTTAGAAAATCACAGCAAAGTATTGTGGCCTTTACCTAATCACTTTACAGGCTAGCGAGCAAGTGAACCACATCAATCCGTGTTAGAAGTTCCCTTAAGGTAGCCATGTGAGAATTCCACAATAGAGAAAGAAACCCTTGCATTGTTGTATGCTTTGCAACATTTTGAAGTATATCTTGTCTCCACTGGTAAACCTATAAAGGTTTTCACTGACCACAACCCTCTAGTCTTCCTCTCCAGGATGTACAACAGTAACCACCGCCTAATGCGTTGGTCCCTGATTGTTCAGAACTACAACCTGGAGATTGTGCATAAAAAGGGTTCTGAAAATGTACTCGCCGATGCCCTGTCTCGTGCATTATAACTAAATGATTGTCCAAACCTTTGGTTGGACTTGTATGTGTGGGGGTGTTACGTGTAGAGATTTGTGCCTCTTGCCCTCACCTTTTTTTTGTTTGTCCTGCAGGTGAGGGGCGGAGTATTGGCTGGCCCTGCCTCCAGAGCACCCCGGTATTGGCCCACACTCCGGCCAATCCGATATGGAGGGCAACTATAAAGCCTCTCACTGTGCTCTCTCTCAGGGCTTGCTTGTTTTTCCATTGAGGTTTGTGGTGGGGGAAGTGAGACTGAGGTAAGGCTGGGGTACCCTGTACACACCCCACATACACGCAGAGTTACTGTTGTTATTCCACTAGGTTATGGGTTGTTGCCACCGATGTATTTCTGTTATGTTGAGCATTTGTAGAATAGAGTCAGGTCTTTTGTTTTCCTTTTTCTTTCCACCGAGTTGAGCTAGGCCTGGCTTTATTGTACTTTGATAATTTTGTTTGGCACAACCCCCACAGTACACTTCCCCCCCCCCCACCTTTTCCCAACCACGTAACAATCCGTGTTACGTTTCCTCCGGTTAAGAGGGAAACGCTGACATCCAATGGGGGAATAAAACAGGAACCGTGTGAGGCAGTTAAAGAAAAGTAGGTTTATTTACAAAAAAAAGAACATAACGGGTAGGTTGGGAAGAATGCATTGGTTAACAGTGTTTACCTAAAACTACCACCTCAGGAAAGTACATTCATCTTTTTCATGATGGTATCATGGTTTGTGAATAGTTTTCCAACCTTTTTTGTTCAAACTAAGTTTTGGTGCAATCTTGACTATTAAGGCATTTGCAGGCCGAGAGAAAGCTGAAAACGCACAGAACACAAGAATGCATTGGTTAACAGTGTTTTCCTAAATCTAGCACCTCAGGAAGGTACATTTATCTGTTTTATGATGGTATCATGGTTTGTGAATAGTTTTCCAACCTTTTTAGTTCAAACTAAGTTTTGGTGCAATCTTGACTATTAAGGCGTTTGCAGGCCGAGAAAACGCTTAAAAACGCACAGAACACAAGAATGCATTGGTTCACAGTGTTTTTCTAAATCTAGCACCTCAGGAAGGTACATTCATCTTTTTCATGATGGTATCATGGTTTGTGAATAGTTTTCCAACCTTTTTTGTTCAAACTAAGTTTTGGTGCAATCTTGACTATTAAGGCGTTTGCAGGCCGAGAGAACGCTGAAAACGCACAGAACACAAGAATGCATTGGTTAACAGTGTTTTCCTAAAACTAGCACCTCAGGAAAGTACATTTATCTGTTTTATGATGGTATCATGGTTTGTGAATAGTTTTCCAACCTTTTTAGTTCAAACTAAGTTTTGGAGCTTTTCTGACTATTAAGGCGTTTTCAGGCCGAGAGAACGCTTAAAAACGCACAGAACACAAGAATGCATTGGTTAACAGTGTTTTTCTAAATCTAGCACCTCAGGAAGGTACAATTATCTTTTTCATGATGGTATCATGGTTTGTGAATAGTTTTCCAACCTTTTTTGTTCAAACTAAGTTTTGGTGCAATCTTGACTATTAAGGCGTTTGCAGGCCGAGAGAAAGCTGAAAACGCACAGAACACAAGAATGCATTGGTTCACAGTGTTTTCCTAAAACTAGCACCTCAGGAAGGTACATTCATCTTTTTTATGATGGTATCATGGTTTGTGAATAGTTTTCCAACCTTTTTTGTTCAAACTAAGTTTTGGTGCAATCTTGACTATTAAGGCGTTTGCAGGCCGAGAGAAAGCTGAAAACGCACAGAACACAAGAATGCATTGGTTAACAGTGTTTTCCTAAAACTAGCACCTAGGGAAAGTACATTTATCTGTTTTATGATGGTGTCATGGTTTGTGAATAGTTTTCCCATCTTTTTTGTTCAAACTAAGTTTTGGTGCAATTTTGACTATTAAGGCGTTTGCAGGCCGAGAGAACGCTGAAAACGCACAGAACACAAGAATGCATTGGTTAACAGTGTTTTCCTAAAACTAGCACCTCAGGAAAGTACATTTATCTGTTTTATGATGGTATCATGGTTTGTGAATAGTTTTCCAACCTTTTTAGTTCAAACTAAGTTTTGGAGCTTTTCTGACTATTAAGGCATTTGCAGGCCGAGAGAAAGCTGAAAACGCACAGAACACAAGAATGCATTGGTTAACAGTGTTTTCCTAAAACTACCACCTCAGGAAAGTACATTTATCTGTTTTATGATGGTATCATGGTTTGTGAATAGTTTTCCAACCTTTTTTGTTCAAACTAAGTTTTGGTGCAATCTTGACTATTAAGGCGTTTGCAGGCCGAGAGAAAGATGAAAACGCACAGAACACAAGAATGCATTGGTTAACAGTGTTTTCCTAAAACTAGCACCTAGGGAAAGTACATTTATCTGTTTTATGATGGTGTCATGGTTTGTGAATAGTTTTCCCATCTTTTTTGTTCAAACTAAGTTTTGGTGCAATTTTGACTATTAAGGCGTTTGCAGGCCGAGAGAACGCTGAAAACGCACAGAACACAAGAATGCATTGGTTAACAGTGTTTTCCTAAAACTAGCACCTCAGGAAAGTACATTTATCTGTTTTATGATGGTATCATGGTTTGTGAATAGTTTTCCAACCTTTTTAGTTCAAACTAAGTTTTGGAGCTTTTCTGACTATTAAGGCATTTGCAGGCCGAGAGAAAGCTGAAAACGCACAGAACACAAGAATGCATTGGTTAACAGTGTTTTCCTAAAACTACCACCTCAGGAAAGTACATTTATCTGTTTTATGATGGTATCATGGTTTGTGAATAGTTTTCCAACCTTTTTAGTTCAAACTAAGTTTTGGTGCAATCTTGACTATTAAGGCGTTTGCAGGCCGAGAGAAAGCTGAAAACGCACAGAACACAAGAATGCATTGGTTAACAGTCTTTTCCTAAAACTAGCACCTCAGGAAAGTACATTTATCTGTTTTATGATGGTATCATGGTTTGTGAATAGTTTTCCAACCTTTTTAGTTCAAACTAAGTTTTGGAGCTTTTCTGACTATTAAGGCATTTGCAGGCCGAGAGAAAGCTGAAAACGCACAGAACACAAGAATGCATTGGTTAACAGTGTTTTCCTAAAACTACCACCTCAGGAAAGTACATTTATCTGTTTTATGATGGTATCATGGTTTGTGAATAGTTTTCCAACCTTTTTAGTTCAAACTAAGTTTTGGAGCTTTTCTGACTATTAAGGCGTTTGCAGGCCGAGAGAAAGCTGAAAACGCACAGAACACAAGAATGCATTGGTTCACAGTGTTTTTCTAAATCTAGCACCTCAGGAAGGTACAATTATCTTTTTCATGATGGTATCATGGTTTGTGAATAGTTTTCCAACCTTTTTTGTTCAAACTAAGTTTTGGTGCAATCTTGACTATTAAGGCGTTTGCAGGCCGAGAGAACGCTGAAAACGCACAGAACACAAGAATGCATTGGTTAACAGTCTTTTCCTAAAACTAGCACCTCAGGAAAGTACATTTATCTGTTTTATGATGGTATCATGGTTTGTGAATAGTTTTCCAACCTTTTTTGTTCAAACTAAGTTTTGGTGCAATCTTGACTATTAAGGCGTTTGCAGGCCGAGAGAAAGCTGAAAACGCACAGAACACAAGAATGCATTGGTTCACAGTGTTTTCCTAAAACTAGCACCTCAGGAAGGTACATTCATCTTTTTTATGATGGTATCATGGTGTTACGACCCCCGGTCTTGTCTGTGTTCTGTGTGTGTGATAACCCTCCTCAGGTGGAGCTAATTGTCTTCATTACTCATCCGCCCTCCCGTGATCTCCTACAGCTGGTTCCTGTTTTCCCATCCTCCAATCGCATCGTCCCATCAGCTGTATTTATGTGTTTCTGGTTGTTCAGTCCAGATCTCTCAGGCAGGGTGTAAGGTTGTGTTTGGGGTGCTCTTGTGAAATTGGTTGTACATGGTGGAGTGTTTTGGAGTATTGAAAGTATTAATCATTTGTATTTCGTGTGTCCTTCCCAGGGAGAACGGAAAGCACTTGGGGAGTGTTAGGAAAGACGCCCTGGGCATACATCACCCGTAGGGATATCTCCTGTTATACACACCAGGTTAGATCTGAGCGATCCACCCCCTGTATTTTTGGTTAGGGCGCCTTGCTCGAGCGCCAGAGTAAATAAGTGTTTTGTGTAGGACGTTGGGACAGGTAAGGGGTGGGGTTTTGCTAATTTCTTTGTTTTGGATCAGCTCAGCCGTCCTCCCATTTCCCTCTATTGTTTATTATTATTATTATTATTAATAAACTGGCACGTGCTATAGCCTGTTTAAACCAGACCCATCGATGTTGGTGTGATTACTTGCGCCCACACCCGGTCTCTGGCCGTCTGGGGTTCTTGGCAGCGCGGTGTATGTTCCCCTCCCCTCACGGGGTGCTGTACGTGCGTAACAAAAATGGGGGCTCGTCCGGGATCTGTGCACCCCGCTGCTTGGACCCTGACTAACCATTGACTGGTGTGGGTGATGAGGAGCCATTTGGGTACCTCGTCCACACGGTCGGTGGACGGTGTGGGGGTTGTGAATGGGATGACCTTTAGTTTGTTGTGTGTTCGGTAATAGTGTACATGATGGCTACTTCAGCCATCTCCAGTTTTGTTGATGTCCCCTCAGTCGCCGCAGAGATCTCTCCCCTTCCCGCTGGGCCGCAGCGATCTCCCCTTCGCGCTGGGCCGCAGCGATCTCCCCTTCGCGCTGGGCCGCAGCGATCTCCCCTTCGCGCTGGGCCGCAGCGATCTCCCCTTCGCGCTGGGCCGCAGCGATCTCCCCTTCGCGCTGGGCCGCAGCGATCTCCCCTTCGCGCTGGGCCGCAGCGATCTCCCCTTCGCGCTGGGCCGCAGCGATCTCCCCTTCGCGCTGGGCCGCAGCGATCTCCCCTTCGCGCTGGGCCGCCGCGATCTCCCCTTCGCGCTGGGCCGCCGCGATCTCCCCTTCGCGCTGGGCCGCCGCGATCTCCCCTTCGCGCTGGGCCGCCGCGATCTCCCCTTCGCGCTGGGCCGCCGCGATCTCCCCTTCGCGCTGGGCCGCCGCGATCTCCCCTTCGCGCTGGGCCGCCGCGATCTCCCCTTTGCGCTGGGCCGCCGCCGCAGCGATCTCCCGTTCCGAGGCTCTCAGTCCCAGCCCCGACTCGGCCAGTCCCCGCTCCGAGACTCTCAGTCCCTGCCCCGAAGCCCCCAGCTATCGCGTGTTTAAGTACTGGGTTACGTTTGGTTGTTTTGTCGCAAACTGGAGGTTTGCTGTTTTTGTGGTGGGCGTGTTACGACCCCCGGTCTTGTCTGTGTTCTGTGTGTGTGATAACCCTCCTCAGGTGGAGCTAATTGTCTTCATTACTCATCCGCCCTCCCGTGATCTCCTACAGCTGGTTCCTGTTTTCCCATCCTCCAATCGCATCGTCCCATCAGCTGTATTTATGTGTTTCTGGTTGTTCAGTCCAGATCTCTCAGGCAGGGTGTAAGGTTGTGTTTGGGGTGCTCTTGTGAAATTGGTTGTACATGGTGGAGTGTTTTGGAGTATTGAAAGTATTAATCATTTGTATTTCGTGTGTCCTTCCCAGGGAGAACGGAAAGCACTTGGGGAGTGTTAGGAAAGACGCCCTGGGCATACATCACCCGTAGGGATATCTCCTGTTATACACACCAGGTTAGATCTGAGCGATCCACCCCCTGTATTTTTGGTTAGGGCGCCTTGCTCGAGCGCCAGAGTAAATAAGTGTTTTGTGTAGGACGTTGGGACAGGTAAGGGGTGGGGTTTTGCTAATTTCTTTGTTTTGGATCAGCTCAGCCGTCCTCCCATTTCCCTCTATTGTTTATTATTATTATTATTAATAAACTGGCACGTGCTATAGCCTGTTTAAACCAGACCCATCGATGTTGGTGTGATTACTTGCGCCCACACCCGGTCTCTGGCCGTCTGGGGTTCTTGGCAGCGCGGTGTATGTTCCCCTCCCCTCACGGGGTGCTGTACGTGCGTAACACATGGTTTGTGAATAGTTTTCCAACCTTTTTTGTTCAAACTAAGTTTTGGAGCTTTTCTGACTATTAAGGCGTTTTCAGGCCGAGAGAACGCTTAAAAACGCACAGAACACAAGAATGCATTGGTTAACAGTGTTTTCCTAAAACTACCACCTCAGGAAAGTACATTTATCTGTTTTATGATGGTATCATGGTTTGTGAATAGTTTTCCAACCTTTTTAGTTCAAACTAAGTTTTGGAGCTTTTCTGACTATTAAGGCGTTTGCAGGCCGAGAGAAAGCTGAAAACGCACAGAACACAAGAATGCATTGGTTCACAGTGTTTTTCTAAATCTAGCACCTCAGGAAGGTACAATTATCTTTTTCATGATGGTATCATGGTTTGTGAATAGTTTTCCAACCTTTTTTGTTCAAACTAAGTTTTGGTGCAATCTTGACTATTAAGGCGTTTGCAGGCCGAGAGAACGCTGAAAACGCACAGAACACAAGAATGCATTGGTTAACAGTGTTTACCTAAAACTACCACCTCAGGAAAGTACATTTATCATTTTTATGATGGTATCATGGTTTGTGAATAGTTTTCCAACCTTTTTTGTTCAAACTAAGTTTTGGTGCAATCTTGACTATTGAGGCATTTGCAGGCCGAGAGAAAGCTGAAAACGCACAGAACACAAGAATGCATTGGTTAACAGTGTTTTTCTAAATCTAGCACCTCAGGAAGGTACATTCATCTTTTTCATGATGGTATCATGGTTTGTGAATAGTTTTCCAACCTTTTTTGTTCAAACTAAGTTTTGGTGCAATCTTGACTATTAAGGCGTTTGCAGGCCGAAAGAAAGCTGAAAATGCACAGAACACAAGAATGCATTGGTTAACAGTGTTTTCCTAAAACTAGCACCTCAGGAAAGTACATTTATCTGTTTTATGATGGTATCATGGTTTGTGAATAGTTTTCCAACCTTTTTAGTTCAAACTAAGTTTTGGAGCTTTTCTGACTATTAAGGCGTTTTCAGGCCGAGAGAAAGCTGAAAACGCACAGAACACAAGAATGCATTGGTTCACAGTGTTTTCCTAAAACTAGCACCTCAGGAAGGTACATTCATCTTTTTTATGATGGTATCATGGTTTGTGAATAGTTTTCCAACCTTTTTTGTTCAAACTAAGTTTTGGTGCAATCTTGACTATTAAGGCGTTTGCAGGCCGAGAGAAAGCTGAAAACGCACAGAACACAAGAATGCATTGGTTAACAGTGTTTTCCTAAAACTAGCACCTAGGGAAAGTACATTTATCTGTTTTATGATGGTGTCATGGTTTGTGAATAGTTTTCCCATCTTTTTTGTTCAAACTAAGTTTTGTTGCAATCTTGACTATTAAGGCATTTGCAGGCCGAGAGAAAGCTGAAAACGCACAGAACACAAGAATGCATTGGTTAACAGTGTTTTCCTAAAACTAGCACCTCAGGAAAGTACATTTATCTGTTTTATGATGGTATCATGGTTTGTGAATAGTTTTCCAACCTTTTTAGTTCAAACTAAGTTTTGGAGCTTTTCTGACTATTAAGGCGTTTTCAGGCCGAGAGAAAGCTGAAAACGCACAGAACACAAGAATGCATTGGTTCACAGTCTTTTCCTAAAACTAGCACCTCAGGAAGGTACATTCATCTTTTTCATGATGGTATCATGGTTTGTGAATAGTTTTCCAACCTTTGTTCAAACTAAGTTTTGGTGCAATCTTGACTATTAAGGCGTTTGCAGGCCGAGAGAAAGCTGAAAACGCACAGAACACAAGAATGCATTGGTTCACAGTGTTTTTCTAAATCTAGCACCTCAGGAAGGTACATTCATCTTTTTCATGATGGTATCATGGTTTGTGAATAGTTTTCAAACCTTTTTTGTTCAAACTAAGTTTTGGTGCAATCTTGACTATTAAGGCGTTTGCAGGCCGAGAGAAAGCTGAAAACGCACAGAACACAAGAATGCATTGATTAACAGTGTTTTCCTAAAACTAGCACCTCAGGAAAGTACATTTATCTGTTTTATGATGGTATCATGGTTTGTGAATAGTTTTCCAACCTTTTTAGTTCAAACTAAGTTTTGGAGCTTTTCTGACTATTAAGGCGTTTTCAGGCCGAGAGAACGCTTAAAAACGCACAGAACACAAGAATGCATTGGTTAACAGTGTTTTCCTAAAACTAGCACCTCAGGAAAGTACATTTATCTGTTTTATGATGGTATCATGGTTTGTGAATAGTTTTCCAACCTTTTTTGTTCAAACTAAGTTTTGGTGCAATCTTGACTATTAAGGCATTTGCAGGCCGAGAGAAAGCTGAAAACGCACAGAACACAAGAATGCATTGGTTAACAGTGTTTTCCTAAAACTAGCACCTCAGGAAAGTACATTTATCTGTTTTATGATGGTATCATGGTTTGTGAATAGTTTTCCAACCTTTTTAGTTCAAACTAAGTTTTGGAGCTTTTCTGACTATTAAGGCGTTTTCAGGCCGAGAGAAAGCTGAAAACGCACAGAACACAAGAATGCATTGGTTCACAGTCTTTTCCTAAAACTAGCACCTCAGGAAGATACATTCATCTTTTTCATGATGGTATCATGGTTTGTGAATAGTTTTCCAACCTTTTTTGTTCAAACTAAGTTTTGGTGCAATCTTGACTATTAAG
The DNA here is from genome assembly GCF_964276395.1 of Gasterosteus aculeatus. Classification (NCBI taxonomy): domain Eukaryota; kingdom Metazoa; phylum Chordata; class Actinopteri; order Perciformes; family Gasterosteidae; genus Gasterosteus; species Gasterosteus aculeatus. The sequence continues at coordinate 2,883,376 of NC_135701.1, read as the reverse complement.
GCGTTTGCAGGCCGAGAGAAAGCTGAAAACGCACAGAACACAAGAATGCATTGGTTCACAGTGTTTTTCTAAATCTAGCACCTCAGGAAGGTACATTCATCTTTTTCATGATGGTATCATGGTTTGTGAATAGTTTTCAAACCTTTTTTGTTCAAACTAAGTTTTGGTGCAATCTTGACTATTAAGGCGTTTGCAGGCCGAGAGAAAGCTGAAAACGCACAGAACACAAGAATGCATTGATTAACAGTGTTTTCCTAAAACTAGCACCTCAGGAAAGTACATTTATCTGTTTTATGATGGTATCATGGTTTGTGAATAGTTTTCCAACCTTTTTAGTTCAAACTAAGTTTTGGAGCTTTTCTGACTATTAAGGCGTTTTCAGGCCGAGAGAACGCTTAAAAACGCACAGAACACAAGAATGCATTGGTTAACAGTGTTTTCCTAAAACTAGCACCTCAGGAAAGTACATTTATCTGTTTTATGATGGTATCATGGTTTGTGAATAGTTTTCCAACCTTTTTTGTTCAAACTAAGTTTTGGAGCTTTTCTGACTATTAAGGCGTTTTCAGGCCGAGAGAACGCTTAAAAACGCACAGAACACAAGAATGCATTGGTTAACAGTGTTTTTCTAAATCTAGCACCTCAGGAAGGTACAATTATCTTTTTCATGATGGTATCATGGTTTGTGAATAGTTTTCCAACCTTTTTTGTTCAAACTAAGTTTTGGTGCAATCTTGACTATTAAGGCGTTTGCAGGCCGAGAGAACGCTGAAAACGCACAGAACACAAGAATGCATTGGTTAACAGTCTTTTCCTAAAACTAGCACCTCAGGAAAGTACATTTATCTGTTTTATGATGGTATCATGGTTTGTGAATAGTTTTCCAACCTTTTTTGTTCAAACTAAGTTTTGGTGCAATCTTGACTATTAAGGCATTTGCAGGCCGAGAGAAAGCTGAAAACGCACAGAACACAAGAATGCATTGGTTAACAGTGTTTTCCTAAAACTACCACCTCAGGAAAGTACATTTATCTGTTTTATGATGGTATCATGGTTTGTGAATAGTTTTCCAACCTTTTTAGTTCAAACTAAGTTTTGGTGCAATCTTGACTATTAAGGCGTTTGCAGGCCGAAAGAAAGCTGAAAACGCACAGAACACAAGAATGCATTGGTTAACAGTGTTTTTCTAAATCTAGCACCTCAGGAAGGTACATTCATCTTTTTCATGATGGTATCATGGTTTGTGAATAGTTTTCAAACCTTTTTTGTTCAAATTAAGTTTTGGTGCAATCTTGACTATTAAGGCGTTTGCAGGCCGAGAGAAAGCTGAAAACGCACAGAACACAAGAATGCATTGATTAACAGTGTTTTCCTAAAACTAGCACCTCAGGAAAGTACATTTATCTGTTTTATGATGGTATCATGGTTTGTGAATAGTTTTCCAACCTTTTTTGTTCAAACTAAGTTTTGGTGCAATTTTGACTATTAAGGCGTTTGCAGGCCGAGAGAACGCTGAAAACGCACAGAACACAAGAATGCATTGGTTAACAGTGTTTACCTAAAACTACCACCTCAGGAAAGTACATTTATCTGTTTTATGATGGTATCATGGTTTGTGAATAGTTTTCCAACCTTTTTTGTTCAAACTAAGTTTTGGTGCAATCTTGACTATTAAGGCGTTTGCAGGCCGAGAGAAAGCTGAAAACGCACAGAACACAAGAATGCATTGGTTCACAGTCTTTTCCTAAAACTAGCACCTCAGGAAGGTACATTCATCTTTTTCATGATGGTATCATGGTTTGTGAATAGTTTTCCAACCTTTTTAGTTCAAACTAAGTTTTGGTGCAATCTTGACTATTAAGGCGTTTGCAGGCCGAGAGAACGCTGAAAACGCACAGAACACAAGAATGCATTGGTTAACAGTCTTTTCCTAAAACTAGCACCTCAGGAAAGTACATTTATCTGTTTTATGATGGTATCATGGTTTGTGAATAGTTTTCCAACCTTTTTTGTTCAAACTAAGTTTTGGTGCAATCTTGACTATTAAGGCGTTTGCAGGCCGAGAGAAAGCTGAAAACGCACAGAACACAAGAATGCATTGGTTCACAGTCTTTTCCTAAAACTAGCACCTCAGGAAGGTACATTCATCTTTTTCATGATGGTATCATGGTTTGTGAATAGTTTTCCAACCTTTTTTGTTCAAACTAAGTTTTGGTGCAATCTTGACTATTAAGGCGTTTGCAGGCCGAGAGAACGCTGAAAACGCACAGAACACAAGAATGCATTGGTTAACAGTGTTTACCTAAAACTACCACCTCAGGAAAGTACATTTATCTGTTTTATGATGGTATCATGGTTTGTGAATAGTTTTCCAACCTTTTTAGTTCAAACTAAGTTTTGGAGCTTTTCTGACTATTAAGGCGTTTTCAGGCCGAGAGAACGCTTAAAAACGCACAGAACACAAGAATGCATTGGTTAACAGTGTTTTTCTAAATCTAGCACCTCAGGAAGGTACAATTATCTTTTTCATGATGGTATCATGGTTTGTGAATAGTTTTCCAACCTTTTTTGTTCAAACTAAGTTTTGGTGCAATCTTGACTATTAAGGCGTTTGCAGGCCGAGAGAAAGCTGAAAACGCACAGAACACAAGAATGCATTGGTTCAGTGTTTTCCTAAAACTAGCACCTCAGGAAGGTACATTCATCTTTTTTATGATGGTATCATGGTTTGTGAATAGTTTTCCAACCTTTTTTGTTCAAACTAAGTTTTGGTGCAATCTTGACTATTAAGGCGTTTGCAGGCCGAGAGAAAGCTGAAAACGCACAGAACACAAGAATGCATTGATTAACAGTGTTTTCCTAAAACTAGCACCTCAGGAAAGTACATTTATCTGTTTTATGATGGTATCATGGTTTGTGAATAGTTTTCCAACCTTTTTTGTTCAAACTAAGTTTTGGTGCAATTTTGACTATTAAGGCGTTTGCAGGCCGAGAGAACGCTGAAAACGCACAGAACACAAGAATGCATTGGTTAACAGTGTTTACCTAAAACTACCACCTCAGGAAAGTACATTTATCTGTTTTATGATGGTATCATGGTTTGTGAATAATTTTCCAACCTTTTTTGTTCAAACTAAGTTTTGGTGCAATCTTGACTATTAAGGCGTTTGCAGGCCGAGAGAAAGCTGAAAACGCACAGAACACAAGAATGCATTGGTTCAGTCTTTTCCTAAAACTAGCACCTCAGGAAGGTACATTCATCTTTTTCATGATGGTATCATGGTTTGTGAATAGTTTTCCAACCTTTTTAGTTCAAACTAAGTTTTGGTGCAATCTTGACTATTAAGGCGTTTGCAGGCCGAGAGAAAGCTGAAAACGCACAGAACACAAGAATGCATTGGTTAACAGTGTTTTCCTAAAACTAGCACCTAGGGAAAGTACATTTATCTGTTTTATGATGGTGTCATGGTTTGTGAATAGTTTTCCCATCTTTTTTGTTCAAACTAAGTTTTGGTGCAATTTTGACTATTAAGGCGTTTGCAGGCCGAGAGAACGCTGAAAACGCACAGAACACAAGAATGCATTGGTTAACAGTGTTTACCTAAAACTACCACCTCAGGAAAGTACATTTATCTGTTTTATGATGGTATCATGGTTTGTGAATAGTTTTCCAACCTTTTTAGTTCAAACTAAGTTTTGGAGCTTTTCTGACTATTAAGGCATTTGCAGGCCGAGAGAAAGCTGAAAACGCACAGAACACAAGAATGCATTGGTTAACAGTGTTTTCCTAAAACTACCACCTCAGGAAAGTACATTTATCTGTTTTATGATGGTATCATGGTTTGTGAATAGTTTTCCAACCTTTTTAGTTCAAACTAAGTTTTGGAGCTTTTCTGACTATTAAGGCGTTTGCAGGCCGAGAGAAAGCTGAAAACGCACAGAACACAAGAATGCATTGGTTCAGTGTTTTTCTAAATCTAGCACCTCAGGAAAGTACATTTATCTGTTTTATGATGGTATCATGGTTTGTGAATGGTTTTCCAACCTTTTTTGTTCAAACTAAGTTTTGGTGCAATCTTGACTATTAAGGCGTTTGCAGGCCGAGAGAAAGCTGAAAACGCACAGAACACAAGAATGCATTGATTAACAGTGTTTTCCTAAAACTAGCACCTCAGGAAAGTACATTTATCTGTTTTATGATGGTATCATGGTTTGTGAATAGTTTTCCAACCTTTTTAGTTCAAACTAAGTTTTGGAGCTTTTCTGACTATTAAGGCGTTTTCAGGCCGAGAGAACGCTTAAAAACGCACAGAACACAAGAATGCATTGGTTAACAGTGTTTTTCTAAATCTAGCACCTCAGGAAGGTACAATTATCTTTTTCATGATGGTATCATGGTTTGTGAATAGTTTTCCAACCTTTTTTGTTCAAACTAAGTTTTGGTGCAATCTTGACTATTAAGGCGTTTGCAGGCCGAGAGAACGCTGAAAACGCACAGAACACAAGAATGCATTGGTTAACAGTGTTTACCTAAAACTACCACCTCAGGAAAGTACATTTATCTGTGTTATGATGGTATCATGGTTTGTGAATAGTTTTCCAACCTTTTTTGTTCAAACTAAGTTTTGGTGCAATCTTGACTATTAAGGCATTTGCAGGCCGAGAGAAAGCTGAAAACGCACAGAACACAAGAATGCATTGGTTAACAGTGTTTTCCTAAAACTAGCACCTCAGGAAAGTACATTTATCTGTTTTATGATGGTATCATGGTTTGTGAATAGTTTTCCAACCTTTTTAGTTCAAACTAAGTTTTGGAGCTTTTCTGACTATTAAGGCGTTTTCAGGCCGAGAGAACGCTTAAAAACGCACAGAACACAAGAATGCATTGGTTAACAGTGTTTTTCTAAATCTAGCACCTCAGGAAGGTACAATTATCTTTTTCATGATGGTATCATGGTTTGTGAATAGTTTTCCAACCTTTTTTGTTCAAACTAAGTTTTGGTGCAATCTTGACTATTAAGGCGTTTGCAGGCCGAGAGAAAGCTGAAAACGCACAGAACACAAGAATGCATTGGTTCAGTCTTTTCCTAAAACTAGCACCTCAGGAAGGTACATTCATCTTTTTCATGATGGTATCATGGTTTGTGAATAGTTTTCCAACCTTTTTTGTTCAAACTAAGTTTTGGTGCAATCTTGACTATTAAGGCGTTTGCAGGCCGAGAGAAAGCTGAAAACGCACAGAACACAAGAATGCATTGGTTCACAGTCTTTTCCTAAAACTAGCACCTCAGGAAGGTACATTCATCTTTTTCATGATGGTATCATGGTTTGTGAATAGTTTTCCAACCTTTTTTGTTCAAACTAAGTTTTGGTGCAATCTTGACTATTAAGGCGTTTGCAGGCCGAGAGAAAGCTGAAAACGCACAGAACACAAGAATGCATTGGTTAACAGTGTTTTCCTAAAACTAGCACCTAGGGAAAGTACATTTATCTGTTTTATGATGGTGTCATGGTTTGTGAATAGTTTTCCCATCTTTTTTGTTCAAACTAAGTTTTGGTGCAATCTTGACTATTAAGGCGTTTGCAGGCCGAGAGAAAGCTGAAAACGCACAGAACACAAGAATGCATTGATTAACAGTGTTTTCCTAAAACTAGCACCTCAGGAAAGTACATTTATCTGTTTTATGATGGTATCATGGTTTGTGAATAGTTTTCCAACCTTTTTAGTTCAAACTAAGTTTTGGTGCAATCTTGACTATTAAGGCGTTTGCAGGCCGAAAGAAAGCTGAAAACGCACAGAACACAAGAATGCATTGGTTAACAGTGTTTTCCTAAAACTAGCACCTCAGGAAGGTACATTCATCTTTTTCATGATGGTATCATGGTTTGTGAATAGTTTTCAAACCTTTTTAGTTCAAACTAAGTTTTGGAGCTTTTCTGACTATTAAGGCGTTTTCAGGCCGAGAGAACGCTTAAAAACGCACAGAACACAAGAATGCATTGGTTAACAGTGTTTTTCTAAATCTAGCACCTCAGGAAGGTACATTCATCTTTTTCATGATGGTATCATGGTTTGTGAATAGTTTTCAAACCTTTTTTGTTCAAACTAAGTTTTGGTGCAATCTTGACTATTAAGGCGTTTGCAGGCCGAGAGAAAGCTGAAAACGCACAGAACACAAGAATGCATTGATTAACAGTGTTTTCCTAAAACTAGCACCTCAGGAAAGTACATTTATCTGTTTTATGATGGTATCATGGTTTGTGAATAGTTTTCCAACCTTTTTTGTTCAAACTAAGTTTTGGTGCAATTTTGACTATTAAGGCGTTTGCAGGCCGAGAGAACGCTGAAAACGCACAGAACACAAGAATGCATTGGTTAACAGTGTTTACCTAAAACTACCACCTCAGGAAAGTACATTTATCTGTTTTATGATGGTATCATGGTTTGTGAATAGTTTTCCAACCTTTTTTGTTCAAACTAAGTTTTGGTGCAATCTTGACTATTAAGGCGTTTGCAGGCCGAGAGAAAGCTGAAAACGCACAGAACACAAGAATGCATTGGTTAACAGTGTTTACCTAAAACTACCACCTCAGGAAAGTACATTTATCTGTTTTATGATGGTATCATGGTTTGTGAATAGTTTTCCAACCTTTTTTGTTCAAACTAAGTTTTGGAGCTTTTCTGACTATTAAGGCGTTTTCAGGCCGAGAGAACGCTTAAAAACGCACAGAACACAAGAATGCATTGGTTAACAGTGTTTTCCTAAAACTAGCACCTCAGGAAAGTACATTTATCTGTTTTATGATGGTATCATGGTTTGTGAATAGTTTTCCAACCTTTTTTGTTCAAACTAAGTTTTGGTGCAATCTTGACTATTAAGGCGTTTGCAGGCCGAGAGAACGCTGAAAACGCACAGAACACAAGAATGCATTGGTTAACAGTGTTTACCTAAAACTACCACCTCAGGAAAGTACATTTATCTGTTTTATGATGGTATCATGGTTTGTGAATAGTTTTCCAACCTTTTTTGTTCAAACTAAGTTTTGGTGCAATCTTGACTATTAAGGCGTTTGCAGGCCGAGAGAAAGCTGAAAACGCACAGAACACAAGAATGCATTGGTTCAGTCTTTTCCTAAAACTAGCACCTCAGGAAGGTACATTCATCTTTTTTATGATGGTATCATGGTTTGTGAATAGTTTTCCAACCTTTTTTGTTCAAACTAAGTTTTGGTGCAATCTTGACTATTAAGGCGTTTGCAGGCCGAGAGAAAGCTGAAAACGCACAGAACACAAGAATGCATTGATTAACAGTGTTTTCCTAAAACTAGCACCTCAGGAAAGTACATTTATCTGTTTTATGATGGTATCATGGTTTGTGAATAGTTTTCCAACCTTTTTTGTTCAAACTAAGTTTTGGTGCAATTTTGACTATTAAGGCGTTTGCAGGCCGAGAGAACGCTGAAAACGCACAGAACACAAGAATGCATTGGTTAACAGTGTTTACCTAAAACTACCACCTCAGGAAAGTACATTTATCTGTTTTATGATGGTATCATGGTTTGTGAATAATTTTCCAACCTTTTTTGTTCAAACTAAGTTTTGGTGCAATCTTGACTATTAAGGCGTTTGCAGGCCGAGAGAAAGCTGAAAACGCACAGAACACAAGAATGCATTGGTTCAGTCTTTTCCTAAAACTAGCACCTCAGGAAGGTACATTCATCTTTTTCATGATGGTATCATGGTTTGTGAATAGTTTTCCAACCTTTTTAGTTCAAACTAAGTTTTGGTGCAATCTTGACTATTAAGGCGTTTGCAGGCCGAGAGAAAGCTGAAAACGCACAGAACACAAGAATGCATTGGTTAACAGTGTTTTCCTAAAACTAGCACCTAGGGAAAGTACATTTATCTGTTTTATGATGGTGTCATGGTTTGTGAATAGTTTTCCCATCTTTTTTGTTCAAACTAAGTTTTGGTGCAATTTTGACTATTAAGGCGTTTGCAGGCCGAGAGAACGCTGAAAACGCACAGAACACAAGAATGCATTGGTTAACAGTGTTTACCTAAAACTACCACCTCAGGAAAGTACATTTATCTGTTTTATGATGGTATCATGGTTTGTGAATAGTTTTCCAACCTTTTTAGTTCAAACTAAGTTTTGGAGCTTTTCTGACTATTAAGGCATTTGCAGGCCGAGAGAAAGCTGAAAACGCACAGAACACAAGAATGCATTGGTTAACAGTGTTTTCCTAAAACTACCACCTCAGGAAAGTACATTTATCTGTTTTATGATGGTATCATGGTTTGTGAATAGTTTTCCAACCTTTTTAGTTCAAACTAAGTTTTGGAGCTTTTCTGACTATTAAGGCGTTTGCAGGCCGAGAGAAAGCTGAAAACGCACAGAACACAAGAATGCATTGGTTCAGTGTTTTTCTAAATCTAGCACCTCAGGAAAGTACATTTATCTGTTTTATGATGGTATCATGGTTTGTGAATGGTTTTCCAACCTTTTTTGTTCAAACTAAGTTTTGGTGCAATCTTGACTATTAAGGCGTTTGCAGGCCGAGAGAAAGCTGAAAACGCACAGAACACAAGAATGCATTGATTAACAGTGTTTTCCTAAAACTAGCACCTCAGGAAAGTACATTTATCTGTTTTATGATGGTATCATGGTTTGTGAATAGTTTTCCAACCTTTTTAGTTCAAACTAAGTTTTGGAGCTTTTCTGACTATTAAGGCGTTTTCAGGCCGAGAGAACGCTTAAAAACGCACAGAACACAAGAATGCATTGGTTAACAGTGTTTTTCTAAATCTAGCACCTCAGGAAGGTACAATTATCTTTTTCATGATGGTATCATGGTTTGTGAATAGTTTTCCAACCTTTTTTGTTCAAACTAAGTTTTGGTGCAATCTTGACTATTAAGGCGTTTGCAGGCCGAGAGAACGCTGAAAACGCACAGAACACAAGAATGCATTGGTTAACAGTGTTTACCTAAAACTACCACCTCAGGAAAGTACATTTATCTGTGTTATGATGGTATCATGGTTTGTGAATAGTTTTCCAACCTTTTTTGTTCAAACTAAGTTTTGGTGCAATCTTGACTATTAAGGCATTTGCAGGCCGAGAGAAAGCTGAAAACGCACAGAACACAAGAATGCATTGGTTAACAGTGTTTTCCTAAAACTAGCACCTCAGGAAAGTACATTTATCTGTTTTATGATGGTATCATGGTTTGTGAATAGTTTTCCAACCTTTTTAGTTCAAACTAAGTTTTGGAGCTTTTCTGACTATTAAGGCGTTTTCAGGCCGAGAGAACGCTTAAAAACGCACAGAACACAAGAATGCATTGGTTAACAGTGTTTTTCTAAATCTAGCACCTCAGGAAGGTACAATTATCTTTTTCATGATGGTATCATGGTTTGTGAATAGTTTTCCAACCTTTTTTGTTCAAACTAAGTTTTGGTGCAATCTTGACTATTAAGGCGTTTGCAGGCCGAGAGAAAGCTGAAAACGCACAGAACACAAGAATGCATTGGTTCACAGTCTTTTCCTAAAACTAGCACCTCAGGAAGGTACATTCATCTTTTTCATGATGGTATCATGGTTTGTGAATAGTTTTCCAACCTTTTTTGTTCAAACTAAGTTTTGGTGCAATCTTGACTATTAAGGCGTTTGCAGGCCGAGAGAAAGCTGAAAACGCACAGAACACAAGAATGCATTGGTTCAGTCTTTTCCTAAAACTAGCACCTCAGGAAGGTACATTCATCTTTTTCATGATGGTATCATGGTTTGTGAATAGTTTTCCAACCTTTTTTGTTCAAACTAAGTTTTGGTGCAATCTTGACTATTAAGGCGTTTGCAGGCCGAGAGAAAGCTGAAAACGCACAGAACACAAGAATGCATTGGTTAACAGTGTTTTCCTAAAACTAGCACCTAGGGAAAGTACATTTATCTGTTTTATGATGGTGTCATGGTTTGTGAATAGTTTTCCCATCTTTTTTGTTCAAACTAAGTTTTGGTGCAATCTTGACTATTAAGGCGTTTGCAGGCCGAGAGAAAGCTGAAAACGCACAGAACACAAGAATGCATTGATTAACAGTGTTTTCCTAAAACTAGCACCTCAGGAAAGTACATTTATCTGTTTTATGATGGTATCATGGTTTGTGAATAGTTTTCCAACCTTTTTAGTTCAAACTAAGTTTTGGAGCTTTTCTGACTATTAAGGCGTTTTCAGGCCGAGAGAACGCTTAAAAACGCACAGAACACAAGAATGCATTGGTTAACAGTGTTTTTCTAAATCTAGCACCTCAGGAAGGTACAATTATCTTTTTCATGATGGTATCATGGTTTGTGAATAGTTTTCCAACCTTTTTTGTTCAAACTAAGTTTTGGTGCAATCTTGACTATTAAGGCGTTTGCAGGCCGAGAGAAAGCTGAAAACGCACAGAACACAAGAATGCATTGGTTCACAGTCTTTTCCTAAAACTAGCACCTCAGGAAGGTACATTCATCTTTTTCATGATGGTATCATGGTTTGTGAATAGTTTTCCAACCTTTTTTGTTCAAACTAAGTTTTGGTGCAATCTTGACTATTAAGGCATTTGCAGGCCGAGAAAGCTGAAAACGCACAGAACACAAGAATGCATTGGTTAACAGTGTTTTCCTAAAACTACCACCTCAGGAAAGTACATTTATCTGTTTTATGATGGTATCATGGTTTGTGAATAGTTTTCCAACCTTTTTTGTTCAAACTAAGTTTTGGTGCAATCTTGACTATTAAGGCGTTTGCAGGCCGAGAGAAAGCTGAAAACGCACAGAACACAAGAATGCATTGATTAACAGTGTTTTCCTAAAACTAGCACCTCAGGAAAGTACATTCATCTTTTTCATGATGGTATCATGGTTTGTGAATAGTTTTCCAACCTTTTTAGTTCAAACTAAGTTTTGGTGCAATCTTGACTATTAAGGCGTTTGCAGGCCGAGAGAAAGCTGAAAACGCACAGAACACAAGAATGCATTGGTTAACAGTGTTTTTCTAAATCTAGCACCTCAGGAAGGTACAATTATCTTTTTCATGATGGTATCATGGTTTGTGAATAGTTTTCCAACCTTTTTTGTTCAAACTAAGTTTTGGTGCAATCTTGACTATTAAGGCGTTTTCAGGCCGAGAGAACGCTTAAAAACGCACAGAACACAAGAATGCATTGGTTCACAGTCTTTTCCTAAAACTAGCACCTCAGGAAGGTACATTCATCTTTTTCATGATGGTATCATGGTTTGTGAATAGTTTTCCAACCTTTTTTGTTCAAACTAAGTTTTGGTGCAATCTTGACTATTAAGGCGTTTGCAGGCCGAGAGAAAGCTGAAAACGCACAGAACACAAGAATGCATTGGTTCACAGTGTTTTTCTAAATCTAGCACCTCAGGAAGGTACAATTATCTTTTTCATGATGGTATCATGGTTTGTGAATAGTTTTCCAACCTTTTTTGTTCAAACTAAGTTTTGGTGCAATCTTGACTATTAAGGCGTTTGCAGGCCGAGAGAACGCTGAAAACGCACAGAACACAAGAATGCATTGGTTCAGTGTTTTCCTAAAACTAGCACCTCAGGAAAGTACATTCATCTTTTTCATGATGGTATCATGGTTTGTGAATAGTTTTCCAACCTTTTTAGTTCAAACTAAGTTTTGGTGCAATCTTGACTATTAAGGCGTTTGCAGGCCGAGAGAAAGCTGAAAACGCACAGAACACAAGAATGCATTGGTTAACAGTGTTTTTCTAAATCTAGCACCTCAGGAAGGTACAATTATCTTTTTCATGATGGTATCATGGTTTGTGAATAGTTTTCCAACCTTTTTTGTTCAAACTAAGTTTTGGTGCAATCTTGACTATTAAGGCGTTTTCAGGCCGAGAGAACGCTTAAAAACGCACAGAACACAAGAATGCATTGGTTCACAGTCTTTTCCTAAAACTAGCACCTCAGGAAGGTACATTCATCTTTTTCATGATGGTATCATGGTTTGTGAATAGTTTTCCAACCTTTTTTGTTCAAACTAAGTTTTGGTGCAATCTTGACTATTAAGGCGTTTGCAGGCCGAGAGAAAGCTGAAAACGCACAGAACACAAGAATGCATTGGTTCACAGTGTTTTTCTAAATCTAGCACCTCAGGAAGGTACAATTATCTTTTTCATGATGGTATCATGGTTTGTGAATAGTTTTCCAACCTTTTTTGTTCAAACTAAGTTTTGGTGCAATCTTGACTATTAAGGCGTTTGCAGGCCGAGAGAACGCTGAAAACGCACAGAACACAAGAATGCATTGGTTCAGTGTTTTTCTAAATCTAGCACCTCAGGAAAGTACATTTATCTGTTTTATGATGGTATCATGGTTTGTGAATGGTTTTCCAACCTTTTTTGTTCAAACTAAGTTTTGGTGCAATCTTGACTATTAAGGCGTTTGCAGGCCGAGAGAAAGCTGAAAACGCACAGAACACAAGAATGCATTGATTAACAGTGTTTTCCTAAAACTAGCACCTCAGGAAAGTACATTTATCTGTTTTATGATGGTATCATGGTTTGTGAATAGTTTTCCAACCTTTTTAGTTCAAACTAAGTTTTGGAGCTTTTCTGACTATTAAGGCGTTTTCAGGCCGAGAGAACGCTTAAAAACGCACAGAACACAAGAATGCATTGGTTAACAGTGTTTTTCTAAATCTAGCACCTCAGGAAGGTACAATTATCTTTTTCATGATGGTATCATGGTTTGTGAATAGTTTTCCAACCTTTTTTGTTCAAACTAAGTTTTGGTGCAATCTTGACTATTAAGGCGTTTGCAGGCCGAGAGAACGCTGAAAACGCACAGAACACAAGAATGCATTGGTTAACAGTGTTTACCTAAAACTACCACCTCAGGAAAGTACATTTATCTGTGTTATGATGGTATCATGGTTTGTGAATAGTTTTCCAACCTTTTTTGTTCAAACTAAGTTTTGGTGCAATCTTGACTATTAAGGCATTTGCAGGCCGAGAGAAAGCTGAAAACGCACAGAACACAAGAATGCATTGGTTAACAGTGTTTTCCTAAAACTAGCACCTCAGGAAAGTACATTTATCTGTTTTATGATGGTATCATGGTTTGTGAATAGTTTTCCAACCTTTTTAGTTCAAACTAAGTTTTGGAGCTTTTCTGACTATTAAGGCGTTTTCAGGCCGAGAGAACGCTTAAAAACGCACAGAACACAAGAATGCATTGGTTAACAGTGTTTTTCTAAATCTAGCACCTCAGGAAGGTACAATTATCTTTTTCATGATGGTATCATGGTTTGTGAATAGTTTTCCAACCTTTTTTGTTCAAACTAAGTTTTGGTGCAATCTTGACTATTAAGGCGTTTGCAGGCCGAGAGAAAGCTGAAAACGCACAGAACACAAGAATGCATTGGTTCACAGTCTTTTCCTAAAACTAGCACCTCAGGAAGGTACATTCATCTTTTTCATGATGGTATCATGGTTTGTGAATAGTTTTCCAACCTTTTTTGTTCAAACTAAGTTTTGGTGCAATCTTGACTATTAAGGCGTTTGCAGGCCGAGAGAAAGCTGAAAACGCACAGAACACAAGAATGCATTGGTTCAGTCTTTTCCTAAAACTAGCACCTCAGGAAGGTACATTCATCTTTTTCATGATGGTATCATGGTTTGTGAATAGTTTTCCAACCTTTTTTGTTCAAACTAAGTTTTGGTGCAATCTTGACTATTAAGGCGTTTGCAGGCCGAGAGAAAGCTGAAAACGCACAGAACACAAGAATGCATTGGTTAACAGTGTTTTCCTAAAACTAGCACCTAGGGAAAGTACATTTATCTGTTTTATGATGGTGTCATGGTTTGTGAATAGTTTTCCCATCTTTTTTGTTCAAACTAAGTTTTGGTGCAATCTTGACTATTAAGGCGTTTGCAGGCCGAGAGAAAGCTGAAAACGCACAGAACACAAGAATGCATTGATTAACAGTGTTTTCCTAAAACTAGCACCTCAGGAAAGTACATTTATCTGTTTTATGATGGTATCATGGTTTGTGAATAGTTTTCCAACCTTTTTAGTTCAAACTAAGTTTTGGAGCTTTTCTGACTATTAAGGCGTTTTCAGGCCGAGAGAACGCTTAAAAACGCACAGAACACAAGAATGCATTGGTTAACAGTGTTTTTCTAAATCTAGCACCTCAGGAAGGTACAATTATCTTTTTCATGATGGTATCATGGTTTGTGAATAGTTTTCCAACCTTTTTTGTTCAAACTAAGTTTTGGTGCAATCTTGACTATTAAGGCGTTTGCAGGCCGAGAGAAAGCTGAAAACGCACAGAACACAAGAATGCATTGGTTCACAGTCTTTTCCTAAAACTAGCACCTCAGGAAGGTACATTCATCTTTTTCATGATGGTATCATGGTTTGTGAATAGTTTTCCAACCTTTTTTGTTCAAACTAAGTTTTGGTGCAATCTTGACTATTAAGGCATTTGCAGGCCGAGAAAGCTGAAAACGCACAGAACACAAGAATGCATTGGTTAACAGTGTTTTCCTAAAACTACCACCTCAGGAAAGTACATTTATCTGTTTTATGATGGTATCATGGTTTGTGAATAGTTTTCCAACCTTTTTTGTTCAAACTAAGTTTTGGTGCAATCTTGACTATTAAGGCGTTTGCAGGCCGAGAGAAAGCTGAAAACGCACAGAACACAAGAATGCATTGATTAACAGTGTTTTCCTAAAACTAGCACCTCAGGAAAGTACATTCATCTTTTTCATGATGGTATCATGGTTTGTGAATAGTTTTCCAACCTTTTTAGTTCAAACTAAGTTTTGGTGCAATCTTGACTATTAAGGCGTTTGCAGGCCGAGAGAAAGCTGAAAACGCACAGAACACAAGAATGCATTGGTTAACAGTGTTTTTCTAAATCTAGCACCTCAGGAAGGTACAATTATCTTTTTCATGATGGTATCATGGTTTGTGAATAGTTTTCCAACCTTTTTTGTTCAAACTAAGTTTTGGTGCAATCTTGACTATTAAGGCGTTTTCAGGCCGAGAGAACGCTTAAAAACGCACAGAACACAAGAATGCATTGGTTCACAGTCTTTTCCTAAAACTAGCACCTCAGGAAGGTACATTCATCTTTTTCATGATGGTATCATGGTTTGTGAATAGTTTTCCAACCTTTTTTGTTCAAACTAAGTTTTGGTGCAATCTTGACTATTAAGGCGTTTGCAGGCCGAGAGAAAGCTGAGAACGCACAGAACACAAGAATGCATTGGTTCACAGTGTTTTTCTAAATCTAGCACCTCAGGAAGGTACAATTATCTTTTTCATGATGGTATCATGGTTTGTGAATAGTTTTCCAACCTTTTTTGTTCAAACTAAGTTTTGGTGCAATCTTGACTATTAAGGCGTTTGCAGGCCGAGAGAACGCTGAAAACGCACAGAACACAAGAATGCATTGGTTAACAGTGTTTACCTAAAACTACCACCTCAGGAAAGTACATTTATCATTTTTATGATGGTATCATGGTTTGTGAATAGTTTTCCAACCTTTTTTGTTCAAACTAAGTTTTGGTGCAATCTTGACTATTAAGGCATTTGCAGGCCGAGAGAAAGCTGAAAACGCACAGAACACAAGAATGCATTGGTTAACAGTGTTTTCCTAAAACTAGCACCTCAGGAAAGTACATTTATCTGTTTTATGATGGTATCATGGTTTGTGAATAGTTTTCCAACCTTTTTTGTTCAAACTAAGTTTTGGTGCAATCTTGACTATTAAGGCGTTTGCAGGCCGAAAGAAAGCTGAAAACGCACAGAACACAAGAATGCATTGGTTCACAGTGTTTTCTTAAAACTAGCACCTCAGGAAGGTACATTTATCTGTTTTATGATGGTATCATGGTTTGTGAATAGTTTTCCAACCTTTTTTGTTCAAACTAAGTTTTGGAGCTTTTCTGACTATTAAGGCGTTTTCAGGCCGAGAGAACGCTTAAAAACGCACAGAACACAAGAATGCATTGGTTAACAGTGTTTTTCTAAATCTAGCACCTCAGGGAGGTACATTCATCTTTTTCATGATGGTATCATGGTTTGTGAATAGTTTTCAAACCTTTTTTGTTCAAACTAAGTTTTGGTGCAATCTTGACTATTAAGGCGTTTGCAGGCCGAGAGAAAGCTGAAAACGCACAGAACACAAGAATGCATCGATTAACAGTGTTTTCCTAAAACTAGCACCTCAGGAAAGTACATTTATCTGTTTTATGATATCATGGTTTGTGAATAGTTTTCCAACCTTTTTAGTTCAAACTAAGTTTTGGAGCTTTTCTGACTATTAAGGCGTTTTCAGGCCGAGAGAACGCTTAAAAACGCACAGAACACAAGAATGCATTGGTTAACAGTGTTTTCCTAAAACTAGCACCTCAGGAAAGTACATTTATCTGTTTTATGATGGTATCATGGTTTGTGAATAGTTTTCCAACCTTTTTTGTTCAAACTAAGTTTTGGTGCAATTTTGACTATTAAGGCGTTTGCAGGCCGAGAGAACGCTGAAAACGCACAGAACACAAGAATGCATTGGTTAACAGTGTTTACCTAAAACTACCACCTCAGGAAAGTACATTTATCTGTTTTATGATGGTATCATGGTTTGTGAATAGTTTTCCAACCTTTTTTGTTCAAACTAAGTTTTGGAGCTTTTCTGACTATTAAGGCGTTTTCAGGCCGAGAGAACGCTTAAAAACGCACAGAACACAAGAATGCATTGGTTAACAGTGTTTTTCTAAATCTAGCACCTCAGGGAGGAACATTCATCTTTTTCATGATGGTATCATGGTTTGTGAATAGTTTTCAAACCTTTTTTGTTCAAACTAAGTTTTGGTGCAATCTTGACTATTAAGGCGTTTGCAGGCCGAGAGAAAGCTGAAAACGCACAGAACACAAGAATGCATCGATTAACAGTGTTTTCCTAAAACTAGCACCTCAGGAAAGTACATTTATCTGTTTTATGATATCATGGTTTGTGAATAGTTTTCCAACCTTTTTAGTTCAAACTAAGTTTTGGAGCTTTTCTGACTATTAAGGCGTTTTCAGGCCGAGAGAACGCTTAAAAACGCACAGAACACAAGAATGCATTGGTTAACAGTGTTTTCCTAAAACTAGCACCTCAGGAAAGTACATTTATCTGTTTTATGATGGTATCATGGTTTGTGAATAGTTTTCCAACCTTTTTTGTTCAAACTAAGTTTTGGTGCAATTTTGACTATTAAGGCGTTTGCAGGCCGAGAGAACGCTGAAAACGCACAGAACACAAGAATGCATTGGTTAACAGTGTTTACCTAAAACTACCACCTCAGGAAAGTACATTTATCTGTTTTATGATGGTATCATGGTTTGTGAATAGTTTTCCAACCTTTTTTGTTCAAACTAAGTTTTGGTGCAATCTTGACTATTAAGGCGTTTGCAGGCCGAGAGAAAGCTGAAAACGCACAGAACACAAGAATGCATTGGTTCAGTCTTTTCCTAAAACTAGCACCTCAGGAAGGTACATTCATCTTTTTCATGATGGTATCATGGTTTGTGAATAGTTTTCCAACCTTTTTTGTTCAAACTAAGTTTTGGTGCAATTTTGACTATTAAGGCGTTTGCAGGCCGAGAGAACGCTGAAAACGCACAGAACACAAGAATGCATTGGTTAACAGTGTTTACCTAAAACTACCACCTCAGGAAAGTACATTTATCTGTTTTATGATGGTATCATGGTTTGTGAATAGTTTTCCAACCTTTTTTGTTCAAACTAAGTTTTGGTGCAATCTTGACTATTAAGGCATTTGCAGGCCGAGAGAAAGCTGAAAACGCACAGAACACAAGAATGCATTGGTTAACAGTGTTTTCCTAAAACTACCACCTCAGGAAAGTACATTTATCTGTTTTATGATGGTATCATGGTTTGTGAATAGTTTTCCAACCTTTTTAGTTCAAACTAAGTTTTGGAGCTTTTCTGACTATTAAGGCGTTTTCAGGCCGAGAGAACGCTTAAAACGCACAGAACACAAGAATGCATTGGTTAACAGTGTTTTTCTAAATCTAGCACCTCAGGAAGGTACATTCATCTTTTTCATGATGGTATCATGGTTTGTGAATAGTTTTCCAACCTTTTTTGTTCAAACTAAGTTTTGGTGCAATCTTGACTATTAAGGCGTTTGCAGGCCGAGAGAAAGCTGAAAACGCACAGAACACAAGAATGCATTGATTAACAGTGTTTTCCTAAAACTAGCACCTCAGGAAAGTACATTTATCTGTTTTATGATGGTATCATGGTTTGTGAATAGTTTTCCAACCTTTTTTGTTCAAACTAAGTTTTGGTGCAATTTTGACTATTAAGGCGTTTGCAGGCCGAGAGAACGCTGAAAACGCACAGAACACAAGAATGCATTGGTTAACAGTGTTTACCTAAAACTACCACCTCAGGAAAGTACATTTATCTGTTTTATGATGGTATCATGGTTTGTGAATAGTTTTCCAACCTTTTTAGTTCAAACTAAGTTTTGGAGCTTTTCTGACTATTAAGGCATTTGCAGGCCGAGAGAAAGCTGAAAACGCACAGAACACAAGAATGCATTGGTTAACAGTGTTTTCCTAAAACTACCACCTCAGGAAAGTACATTTATCTGTTTTATGATGGTATCATGGTTTGTGAATAGTTTTCCAACCTTTTTAGTTCAAACTAAGTTTTGGAGCTTTTCTGACTATTAAGGCGTTTGCAGGCCGAGAGAAAGCTGAAAACGCACAGAACACAAGAATGCATTGGTTCAGTGTTTTTCTAAATCTAGCACCTCAGGAAAGTACATTTATCTGTTTTATGATGGTATCATGGTTTGTGAATGGTTTTCCAACCTTTTTAGTTCAAACTAAGTTTTGGTGCAATCTTGACTATTAAGGCGTTTGCAGGCCGAGAGAAAGCTGAAAACGCACAGAACACAAGAATGCATTGATTAACAGTGTTTTCCTAAAACTAGCACCTCAGGAAAGTACATTTATCTGTTTTATGATGGTATCATGGTTTGTGAATAGTTTTCCAACCTTTTTAGTTCAAACTAAGTTTTGGAGCTTTTCTGACTATTAAGGCGTTTTCAGGCCGAGAGAACGCTTAAAAACGCACAGAACACAAGAATGCATTGGTTAACAGTGTTTTTCTAAATCTAGCACCTCAGGAAGGTACAATTATCTTTTTCATGATGGTATCATGGTTTGTGAATAGTTTTCCAACCTTTTTTGTTCAAACTAAGTTTTGGTGCAATCTTGACTATTAAGGCGTTTGCAGGCCGAGAGAACGCTGAAAACGCACAGAACACAAGAATGCATTGGTTAACAGTGTTTACCTAAAACTACCACCTCAGGAAAGTACATTTATCTGTGTTATGATGGTATCATGGTTTGTGAATAGTTTTCCAACCTTTTTTGTTCAAACTAAGTTTTGGTGCAATCTTGACTATTAAGGCATTTGCAGGCCGAGAGAAAGCTGAAAACGCACAGAACACAAGAATGCATTGGTTAACAGTGTTTTCCTAAAACTAGCACCTCAGGAAAGTACATTTATCTGTTTTATGATGGTATCATGGTTTGTGAATAGTTTTCCAACCTTTTTAGTTCAAACTAAGTTTTGGAGCTTTTCTGACTATTAAGGCGTTTTCAGGCCGAGAGAACGCTTAAAAACGCACAGAACACAAGAATGCATTGGTTAACAGTGTTTTTCTAAATCTAGCACCTCAGGAAGGTACAATTATCTTTTTCATGATGGTATCATGGTTTGTGAATAGTTTTCCAACCTTTTTTGTTCAAACTAAGTTTTGGTGCAATCTTGACTATTAAGGCGTTTGCAGGCCGAGAGAAAGCTGAAAACGCACAGAACACAAGAATGCATTGGTTCACAGTCTTTTCCTAAAACTAGCACCTCAGGAAGGTACATTCATCTTTTTCATGATGGTATCATGGTTTGTGAATAGTTTTCCAACCTTTTTTGTTCAAACTAAGTTTTGGTGCAATCTTGACTATTAAGGCGTTTGCAGGCCGAGAGAAAGCTGAAAACGCACAGAACACAAGAATGCATTGGTTCAGTCTTTTCCTAAAACTAGCACCTCAGGAAGGTACATTCATCTTTTTCATGATGGTATCATGGTTTGTGAATAGTTTTCCAACCTTTTTTGTTCAAACTAAGTTTTGGTGCAATCTTGACTATTAAGGCGTTTGAAGGCCGAGAGAAAGCTGAAAACGCACAGAACACAAGAATGCATTTGTTCAGTCTTTTCCTAAAACTAGCACCTCAGGAAGGTACATTCATCTTTTTCATGATGGTATCATGGTTTGTGAATAGTTTTCCAACCTTTTTTGTTCAAACTAAGTTTTGGTGCAATCTTGACTATTAAGGCGTTTGCAGGCCGAGAGAAAGCTGAAAACGCACAGAACACAAGAATGCATTGGTTAACAGTGTTTTCCTAAAACTAGCACCTAGGGAAAGTACATTTATCTGTTTTATGATGGTGTCATGGTTTGTGAATAGTTTTCCCATCTTTTTTGTTCAAACTAAGTTTTGGTGCAATCTTGACTATTAAGGCGTTTGCAGGCCGAGAGAAAGCTGAAAACGCACAGAACACAAGAATGCATTGATTAACAGTGTTTTCCTAAAACTAGCACCTCAGGAAAGTACATTTATCTGTTTTATGATGGTATCATGGTTTGTGAATAGTTTTCCAACCTTTTTAGTTCAAACTAAGTTTTGGAGCTTTTCTGACTATTAAGGCGTTTTCAGGCCGAGAGAACGCTTAAAACGCACAGAACACAAGAATGCATTGGTTAACAGTGTTTTTCTAAATCTAGCACCTCAGGAAGGTACAATTATCTTTTTCATGATGGTATCATGGTTTGTGAATAGTTTTCCAACCTTTTTTGTTCAAACTAAGTTTTGGTGCAATCTTGACTATTAAGGCGTTTGCAGGCCGAGAGAAAGCTGAAAACGCACAGAACACAAGAATGCATTGGTTCAGTGTTTTCCTAAAACTAGCACCTCAGGAAGGTACATTCATCTTTTTTATGATGGTATCATGGTTTGTGAATAGTTTTCCAACCTTTTTTGTTCAAACTAAGTTTTGGTGCAATCTTGACTATTAAGGCGTTTGCAGGCCGAGAGAAAGCTGAAAACGCACAGAACACAAGAATGCATTGATTAACAGTGTTTTCCTAAAACTAGCACCTCAGGAAAGTACATTTATCTGTTTTATGATGGTATCATGGTTTGTGAATAGTTTTCCAACCTTTTTTGTTCAAACTAAGTTTTGGTGCAATTTTGACTATTAAGGCGTTTGCAGGCCGAGAGAACGCTGAAAACGCACAGAACACAAGAATGCATTGGTTAACAGTGTTTACCTAAAACTACCACCTCAGGAAAGTACATTTATCTGTTTTATGATGGTATCATGGTTTGTGAATAATTTTCCAACCTTTTTTGTTCAAACTAAGTTTTGGTGCAATCTTGACTATTAAGGCGTTTGCAGGCCGAGAGAAAGCTGAAAACGCACAGAACACAAGAATGCATTGGTTCAGTCTTTTCCTAAAACTAGCACCTCAGGAAGGTACATTCATCTTTTTCATGATGGTATCATGGTTTGTGAATAGTTTTCCAACCTTTTTAGTTCAAACTAAGTTTTGGTGCAATCTTGACTATTAAGGCGTTTGCAGGCCGAGAGAAAGCTGAAAACGCACAGAACACAAGAATGCATTGGTTAACAGTGTTTTCCTAAAACTAGCACCTAGGGAAAGTACATTTATCTGTTTTATGATGGTGTCATGGTTTGTGAATAGTTTTCCCATCTTTTTTGTTCAAACTAAGTTTTGGTGCAATTTTGACTATTAAGGCGTTTGCAGGCCGAGAGAACGCTGAAAACGCACAGAACACAAGAATGCATTGGTTAACAGTGTTTACCTAAAACTACCACCTCAGGAAAGTACATTTATCTGTTTTATGATGGTATCATGGTTTGTGAATAGTTTTCCAACCTTTTTAGTTCAAACTAAGTTTTGGAGCTTTTCTGACTATTAAGGCATTTGCAGGCCGAGAGAAAGCTGAAAACGCACAGAACACAAGAATGCATTGGTTAACAGTGTTTTCCTAAAACTACCACCTCAGGAAAGTACATTTATCTGTTTTATGATGGTATCATGGTTTGTGAATAGTTTTCCAACCTTTTTAGTTCAAACTAAGTTTTGGAGCTTTTCTGACTATTAAGGCGTTTGCAGGCCGAGAGAAAGCTGAAAACGCACAGAACACAAGAATGCATTGGTTCAGTGTTTTTCTAAATCTAGCACCTCAGGAAAGTACATTTATCTGTTTTATGATGGTATCATGGTTTGTGAATGGTTTTCCAACCTTTTTTGTTCAAACTAAGTTTTGGTGCAATCTTGACTATTAAGGCGTTTGCAGGCCGAGAGAAAGCTGAAAACGCACAGAACACAAGAATGCATTGATTAACAGTGTTTTCCTAAAACTAGCACCTCAGGAAAGTACATTTATCTGTTTTATGATGGTATCATGGTTTGTGAATAGTTTTCCAACCTTTTTAGTTCAAACTAAGTTTTGGAGCTTTTCTGACTATTAAGGCGTTTTCAGGCCGAGAGAACGCTTAAAAACGCACAGAACACAAGAATGCATTGGTTAACAGTGTTTTTCTAAATCTAGCACCTCAGGAAGGTACAATTATCTTTTTCATGATGGTATCATGGTTTGTGAATAGTTTTCCAACCTTTTTTGTTCAAACTAAGTTTTGGTGCAATCTTGACTATTAAGGCGTTTTCAGGCCGAGAGAACGCTTAAAAACGCACAGAACACAAGAATGCATTGGTTAACAGTGTTTTTCTAAATCTAGCACCTCAGGAAGGTACAATTATCTTTTTCATGATGGTATCATGGTTTGTGAATAGTTTTCCAACCTTTTTTGTTCAAACTAAGTTTTGGTGCAATCTTGACTATTAAGGCGTTTGCAGGCCGAGAGAAAGCTGAAAACGCACAGAACACAAGAATGCATTGGTTCAGTCTTTTCCTAAAACTAGCACCTCAGGAAGGTACATTCATCTTTTTCATGATGGTATCATGGTTTGTGAATAGTTTTCCAACCTTTTTTGTTCAAACTAAGTTTTGGTGCAATCTTGACTATTAAGGCGTTTGCAGGCCGAGAGAAAGCTGAAAACGCACAGAACACAAGAATGCATTGGTTCACAGTCTTTTCCTAAAACTAGCACCTCAGGAAGGTACATTCATCTTTTTCATGATGGTATCATGGTTTGTGAATAGTTTTCCAACCTTTTTTGTTCAAACTAAGTTTTGGTGCAATCTTGACTATTAAGGCGTTTGCAGGCCGAGAGAAAGCTGAAAACGCACAGAACACAAGAATGCATTGGTTCACAGTCTTTTCCTAAAACTAGCACCTCAGGAAGGTACATTCATCTTTTTCATGATGGTATCATGGTTTGTGAATAGTTTTCCAACCTTTTTTGTTCAAACTAAGTTTTGGTGCAATCTTGACTATTAAGGCGTTTGCAGGCCGAGAGAAAGCTGAAAACGCACAGAACACAAGAATGCATTGGTTAACAGTGTTTTCCTAAAACTAGCACCTAGGGAAAGTACATTTATCTGTTTTATGATGGTGTCATGGTTTGTGAATAGTTTTCCCATCTTTTTTGTTCAAACTAAGTTTTGGTGCAATCTTGACTATTAAGGCGTTTGCAGGCCGAGAGAAAGCTGAAAACGCACAGAACACAAGAATGCATTGATTAACAGTGTTTTCCTAAAACTAGCACCTCAGGAAAGTACATTTATCTGTTTTATGATGGTATCATGGTTTGTGAATAGTTTTCCAACCTTTTTAGTTCAAACTAAGTTTTGGAGCTTTTCTGACTATTAAGGCGTTTTCAGGCCGAGAGAACGCTTAAAAACGCACAGAACACAAGAATGCATTGGTTAACAGTGTTTTTCTAAATCTAGCACCTCAGGAAGGTACAATTATCTTTTTCATGATGGTATCATGGTTTGTGAATAGTTTTCCAACCTTTTTTGTTCAAACTAAGTTTTGGTGCAATCTTGACTATTAAGGCGTTTGCAGGCCGAGAGAAAGCTGAAAACGCACAGAACACAAGAATGCATTGGTTCACAGTCTTTTCCTAAAACTAGCACCTCAGGAAGGTACATTCATCTTTTTCATGATGGTATCATGGTTTGTGAATAGTTTTCCAACCTTTTTTGTTCAAACTAAGTTTTGGTGCAATCTTGACTATTAAGGCATTTGCAGGCCGAGAGAAAGCTGAAAACGCACAGAACACAAGAATGCATTGGTTAACAGTGTTTTCCTAAAACTACCACCTCAGGAAAGTACATTTATCTGTTTTATGATGGTATCATGGTTTGTGAATAGTTTTCCAACCTTTTTTGTTCAAACTAAGTTTTGGTGCAATCTTGACTATTAAGGCGTTTGCAGGCCGAGAGAAAGCTGAAAACGCACAGAACACAAGAATGCATTGATTAACAGTGTTTTCCTAAAACTAGCACCTCAGGAAAGTACATTCATCTTTTTCATGATGGTATCATGGTTTGTGAATAGTTTTCCAACCTTTTTAGTTCAAACTAAGTTTTGGTGCAATCTTGACTATTAAGGCGTTTGCAGGCCGAGAGAAAGCTGAAAACGCACAGAACACAAGAATGCATTGGTTAACAGTGTTTTTCTAAATCTAGCACCTCAGGAAGGTACAATTATCTTTTTCATGATGGTATCATGGTTTGTGAATAGTTTTCCAACCTTTTTTGTTCAAACTAAGTTTTGGTGCAATCTTGACTATTAAGGCGTTTTCAGGCCGAGAGAACGCTTAAAAACGCACAGAACACAAGAATGCATTGGTTCACAGTCTTTTCCTAAAACTAGCACCTCAGGAAGGTACATTCATCTTTTTCATGATGGTATCATGGTTTGTGAATAGTTTTCCAACCTTTTTTGTTCAAACTAAGTTTTGGTGCAATCTTGACTATTAAGGCGTTTGCAGGCCGAGAGAAAGCTGAAAACGCACAGAACACAAGAATGCATTGGTTCACAGTGTTTTTCTAAATCTAGCACCTCAGGAAGGTACAATTATCTTTTTCATGATGGTATCATGGTTTGTGAATAGTTTTCCAACCTTTTTTGTTCAAACTAAGTTTTGGTGCAATCTTGACTATTAAGGCGTTTGCAGGCCGAGAGAACGCTGAAAACGCACAGAACACAAGAATGCATTGGTTAACAGTGTTTACCTAAAACTACCACCTCAGGAAAGTACATTTATCTGTTTTATGATGGTATCATGGTTTGTGAATAGTTTTCCAACCTTTTTTGTTCAAACTAAGTTTTGGAGCTTTTCTGACTATTAAGGCGTTTTCAGGCCGAGAGAACGCTTAAAAACGCACAGAACACAAGAATGCATTGGTTAACAGTGTTTTTCTAAATCTAGCACCTCAGGGAGGTACATTCATCTTTTTCATGATGGTATCATGGTTTGTGAATAGTTTTCAAACCTTTTTTGTTCAAACTAAGTTTTGGTGCAATCTTGACTATTAAGGCGTTTGCAGGCCGAGAGAAAGCTGAAAACGCACAGAACACAAGAATGCATCGATTAACAGTGTTTTCCTAAAACTAGCACCTCAGGAAAGTACATTTATCTGTTTTATGATATCATGGTTTGTGAATAGTTTTCCAACCTTTTTAGTTCAAACTAAGTTTTGGAGCTTTTCTGACTATTAAGGCGTTTTCAGGCCGAGAGAACGCTTAAAAACGCACAGAACACAAGAATGCATTGGTTAACAGTGTTTTCCTAAAACTAGCACCTCAGGAAAGTACATTTATCTGTTTTATGATGGTATCATGGTTTGTGAATAGTTTTCCAACCTTTTTTGTTCAAACTAAGTTTTGGTGCAATTTTGACTATTAAGGCGTTTGCAGGCCGAGAGAACGCTGAAAACGCACAGAACACAAGAATGCATTGGTTAACAGTGTTTACCTAAAACTACCACCTCAGGAAAGTACATTTATCTGTTTTATGATGGTATCATGGTTTGTGAAGAGTTTTCCAACCTTTTTTGTTCAAACTAAGTTTTGGAGCTTTTCTGACTATTAAGGCGTTTTCAGGCCGAGAGAACGCTTAAAAACGCACAGAACACAAGAATGCATTGGTTAACAGTGTTTTTCTAAATCTAGCACCTCAGGGAGGAACATTCATCTTTTTCATGATGGTATCATGGTTTGTGAATAGTTTTCAAACCTTTTTTGTTCAAACTAAGTTTTGGTGCAATCTTGACTATTAAGGCGTTTGCAGGCCGAGAGAAAGCTGAAAACGCACAGAACACAAGAATGCATTGGTTAACAGTGTTTACCTAAAACTACCACCTCAGGAAAGTACATTTATCTGTTTTATGATGGTATCATGGTTTGTGAATAGTTTTCCAACCTTTTTTGTTCAAACTAAGTTTTGGTGCAATCTTGACTATTAAGGCATTTGCAGGCCGAGAGAAAGCTGAAAACGCACAGAACACAAGAATGCATTGGTTAACAGTGTTTTCCTAAAACTACCACCTCAGGAAAGTACATTTATCTGTTTTATGATGGTATCATGGTTTGTGAATAGTTTTCCAACCTTTTTAGTTCAAACTAAGTTTTGGAGCTTTTCTGACTATTAAGGCGTTTTCAGGCCGAGAGAACGCTTAAAACGCACAGAACACAAGAATGCATTGGTTAACAGTGTTTTTCTAAATCTAGCACCTCAGGAAGGTACATTCATCTTTTTCATGATGGTATCATGGTTTGTGAATAGTTTTCCAACCTTTTTTGTTCAAACTAAGTTTTGGTGCAATCTTGACTATTAAGGCGTTTGCAGGCCGAGAGAAAGCTGAAAACGCACAGAACACAAGAATGCATTGATTAACAGTGTTTTCCTAAAACTAGCACCTCAGGAAAGTACATTTATCTGTTTTATGATGGTATCATGGTTTGTGAATAGTTTTCCAACCTTTTTTGTTCAAACTAAGTTTTGGTGCAATTTTGACTATTAAGGCGTTTGCAGGCCGAGAGAACGCTGAAAACGCACAGAACACAAGAATGCATTGGTTAACAGTGTTTACCTAAAACTACCACCTCAGGAAAGTACATTTATCTGTTTTATGATGGTATCATGGTTTGTGAATAATTTTCCAACCTTTTTTGTTCAAACTAAGTTTTGGTGCAATCTTGACTATTAAGGCGTTTGCAGGCCGAGAGAAAGCTGAAAACGCACAGAACACAAGAATGCATTGGTTCAGTCTTTTCCTAAAACTAGCACCTCAGGAAGGTACATTCATCTTTTTCATGATGGTATCATGGTTTGTGAATAGTTTTCCAACCTTTTTAGTTCAAACTAAGTTTTGGTGCAATCTTGACTATTAAGGCGTTTGCAGGCCGAGAGAAAGCTGAAAACGCACAGAACACAAGAATGCATTGGTTAACAGTGTTTTCCTAAAACTAGCACCTAGGGAAAGTACATTTATCTGTTTTATGATGGTGTCATGGTTTGTGAATAGTTTTCCCATCTTTTTTGTTCAAACTAAGTTTTGGTGCAATTTTGACTATTAAGGCGTTTGCAGGCCGAGAGAACGCTGAAAACGCACAGAACACAAGAATGCATTGGTTAACAGTGTTTACCTAAAACTACCACCTCAGGAAAGTACATTTATCTGTTTTATGATGGTATCATGGTTTGTGAATAGTTTTCCAACCTTTTTAGTTCAAACTAAGTTTTGGAGCTTTTCTGACTATTAAGGCATTTGCAGGCCGAGAGAAAGCTGAAAACGCACAGAACACAAGAATGCATTGGTTAACAGTGTTTTCCTAAAACTACCACCTCAGGAAAGTACATTTATCTGTTTTATGATGGTATCATGGTTTGTGAATAGTTTTCCAACCTTTTTAGTTCAAACTAAGTTTTGGAGCTTTTCTGACTATTAAGGCGTTTGCAGGCCGAGAGAAAGCTGAAAACGCACAGAACACAAGAATGCATTGGTTCAGTGTTTTTCTAAATCTAGCACCTCAGGAAAGTACATTTATCTGTTTTATGATGGTATCATGGTTTGTGAATGGTTTTCCAACCTTTTTAGTTCAAACTAAGTTTTGGTGCAATCTTGACTATTAAGGCGTTTGCAGGCCGAGAGAAAGCTGAAAACGCACAGAACACAAGAATGCATTGGTTCAGTGTTTTCCTAAAACTAGCACCTCAGGAAAGTACATTTATCTGTTTTATGATGGTATCATGGTTTGTGAATAGTTTTCCAACCTTTTTAGTTCAAACTAAGTTTTGGAGCTTTTCTGACTATTAAGGCGTTTTCAGGCCGAGAGAACGCTTAAAAACGCACAGAACACAAGAATGCATTGGTTAACAGTGTTTTTCTAAATCTAGCACCTCAGGAAGGTACAATTATCTTTTTCATGATGGTATCATGGTTTGTGAATAGTTTTCCAACCTTTTTTGTTCAAACTAAGTTTTGGTGCAATCTTGACTATTAAGGCGTTTGCAGGCCGAGAGAACGCTGAAAACGCACAGAACACAAGAATGCATTGGTTAACAGTGTTTACCTAAAACTACCACCTCAGGAAAGTACATTTATCTGTGTTATGATGGTATCATGGTTTGTGAATAGTTTTCCAACCTTTTTTGTTCAAACTAAGTTTTGGTGCAATCTTGACTATTAAGGCATTTGCAGGCCGAGAGAAAGCTGAAAACGCACAGAACACAAGAATGCATTGGTTAACAGTGTTTTCCTAAAACTAGCACCTCAGGAAAGTACATTTATCTGTTTTATGATGGTATCATGGTTTGTGAATAGTTTTCCAACCTTTTTAGTTCAAACTAAGTTTTGGAGCTTTTCTGACTATTAAGGCGTTTTCAGGCCGAGAGAACGCTTAAAAACGCACAGAACACAAGAATGCATTGGTTAACAGTGTTTTTCTAAATCTAGCACCTCAGGAAGGTACAATTATCTTTTTCATGATGGTATCATGGTTTGTGAATAGTTTTCCAACCTTTTTTGTTCAAACTAAGTTTTGGTGCAATCTTGACTATTAAGGCGTTTGCAGGCCGAGAGAAAGCTGAAAACGCACAGAACACAAGAATGCATTGGTTCACAGTCTTTTCCTAAAACTAGCACCTCAGGAAGGTACATTCATCTTTTTCATGATGGTATCATGGTTTGTGAATAGTTTTCCAACCTTTTTTGTTCAAACTAAGTTTTGGTGCAATCTTGACTATTAAGGCGTTTGCAGGCCGAGAGAAAGCTGAAAACGCACAGAACACAAGAATGCATTGGTTCAGTCTTTTCCTAAAACTAGCACCTCAGGAAGGTACATTCATCTTTTTCATGATGGTATCATGGTTTGTGAATAGTTTTCCAACCTTTTTTGTTCAAACTAAGTTTTGGTGCAATCTTGACTATTAAGGCGTTTGAAGGCCGAGAGAAAGCTGAAAACGCACAGAACACAAGAATGCATTGGTTCAGTCTTTTCCTAAAACTAGCACCTCAGGAAGGTACATTCATCTTTTTCATGATGGTATCATGGTTTGTGAATAGTTTTCCAACCTTTTTTGTTCAAACTAAGTTTTGGTGCAATCTTGACTATTAAGGCGTTTGCAGGCCGAGAGAAAGCTGAAAACGCACAGAACACAAGAATGCATTGGTTAACAGTGTTTTCCTAAAACTAGCACCTAGGGAAAGTACATTTATCTGTTTTATGATGGTGTCATGGTTTGTGAATAGTTTTCCCATCTTTTTTGTTCAAACTAAGTTTTGGTGCAATCTTGACTATTAAGGCGTTTGCAGGCCGAGAGAAAGCTGAAAACGCACAGAACACAAGAATGCATTGATTAACAGTGTTTTCCTAAAACTAGCACCTCAGGAAAGTACATTTATCTGTTTTATGATGGTATCATGGTTTGTGAATAGTTTTCCAACCTTTTTAGTTCAAACTAAGTTTTGGAGCTTTTCTGACTATTAAGGCGTTTTCAGGCCGAGAGAACGCTTAAAAACGCACAGAACACAAGAATGCATTGGTTAAGTGTTTTTCTAAATCTAGCACCTCAGGAAGGTACAATTATCTTTTTCATGATGGTATCATGGTTTGTGAATAGTTTTCCAACCTTTTTTGTTCAAACTAAGTTTTGGTGCAATCTTGACTATTAAGGCGTTTGCAGGCCGAGAGAAAGCTGAAAACGCACAGAACACAAGAATGCATTGGTTCACAGTCTTTTCCTAAAACTAGCACCTCAGGAAGGTACATTCATCTTTTTCATGATGGTATCATGGTTTGTGAATAGTTTTCCAACCTTTTTTGTTCAAACTAAGTTTTGGTGCAATCTTGACTATTAAGGCGTTTGCAGGCCGAGAGAAAGCTGAAAACGCACAGAACACAAGAATGCATTGGTTCACAGTCTTTTCCTAAAACTAGCACCTCAGGAAGGTACATTCATCTTTTTCATGATGGTATCATGGTTTGTGAATAGTTTTCCAACCTTTTTTGTTCAAACTAAGTTTTGGTGCAATCTTGACTATTAAGGCGTTTGCAGGCCGAGAGAAAGCTGAAAACGCACAGAACACAAGAATGCATTGGTTCACAGTCTTTTCCTAAAACTAGCACCTCAGGAAGGTACATTCATCTTTTTCATGATGGTATCATGGTTTGTGAATAGTTTTCCAACCTTTTTTGTTCAAACTAAGTTTTGGTGCAATCTTGACTATTAAGGCGTTTGCAGGCCGAGAGAAAGCTGAAAACGCACAGAACACAAGAATGCATTGATTAACAGTGTTTTCCTAAAACTAGCACCTCAGGAAAGTACATTTATCTGTTTTATGATGGTATCATGGTTTGTGAATAGTTTTCCAACCTTTTTAGTTCAAACTAAGTTTTGGAGCTTTTCTGACTATTAAGGCGTTTTCAGGCCGAGAGAACGCTTAAAAACGCACAGAACACAAGAATGCATTGGTTAACAGTGTTTTTCTAAATCTAGCACCTCAGGAAGGTACAATTATCTTTTTCATGATGGTATCATGGTTTGTGAATAGTTTTCCAACCTTTTTTGTTCAAACTAAGTTTTGGTGCAATCTTGACTATTAAGGCGTTTGCAGGCCGAGAGAAAGCTGAAAACGCACAGAACACAAGAATGCATTGGTTAACAGTGTTTTCCTAAAACTAGCACCTCAGGAAAGTACATTTATCTGTTTTATGATGGTGTCATGGTTTGTGAATAGTTTTCCCATCTTTTTTGTTCAAACTAAGTTTTGGTGCAATTTTGACTATTAAGGCGTTTGCAGGCCGAGAGAACGCTGAAAACGCACAGAACACAAGAATGCATTGGTTAACAGTGTTTTTCTAAATCTAGCACCTCAGGAAGGTACATTCATCTTTTTCATGATGGTATCATGGTTTGTGAATAGTTTTCAAACCTTTTTTGTTCAAACTAAGTTTTGGAGCTTTTCTGACTATTAAGGCGTTTTCAGGCCGAGAACGCTTAAAAACGCACAGAACACAAGAATGCATTGGTTAACAGTGTTTTTCTAAATCTAGCACCTCAGGAAGGTACAATTATCTTTTTCATGATGGTATCATGGTTTGTGAATAGTTTTCCAACCTTTTTTGTTCAAACTAAGTTTTGGTGCAATCTTGACTATTAAGGCGTTTGCAGGCCGAGAGAACGCTGAAAACGCACAGAACACAAGAATGCATTGGTTAACAGTGTTTACCTAAAACTAGCACCTCAGGAAAGTACATTTATCTGTTTTATGATGGTATCATGGTTTGTGAATAGTTTTCCAACCTTTTTAGTTCAAACTAAGTTTTGGTGCAATCTTGACTATTAAGGCGTTTGCAGGCCGAGAGAAAGCTGAAAACGCACAGAACACAAGAATGCATTGATTAACAGTGTTTTCCTAAAACTAGCACCTCAGGAAAGTACATTTATCTGTTTTATGATGGTATCATGGTTTGTGAATAGTTTTCCAACCTTTTTAGTTCAAACTAAGTTTTGGAGCTTTTCTGACTATTAAGGCGTTTTCAGGCCGAGAGAACGCTTAAAAACGCACAGAACACAAGAATGCATTGGTTAACAGTGTTTTTCTAAATCTAGCACCTCAGGAAGGTACAATTATCTTTTTCATGATGGTATCATGGTTTGTGAATAGTTTTCCAACCTTTTTTGTTCAAACTAAGTTTTGGTGCAATCTTGACTATTAAGGCGTTTGCAGGCCGAGAGAACGCTGAAAACGCACAGAACACAAGAATGCATTGGTTAACAGTGTTTTCCTAAAACTAGCACCTCAGGAAAGTACATTTATCTGTTTTATGATGGTATCATGGTTTGTGAATAGTTTTCCAACCTTTTTTGTTCAAACTAAGTTTTGGTGCAATCTTGACTATTAAGGCGTTTGCAGGCCGAAAGAAAGCTGAAAATGCACAGAACACAAGAATGCATTGGTTAACAGTGTTTTCCTAAAACTAGCACCTCAGGAAAGTACATTTATCTGTTTTATGATGGTATCATGGTTTGTGAATAGTTTTCCAACCTTTTTAGTTCAAACTAAGTTTTGGTGCAATCTTGACTATTAAGGCGTTTGCAGGCCGAGAGAAAGCTGAAAACGCACAGAACACAAGAATGCATTGGTTCACAGTCTTTTCCTAAAACTAGCACCTCAGGAAAGTACATTTATCTGTTTTATGATGGTATCATGGTTTGTGAATAGTTTTCCAACCTTTTTAGTTCAAACTAAGTTTTGGAGCTTTTCTGACTATTAAGGCGTTTTCAGGCCGAGAGAACGCTTAAAAACGCACAGAACACAAGAATGCATTGGTTAACAGTGTTTTTCTAAATCTAGCACCTCAGGAAGGTACAATTATCTTTTTCATGATGGTATCATGGTTTGTGAATAGTTTTCCAACCTTTTTTGTTCAAACTAAGTTTTGGTGCAATCTTGACTATTAAGGCGTTTGCAGGCCGAGAGAAAGCTGAAAACGCACAGAACACAAGAATGCATTGGTTAACAGTGTTTACCTAAAACTACCACCTCAGGAAAGTACATTTATCTGTTTTATGATGGTATCATGGTTTGTGAATAGTTTTCCAACCTTTTTTGTTCAAACTAAGTTTTGGTGCAATCTTGACTATTAAGGCGTTTGCAGGCCGAGAGAAAGCTGAAAACGCACAGAACACAAGAATGCATTGGTTCACAGTCTTTTCCTAAAACTATCACCTCAGGAAGGTACATTCATCTTTTTCATGATGGTATCATGGTTTGTGAATAGTTTTCCAACCTTTTTTGTTCAAACTAAGTTTTGGTGCAATCTTGACTATTAAGGCGTTTGCAGGCCGAGAGAAAGCTGAAAACGCACAGAACACAAGAATGCATTGGTTCACAGTCTTTTCCTAAAACTAGCACCTCAGGAAGGTACATTCATCTTTTTCATGATGGTATCATGGTTTGTGAATAGTTTTCCAACCTTTTTTGTTCAAACTAAGTTTTGGTGCAATCTTGACTATTAAGGCGTTTGCAGGCCGAGAGAAAGCTGAAAACGCACAGAACACAAGAATGCATTGGTTCACAGTCTTTTCCTAAAACTAGCACCTCAGGAAGGTACATTCATCTTTTTCATGATGGTATCATGGTTTGTGAATAGTTTTCCAACCTTTTTAGTTCAAACTAAGTTTTGGAGCTTTTCTGACTATTAAGGCGTTTTCAGGCCGAGAGAACGCTTAAAAACGCACAGAACACAAGAATGCATTGGTTAACAGTGTTTTTCTAAATCTAGCACCTCAGGAAGGTACAATTATCTTTTTCATGATGGTATCATGGTTTGTGAATAGTTTTCCAACCTTTTTTGTTCAAACTAAGTTTTGGTGCAATCTTGACTATTAAGGCGTTTTCAGGCCGAGAGAACGCTTAAAAACGCACAGAACACAAGAATGCATTGGTTCACAGTCTTTTCCTAAAACTAGCACCTCAGGAAGGTACATTCATCTTTTTCATGATGGTATCATGGTTTGTGAATAGTTTTCCAACCTTTTTTGTTCAAACTAAGTTTTGGTGCAATCTTGACTATTAAGGCGTTTGCAGGCCGAGAGAACGCTGAAAACGCACAGAACACAAGAATGCATTGGTTAACAGTGTTTACCTAAAACTACCACCTCAGGAAAGTACATTTATCTGTTTTATGATGGTATCATGGTTTGTGAATAGTTTTCCAACCTTTTTTGTTCAAACTAAGTTTTGGTGCAATCTTGACTATTAAGGCATTTGCAGGCCGAGAGAAAGCTGAAAACGCACAGAACACAAGAATGCATTGGTTAACAGTGTTTTCCTAAAACTAGCACCTCAGGAAAGTACATTTATCTGTTTTATGATGGTATCATGGTTTGTGAATAGTTTTCCAACCTTTTTAGTTCAAACTAAGTTTTGGAGCTTTTCTGACTATTAAGGCGTTTGCAGGCCGAGAGAAAGCTGAAAACGCACAGAACACAAGAATGCATTGGTTCAGTCTTTTCCTAAAACTAGCACCTCAGGAAGGTACATTCATCTTTTTCATGATGGTATCATGGTTTGTGAATAGTTTTCCAACCTTTTTTGTTCAAACTAAGTTTTGGTGCAATCTTGACTATTAAGGCGTTTGCAGGCCGAGAGAAAGCTGAAAACGCACAGAACACAAGAATGCATTGGTTCACAGTCTTTTCCTAAAACTAGCACCTCAGGAAGGTACATTCATCTTTTTCATGATGGTATCATGGTTTGTGAATAGTTTTCCAACCTTTTTTGTTCAAACTAAGTTTTGGTGCAATCTTGACTATTAAGGCGTTTGCAGGCCGAGAGAAAGCTGAAAACGCACAGAACACAAGAATGCATTGGTTAACAGTGTTTTCCTAAAACTAGCACCTAGGGAAAGTACATTTATCTGTTTTATGATGGTGTCATGGTTTGTGAATAGTTTTCCCATCTTTTTTGTTCAAACTAAGTTTTGGTGCAATCTTGACTATTAAGGCGTTTGCAGGCCGAGAGAAAGCTGAAAACGCACAGAACACAAGAATGCATTGATTAACAGTGTTTTCCTAAAACTAGCACCTCAGGAAAGTACATTTATCTGTTTTATGATGGTATCATGGTTTGTGAATAGTTTTCCAACCTTTTTAGTTCAAACTAAGTTTTGGAGCTTTTCTGACTATTAAGGCGTTTTCAGGCCGAGAGAACGCTTAAAAACGCACAGAACACAAGAATGCATTGGTTAACAGTGTTTTTCTAAATCTAGCACCTCAGGAAGGTACAATTATCTTTTTCATGATGGTATCATGGTTTGTGAATAGTTTTCCAACCTTTTTTGTTCAAACTAAGTTTTGGTGCAATCTTGACTATTAAGGCGTTTGCAGGCCGAGAGAACGCTGAAAACGCACAGAACACAAGAATGCATTGGTTAACAGTGTTTACCTAAAACTACCACCTCAGGAAAGTACATTTATCATTTTTATGATGGTATCATGGTTTGTGAATAGTTTTCCAACCTTTTTTGTTCAAACTAAGTTTTGGTGCAATCTTGACTATTAAGGCATTTGCAGGCCGAGAGAAAGCTGAAAACGCACAGAACACAAGAATGCATTGGTTAACAGTGTTTTCCTAAAACTAGCACCTCAGGAAAGTACATTTATCTGTTTTATGATGGTATCATGGTTTGTGAATAGTTTTCCAACCTTTTTTGTTCAAACTAAGTTTTGGTGCAATCTTGACTATTAAGGCGTTTGCAGGCCGAAAGAAAGCTGAAAATGCACAGAACACAAGAATGCATTGGTTAACAGTGTTTTCCTAAAACTAGCACCTCAGGAAAGTACATTTATCTGTTTTATGATGGTATCATGGTTTGTGAATAGTTTTCCAACCTTTTTAGTTCAAACTAAGTTTTGGTGCAATCTTGACTATTAAGGCGTTTGCAGGCCGAGAGAAAGCTGAAAACGCACAGAACACAAGAATGCATTGATTAACAGTGTTTTCCTAAAACTAGCACCTCAGGAAAGTACATTTATCTGTTTTATGATGGTATCATGGTTTGTGAATAGTTTTCCAACCTTTTTAGTTCAAACTAAGTTTTGGAGCTTTTCTGACTATTAAGGCGTTTTCAGGCCGAGAGAACGCTTAAAAACGCACAGAACACAAGAATGCATTGGTTAACAGTGTTTTTCTAAATCTAGCACCTCAGGAAGGTACAATTATCTTTTTCATGATGGTATCATGGTTTGTGAATAGTTTTCCAACCTTTTTTGTTCAAACTAAGTTTTGGTGCAATCTTGACTATTAAGGCGTTTGCAGGCCGAGAGAACGCTGAAAACGCACAGAACACAAGAATGCATTGGTTAACAGTGTTTACCTAAAACTACCACCTCAGGAAAGTACATTTATCTGTTTTATGATGGTATCATGGTTTGTGAATAGTTTTCCAACCTTTTTTGTTCAAACTAAGTTTTGGTGCAATCTTGACTATTAAGGCATTTGCAGGCCGAGAGAAAGCTGAAAACGCACAGAACACAAGAATGCATTGGTTAACAGTGTTTTCCTAAAACTAGCACCTCAGGAAAGTACATTTATCTGTTTTATGATGGTATCATGGTTTGTGAATAGTTTTCCAACCTTTTTAGTTCAAACTAAGTTTTGGAGCTTTTCTGACTATTAAGGCGTTTTCAGGCCGAGAGAACGCTTAAAAACGCACAGAACACAAGAATGCATTGGTTAACAGTGTTTTTCTAAATCTAGCACCTCAGGAAGGTACAATTATCTTTTTCATGATGGTATCATGGTTTGTGAATAGTTTTCCAACCTTTTTTGTTCAAACTAAGTTTTGGTGCAATCTTGACTATTAAGGCGTTTGCAGGCCGAGAGAAAGCTGAAAACGCACAGAACACAAGAATGCATTGGTTCACAGTCTTTTCCTAAAACTAGCACCTCAGGAAGGTACATTCATCTTTTTCATGATGGTATCATGGTTTGTGAATAGTTTTCCAACCTTTTTTGTTCAAACTAAGTTTTGGTGCAATCTTGACTATTAAGGCGTTTGCAGGCCGAGAGAAAGCTGAAAACGCACAGAACACAAGAATGCATTGGTTCACAGTCTTTTCCTAAAACTAGCACCTCAGGAAGGTACATTCATCTTTTTCATGATGGTATCATGGTTTGTGAATAGTTTTCCAACCCTTTTTGTTCAAACTAAGTTTTGGTGCAATCTTGACTATTAAGGCGTTTGCAGGCCGAGAGAAAGCTGAAAACGCACAGAACACAAGAATGCATTGGTTCACAGTCTTTTCCTAAAACTAGCACCTCAGGAAGGTACATTCATCTTTTTCATGATGGTATCATGGTTTGTGAATAGTTTTCCAACCTTTTTAGTTCAAACTAAGTTTTGGAGCTTTTCTGACTATTAAGGCGTTTTCAGGCCGAGAGAACGCTTAAAAACGCACAGAACACAA
Organism: Gasterosteus aculeatus; assembly: GCF_964276395.1. Lineage (NCBI taxonomy): Eukaryota > Metazoa > Chordata > Actinopteri > Perciformes > Gasterosteidae > Gasterosteus > Gasterosteus aculeatus. The sequence goes on along the minus strand of NC_135701.1, from coordinate 2,845,786 downwards.
GAATGCATTGGTTAACAGTGTTTTTCTAAATCTAGCACCTCAGGAAGGTACAATTATCTTTTTCATGATGGTATCATGGTTTGTGAATAGTTTTCCAACCTTTTTTGTTCAAACTAAGTTTTGGTGCAATCTTGACTATTAAGGCGTTTTCAGGCCGAGAGAACGCTTAAAAACGCACAGAACACAAGAATGCATTGGTTCACAGTCTTTTCCTAAAACTAGCACCTCAGGAAGGTACATTCATCTTTTTCATGATGGTATCATGGTTTGTGAATAGTTTTCCCATCTTTTTTGTTCAAACTAAGTTTTGGTGCAATCTTGACTATTAAGGCGTTTGCAGGCCGAGAGAACGCTGAAAACGCACAGAACACAAGAATGCATTGGTTAACAGTGTTTTTCTAAATCTAGCACCTCAGGAAGGTACATTCATCTTTTTCATGATGGTATCATGGTTTGTGAATAGTTTTCAAACCTTTTTTGTTCAAACTAAGTTTTGGAGCTTTTCTGACTATTAAGGCGTTTTCAGGCCGAGAACGCTTAAAAACGCACAGAACACAAGAATGCATTGGTTAACAGTGTTTTTCTAAATCTAGCACCTCAGGAAGGTACAATTATCTTTTTCATGATGGTATCATGGTTTGTGAATAGTTTTCCAACCTTTTTTGTTCAAACTAAGTTTTGGTGCAATCTTGACTATTAAGGCGTTTTCAGGCCGAGAGAACGCTGAAAACGCACAGAACACAAGAATGCATTGGTTAACAGTCTTTTCCTAAAACTAGCACCTCAGGAAAGTACATTTATCTGTTTTATGATGGTATCATGGTTTGTGAATAGTTTTCCAACCTTTTTAGTTCAAACTAAGTTTTGGTGCAATCTTGACTATTAAGGCGTTTGCAGGCCGAGAGAAAGCTGAAAACGCACAGAACACAAGAATGCATTGATTAACAGTGTTTTCCTAAAACTAGCACCTCAGGAAAGTACATTTATCTGTTTTATGATGGTATCATGGTTTGTGAATAGTTTTCCAACCTTTTTAGTTCAAACTAAGTTTTGGAGCTTTTCTGACTATTAAGGCGTTTTCAGGCCGAGAGAACGCTTAAAAACGCACAGAACACAAGAATGCATTGGTTAACAGTGTTTTTCTAAATCTAGCACCTCAGGAAGGTACAATTATCTTTTTCATGATGGTATCATGGTTTGTGAATAGTTTTCCAACCTTTTTTGTTCAAACTAAGTTTTGGTGCAATCTTGACTATTAAGGCATTTGCAGGCCGAGAGAAAGCTGAAAACGCACAGAACACAAGAATGCATTGGTTAACAGTGTTTTCCTAAAACTAGCACCTCAGGAAAGTACATTTATCTGTTTTATGATGGTATCATGGTTTGTGAATAGTTTTCCAACCTTTTTAGTTCAAACTAAGTTTTGGAGCTTTTCTGACTATTAAGGCATTTGCAGGCCGAGAGAAAGCTGAAAACGCACAGAACACAAGAATGCATTGATTAACAGTGTTTTCCTAAAACTAGCACCTCAGGAAAGTACATTTATCTGTTTTATGATGGTATCATGGTTTGTGAATAGTTTTCCAACCTTTTTTGTTCAAACTAAGTTTTGGTGCAATCTTGACTATTAAGGCGTTTGCAGGCCGAAAGAAAGCTGAAAACGCACAGAACACAAGAATGCATTGGTTAACAGTGTTTTCCTAAAACTAGCACCTCAGGAAAGTACATTTATCTGTTTTATGATGGTATCATGGTTTGTGAATAGTTTTCCAACCTTTTTAGTTCAAACTAAGTTTTGGAGCTTTTCTGACTATTAAGGCGTTTTCAGGCCGAGAGAACGCTTAAAAACACACAGAACACAAGAATGCATTGGTTAACAGTGTTTTTCTAAATCTAGCACCTCAGGAAAGTACATTTATCTGTTTTATGATGGTATCATGGTTTGTGAATAGTTTTCCAACCTTTTTAGTTCAAACTAAGTTTTGGAGCTTTTCTGACTATTAAGGCGTTTTCAGGCCGAGAGAACGCTTAAAAACCACAGAACACAAGAATGCATTGGTTAACAGTGTTTTTCTAAATCTAGCACCTCAGGAAGGTACATTCATCTTTTTCATGATGGTATCATGGTTTGTGAATAGTTTTCCAACCTTTTTTGTTCAAACTAAGTTTTGGTGCAATCTTGACTATTAAGGCGTTTGCAGGCCGAGAGAAAGCTGAAAACGCACAGAACACAAGAATGCATTGGTTAACAGTGTTTTCCTAAAACTAGCACCTCAGGAAAGTACATTTATCTGTTTTATGATGGTATCATGGTTTGTGAATAGTTTTCCAACCTTTTTAGTTCAAACTAAGTTTTGGTGCAATCTTGACTATTAAGGCGTTTGCAGGCCGAGAGAAAGCTGAAAACGCACAGAACACAAGAATGCATTAACAGTGTTTTCCTAAAACTAGCACCTCAGGAAAGTACATTTATCTGTTTTATGATGGTATCATGGTTTGTGAATAGTTTTCCAACCTTTTTAGTTCAAACTAAGTTTTGGAGCTTTTCTGACTATTAAGGCGTTTTCAGGCCGAGAGAACGCTTAAAAACGCACAGAACACAAGAATGCATTGGTTAACAGTGTTTTTCTAAATCTAGCACCTCAGGAAGGTACATTCATCTTTTTCATGATGGTATCATGGTTTGTGAATAGTTTTCCAACCTTTTTTGTTCAAACTAAGTTTTGGTGCAATCTTGACTATTAAGGCGTTTGCAGGCCGAGAGAAAGCTGAAAACGCACAGAACACAAGAATGCATTGGTTAACAGTGTTTTCCTAAAACTAGCACCTCAGGAAAGTACATTTATCTGTTTTATGATGGTATCATGGTTTGTGAATAGTTTTCCAACCTTTTTAGTTCAAACTAAGTTTTGGTGCAATCTTGACTATTAAGGCGTTTGCAGGCCGAGAGAAAGCTGAAAACGCACAGAACACAAGAATGCATTGATTAACAGTGTTTTCCTAAAACTAGCACCTCAGGAAAGTACATTTATCTGTTTTATGATGGTATCATGGTTTGTGAATAGTTTTCCAACCTTTTTAGTTCAAACTAAGTTTTGGAGCTTTTCTGACTATTAAGGCGTTTTCAGGCCGAGAGAACGCTTAAAAACGCACAGAACACAAGAATGCATTGGTTAACAGTGTTTTTCTAAATCTAGCACCTCAGGAAGGTACAATTATCTTTTTCATGATGGTATCATGGTTTGTGAATAGTTTTCCAACCTTTTTTGTTCAAACTAAGTTTTGGTGCAATCTTGACTATTAAGGCGTTTGCAGGCCGAGAGAAAGCTGAAAACGCACAGAACACAAGAATGCATTGGTTCAGTGTTTTCCTAAAACTAGCACCTCAGGAAGGTACATTCATCTTTTTTATGATGGTATCATGGTTTGTGAATAGTTTTCCAACCTTTTTTGTTCAAACTAAGTTTTGGAGCTTTTCTGACTATTAAGGCGTTTGCAGGCCGAGAGAAAGCTGAAAACGCACAGAACACAAGAATGCATTGGTTAACAGTGTTTTCCTAAAACTAGCACCTCAGGAAAGTACATTTATCTGTTTTATGATGGTATCATGGTTTGTGAATAGTTTTCCAACCTTTTTAGTTCAAACTAAGTTTTGGAGCTTTTCTGACTATTAAGGCGTTTGCAGGCCGAGAGAAAGCTGAAAACGCACAGAACACAAGAATGCATTGGTTAACAGTGTTTTCCTAAAACTAGCACCTCAGGAAAGTACATTTATCTGTTTTATGATGGTATCATGGTTTGTGAATAGTTTTCCAACCTTTTTAGTTCAAACTAAGTTTTGGAGCTTTTCTGACTATTAAGGCGTTTTCAGGCCGAGAGAAAGCTGAAAACGCACAGAACACAAGAATGCATTGGTTCAGTGTTTTCCTAAAACTAGCACCTCAGGAAGGTACATTCATCTTTTTTATGATGGTATCATGGTTTGTGAATAGTTTTCCAACCTTTTTTGTTCAAACTAAGTTTTGGAGCTTTTCTGACTATTAAGGCGTTTGCAGGCCGAGAGAAAGCTGAAAACGCACAGAACACAAGAATGCATTGGTTAACAGTGTTTTCCTAAAACTAGCACCTCAGGAAAGTACATTTATCTGTTTTATGATGGTATCATGGTTTGTGAATAGTTTTCCAACCTTTTTAGTTCAAACTAAGTTTTGGAGCTTTTCTGACTATTAAGGCGTTTGCAGGCCGAGAGAAAGCTGAAAACGCACAGAACACAAGAATGCATTGGTTAACAGTGTTTTCCTAAAACTAGCACCTCAGGAAAGTACATTTATCTGTTTTATGATGGTATCATGGTTTGTGAATAGTTTTCCAACCTTTTTAGTTCAAACTAAGTTTTGGAGCTTTTCTGACTATTAAGGCGTTTTCAGGCCGAGAGAAAGCTGAAAACGCACAGAACACAAGAATGCATTGGTTAACAGTGTTTTCCTAAAACTAGCACCTCAGGAAAGTACACTTATCTTTTTTATGATGGTATCATGGTTTGTGAATAGTTTTCCAACCTTTTTTGTTCAAACTAAGTTTTGGTGCAATTTTGACTATTAAGGCGTTTGCAGGCCGAGAGAACGCTTAAAAACGCACAGAACACAAGAATGCATTGGTTAACAGTGTTTTTCTAAATCTAGCACCTCAGGAAGGTACATTCATCTTTTTCATGATGGTATCATGGTTTGTGAATAGTTTTCCAACCTTTTTTGTTCAAACTAAGTTTTGGTGCAATCTTGACTATTAAGGCGTTTGCAGGCCGAGAGAACGCTGAAAACGCACAGAACACAAGAATGCATTGGTTAACAGTGTTTACCTAAAACTACCACCTCAGGAAAGTACATTTATCTGTTTTATGATGGTATCATGGTTTGTGAATAGTTTTCCAACCTTTTTTGTTCAAACTAAGTTTTGGAGCTTTTCTGACTATTAAGGCGTTTTCAGGCCGAGAGAACGCTTAAAAACGCACAGAACACAAGAATGCATTGGTTAACAGTGTTTTTCTAAATCTAGCACCTCAGGAAGGTACAATTATCTTTTTCATGATGGTATCATGGTTTGTGAATAGTTTTCCAACCTTTTTTGTTCAAACTAAGTTTTGGTGCAATCTTGACTATTAAGGCGTTTGCAGGCCGAGAGAACGCTGAAAACGCACAGAACACAAGAATGCATTGGTTAACAGTCTTTTCCTAAAACTAGCACCTCAGGAAAGTACATTTATCTGTTTTATGATGGTATCATGGTTTGTGAATAGTTTTCCAACCTTTTTTGTTCAAACTAAGTTTTGGTGCAATCTTGACTATTAAGGCGTTTGCAGGCCGAGAGAACGCTGAAAACGCACAGAACACAAGAATGCATTGGGTAACAGTGTTTTTCTAAATCTAGCACCTCAGGAAGGTACAATTATCTTTTTCATGATGGTATCATGGTTTGTGAATAGTTTTCCAACCTTTTTTGTTCAAACTAAGTTTTGGTGCAATCTTGACTATTAAGGCGTTTTCAGGCCGAGAGAACGCTTAAAAACGCACAGAACACAAGAATGCATTGGTTCACAGTCTTTTCCTAAAACTAGCACCTCAGGAAGGTACATTCATCTTTTTCATGATGGTATCATGGTTTGTGAATAGTTTTCCCATCTTTTTTGTTCAAACTAAGTTTTGGTGCAATCTTGACTATTAAGGCGTTTGCAGGCCGAGAGAACGCTGAAAACGCACAGAACACAAGAATGCATTGGTTAACAGTGTTTTTCTAAATCTAGCACCTCAGGAAGGTACATTCATCTTTTTCATGATGGTATCATGGTTTGTGAATAGTTTTCAAACCTTTTTTGTTCAAACTAAGTTTTGGAGCTTTTCTGACTATTAAGGCGTTTTCAGGCCGAGAACGCTTAAAAACGCACAGAACACAAGAATGCATTGGTTAACAGTGTTTTTCTAAATCTAGCACCTCAGGAAGGTACAATTATCTTTTTCATGATGGTATCATGGTTTGTGAATAGTTTTCCAACCTTTTTTGTTCAAACTAAGTTTTGGTGCAATCTTGACTATTAAGGCGTTTTCAGGCCGAGAGAACGCTGAAAACGCACAGAACACAAGAATGCATTGGTTAACAGTCTTTTCCTAAAACTAGCACCTCAGGAAAGTACATTTATCTGTTTTATGATGGTATCATGGTTTGTGAATAGTTTTCCAACCTTTTTAGTTCAAACTAAGTTTTGGTGCAATCTTGACTATTAAGGCGTTTGCAGGCCGAGAGAAAGCTGAAAACGCACAGAACACAAGAATGCATTGATTAACAGTGTTTTCCTAAAACTAGCACCTCAGGAAAGTACATTTATCTGTTTTATGATGGTATCATGGTTTGTGAATAGTTTTCCAACCTTTTTAGTTCAAACTAAGTTTTGGAGCTTTTCTGACTATTAAGGCGTTTTCAGGCCGAGAGAACGCTTAAAAACGCACAGAACACAAGAATGCATTGGTTAACAGTGTTTTTCTAAATCTAGCACCTCAGGAAGGTACAATTATCTTTTTCATGATGGTATCATGGTTTGTGAATAGTTTTCCAACCTTTTTTGTTCAAACTAAGTTTTGGTGCAATCTTGACTATTAAGGCATTTGCAGGCCGAGAGAAAGCTGAAAACGCACAGAACACAAGAATGCATTGGTTAACAGTGTTTTCCTAAAACTAGCACCTCAGGAAAGTACATTTATCTGTTTTATGATGGTATCATGGTTTGTGAATAGTTTTCCAACCTTTTTAGTTCAAACTAAGTTTTGGAGCTTTTCTGACTATTAAGGCATTTGCAGGCCGAGAGAAAGCTGAAAACGCACAGAACACAAGAATGCATTGATTAACAGTGTTTTCCTAAAACTAGCACCTCAGGAAAGTACATTTATCTGTTTTATGATGGTATCATGGTTTGTGAATAGTTTTCCAACCTTTTTTGTTCAAACTAAGTTTTGGTGCAATCTTGACTATTAAGGCGTTTGCAGGCCGAGAGAACGCTTAAAAACGCACAGAACACAAGAATGCATTGGTTAACAGTGTTTTTCTAAATCTAGCACCTCAGGAAGGTACAATTATCTTTTTCATGATGGTATCATGGTTTGTGAATAGTTTTCCAACCTTTTTTGTTCAAACTAAGTTTTGGTGCAATCTTGACTATTAAGGCATTTGCAGGCCGAGAGAAAGCTGAAAACGCACAGAACACAAGAATGCATTGGTTAACAGTGTTTTCCTAAAACTAGCACCTCAGGAAAGTACATTTATCTGTTTTATGATGGTATCATGGTTTGTGAATAGTTTTCCAACCTTTTTAGTTCAAACTAAGTTTTGGAGCTTTTCTGACTATTAAGGCATTTGCAGGCCGAGAGAAAGCTGAAAACGCACAGAACACAAGAATGCATTGATTAACAGTGTTTTCCTAAAACTAGCACCTCAGGAAAGTACATTTATCTGTTTTATGATGGTATCATGGTTTGTGAATAGTTTTCCAACCTTTTTTGTTCAAACTAAGTTTTGGTGCAATCTTGACTATTAAGGCGTTTGCAGGCCGAAAGAAAGCTGAAAACGCACAGAACACAAGAATGCATTGGTTAACAGTGTTTTCCTAAAACTAGCACCTCAGGAAAGTACATTTATCTGTTTTATGATGGTATCATGGTTTGTGAATAGTTTTCCAACCTTTTTAGTTCAAACTAAGTTTTGGAGCTTTTCTGACTATTAAGGCGTTTTCAGGCCGAGAGAACGCTTAAAAACACACAGAACACAAGAATGCATTGGTTAACAGTGTTTTTCTAAATCTAGCACCTCAGGAAAGTACATTTATCTGTTTTATGATGGTATCATGGTTTGTGAATAGTTTTCCAACCTTTTTAGTTCAAACTAAGTTTTGGAGCTTTTCTGACTATTAAGGCGTTTTCAGGCCGAGAGAACGCTTAAAAACCACAGAACACAAGAATGCATTGGTTAACAGTGTTTTTCTAAATCTAGCACCTCAGGAAGGTACATTCATCTTTTTCATGATGGTATCATGGTTTGTGAATAGTTTTCCAACCTTTTTTGTTCAAACTAAGTTTTGGTGCAATCTTGACTATTAAGGCGTTTGCAGGCCGAGAGAAAGCTGAAAACGCACAGAACACAAGAATGCATTGGTTAACAGTGTTTTCCTAAAACTAGCACCTCAGGAAAGTACATTTATCTGTTTTATGATGGTATCATGGTTTGTGAATAGTTTTCCAACCTTTTTAGTTCAAACTAAGTTTTGGTGCAATCTTGACTATTAAGGCGTTTGCAGGCCGAGAGAAAGCTGAAAACGCACAGAACACAAGAATGCATTAACAGTGTTTTCCTAAAACTAGCACCTCAGGAAAGTACATTTATCTGTTTTATGATGGTATCATGGTTTGTGAATAGTTTTCCAACCTTTTTAGTTCAAACTAAGTTTTGGAGCTTTTCTGACTATTAAGGCGTTTTCAGGCCGAGAGAACGCTTAAAAACGCACAGAACACAAGAATGCATTGGTTAACAGTGTTTTTCTAAATCTAGCACCTCAGGAAGGTACATTCATCTTTTTCATGATGGTATCATGGTTTGTGAATAGTTTTCCAACCTTTTTTGTTCAAACTAAGTTTTGGTGCAATCTTGACTATTAAGGCGTTTGCAGGCCGAGAGAAAGCTGAAAACGCACAGAACACAAGAATGCATTGGTTAACAGTGTTTTCCTAAAACTAGCACCTCAGGAAAGTACATTTATCTGTTTTATGATGGTATCATGGTTTGTGAATAGTTTTCCAACCTTTTTAGTTCAAACTAAGTTTTGGTGCAATCTTGACTATTAAGGCGTTTGCAGGCCGAGAGAAAGCTGAAAACGCACAGAACACAAGAATGCATTGATTAACAGTGTTTTCCTAAAACTAGCACCTCAGGAAAGTACATTTATCTGTTTTATGATGGTATCATGGTTTGTGAATAGTTTTCCAACCTTTTTAGTTCAAACTAAGTTTTGGAGCTTTTCTGACTATTAAGGCGTTTTCAGGCCGAGAGAACGCTTAAAAACGCACAGAACACAAGAATGCATTGGTTAACAGTGTTTTTCTAAATCTAGCACCTCAGGAAGGTACAATTATCTTTTTCATGATGGTATCATGGTTTGTGAATAGTTTTCCAACCTTTTTTGTTCAAACTAAGTTTTGGTGCAATCTTGACTATTAAGGCGTTTGCAGGCCGAGAGAAAGCTGAAAACGCACAGAACACAAGAATGCATTGGTTCAGTGTTTTCCTAAAACTAGCACCTCAGGAAGGTACATTCATCTTTTTTATGATGGTATCATGGTTTGTGAATAGTTTTCCAACCTTTTTTGTTCAAACTAAGTTTTGGTGCAATTTTGACTATTAAGGCGTTTGCAGGCCGAGAGAAAGCTGAAAACGCACAGAACACAAGAATGCATTGGTTAACAGTGTTTTCCTAAAACTAGCACCTCAGGAAAGTACATTTATCTGTTTTATGATGGTATCATGGTTTGTGAATAGTTTTCCAACCTTTTTAGTTCAAACTAAGTTTTGGAGCTTTTCTGACTTAAGGAATTTGCAGGCCGAGAGAAAGCTGAAAACGCACAGAACACAAGAATGCATTGGTTAACAGTGTTTTCCTAAAACTACCACCTCAGGAAAGTACATTTATCTGTTTTATGATGGTATCATGGTTTGTGAATAGTTTTCCAACCTTTTTAGTTCAAACTAAGTTTTGGAGCTTTTCTGACTATTAAGGCGTTTGCAGGCCGAGAGAAAGCTGAAAACGCACAGAACACAAGAATGCATTGGTTAACAGTGTTTTCCTAAAACTAGCACCTCAGGAAAGTACATTTATCTGTTTTATGATGGTATCATGGTTTGTGAATAGTTTTCCAACCTTTTTAGTTCAAACTAAGTTTTGGAGCTTTTCTGACTATTAAGGCGTTTTCAGGCCGAGAGAACGCTGAAAACGCACAGAACACAAGAATGCATTGGTTAACAGTGTTTTTCTAAATCTAGCACCTCAGGAAGGTACATTCATCTTTTTCATGATGGTATCATGGTTTGTGAATAGTTTTCCAACCTTTTTTGTTCAAACTAAGTTTTGGTGCAATCTTGACTATTAAGGCGTTTGCAGGCCGAGAGAACGCTGAAAACGCACAGAACACAAGAATGCATTGGTTAACAGTGTTTACCTAAAACTACCACCTCAGGAAAGTACATTTATCTGTTTTATGATGGTATCATGGTTTGTGAATAGTTTTCCAACCTTTTTTGTTCAAACTAAGTTTTGGAGCTTTTCTGACTATTAAGGCGTTTTCAGGCCGAGAGAACGCTTAAAAACGCACAGAACACAAGAATGCATTGGTTAACAGTGTTTTTCTAAATCTAGCACCTCAGGAAGGTACAATTATCTTTTTCATGATGGTATCATGGTTTGTGAATAGTTTTCCAACCTTTTTTGTTCAAACTAAGTTTTGGTGCAATCTTGACTATTAAGGCGTTTGCAGGCCGAGAGAACGCTGAAAACGCACAGAACACAAGAATGCATTGGTTAACAGTCTTTTCCTAAAACTAGCACCTCAGGAAAGTACATTTATCTGTTTTATGATGGTATCATGGTTTGTGAATAGTTTTCCAACCTTTTTTGTTCAAACTAAGTTTTGGTGCAATCTTGACTATTAAGGCGTTTGCAGGCCGAGAGAACGCTGAAAACGCACAGAACACAAGAATGCATTGGGTAACAGTGTTTACCTAAAACTACCACCTCAGGAAAGTACATTTATCTGTTTTATGATGGTATCATGGTTTGTGAATAGTTTTCCAACCTTTTTTGTTCAAACTAAGTTTTGGTGCAATCTTGACTATTAAGGCATTTGCAGGCCGAGAGAAAGCTGAAAACGCACAGAACACAAGAATGCATTGGTTAACAGTGTTTTCCTAAAACTAGCACCTCAGGAAAGTACATTTATCTGTTTTATGATGGTATCATGGTTTGTGAATAGTTTTCCAACCTTTTTAGTTCAAACTAAGTTTTGGAGCTTTTCTGACTATTAAGGCGTTTTCAGGCCGAGAGAACGCTTAAAAACGCACAGAACACAAGAATGCATTGGTTAACAGTGTTTTTCTAAATCTAGCACCTCAGGAAGGTACATTAATCTTTTTCATGATGGTATCATGGTTTGTGAATAGTTTTCAAACCTTTTTTGTTCAAACTAAGTTTTGGTGCAATCTTGACTATTAAGGCGTTTGCAGGCCGAGAGAAAGCTGAAAACGCACAGAACACAAGAATGCATTGGTTAACAGTGTTTTCCTAAAACTAGCACCTCAGGAAAGTACATTTATCTGTTTTATGATGGTATCATGGTTTGTGAATAGTTTTCCAACCTTTTTAGTTCAAACTAAGTTTTGGAGCTTTTCTGACCATTAAGGCGTTTTCAGGCCGAGAGAACGCTGAAAACGCACAGAACACAAGAATGCATTGGTTAACAGTGTTTTCCTAAAACTAGCACCTCAGGAAAGTACATTTATCTTTTTTATGATGGTATCATGGTTTGTGAATAGTTTTCCAACCTTTTTTGTTCAAACTAAGTTTTGGTGCAATTTTGACTATTAAGGCGTTTGCAGGCCGAGAGAACGCTGAAAACGCACAGAACACAAGAATGCATTGGTTCACAGTGTTTTTCTAAATCTAGCACCTCAGGAAGGTACATTCATCTTTTTCATGATGGTATCATGGTTTGTGAATAGTTTTCCAACCTTTTTAGTTCAAACTAAGTTTTGGAGCTTTTCTGACTATTAAGGCGTTTTCAGGCCGAGAGAACGCTTAAAAACGCACAGAACACAAGAATGCATTGGTTAACAGTGTTTTTCTAAATCTAGCACCTCAGGAAGGTACATTAATCTTTTTCATGATGGTATCATGGTTTGTGAATAGTTTTCAAACCTTTTTTGTTCAAACTAAGTTTTGGTGCAATCTTGACTATTAAGGCGTTTGCAGGCCGAGAGAAAGCTGAAAACGCACAGAACACAAGAATGCATTGGTTAACAGTGTTTTCCTAAAACTAGCACCTCAGGAAAGTACATTTATCTGTTTTATGATGGTATCATGGTTTGTGAATAGTTTTCCAACCTTTTTAGTTCAAACTAAGTTTTGGAGCTTTTCTGACCATTAAGGCGTTTTCAGGCCGAGAGAACGCTGAAAACGCACAGAACACAAGAATGCATTGGTTAACAGTGTTTTCCTAAAACTAGCACCTCAGGAAAGTACATTTATCTTTTTTATGATGGTATCATGGTTTGTGAATAGTTTTCCAACCTTTTTTGTTCAAACTAAGTTTTGGTGCAATTTTGACTATTAAGGCGTTTGCAGGCCGAGAGAACGCTGAAAACGCACAGAACACAAGAATGCATTGGTTCACAGTGTTTTTCTAAATCTAGCACCTCAGGAAGGTACATTCATCTTTTTCATGATGGTATCATGGTTTGTGAATAGTTTTCCAACCTTTTTTGTTCAAACTAATTTTTGGTGCAATCTTGACTATTAAGGCGTTTGCAGGCCGAGAGAAAGCTGAAAACGCACAGAACACAAGAATGCATTGGTTAACAGTGTTTTCCTAAAACTAGCACCTCAGGAAAGTACATTTATCTGTTTTATGATGGTATCATGGTTTGTGAATAGTTTTCCAACCTTTTTAGTTCAAACTAAGTTTTGGAGCTTTTCTGACTATTAAGGCGTTTTCAGGCCGAGAGAACGCTTAAAAACGCACAGAACACAAGAATGCATTGGTTAACAGTGTTTTTCTAAATCTAGCACCTCAGGAAGGTACAATTATCTTTTTCATGATGGTATCATGGTTTGTGAATAGTTTTCCAACCTTTTTTGTTCAAACTAAGTTTTGGTGCAATCTTGACTATTAAGGCGTTTGCAGGCCGAGAGAAAGCTGAAAACGCACAGAACACAAGAATGCATTGGTTAACAGTGTTTTTCTAAATCTAGCACCTCAGGAAGGTACAATTATCTTTTTCATGATGGTATCATGGTTTGTGAATAGTTTTCCAACCTTTTTTGTTCAAACTAAGTTTTGGTGCAATCTTGACTATTAAGGCGTTTGCAGGCCGAGAGAAAGCTGAAAACGCACAGAACACAAGAATGCATTGGTTAACAGTGTTTTCCTAAAACTAGCACCTCAGGAAAGTACATTTATCTGTTTTATGATGGTATCGTGGTTTGTGAATAGTTTTCCAACCTTTTTAGTTCAAACTAAGTTTTGGAGCTTTTCTGACTATTAAGGCGTTTTCAGGCCGAGAGAACGCTTAAAAACACACAGAACACAAGAATGCATTGGTTAACAGTGTTTTTCTAAATCTAGCACCTCAGGAAGGTACATTCATCTTTTTCATGATGGTATCATGGTTTGTGAATAGTTTTCCAACCTTTTTTGTTCAAACTAAGTTTTGATGCAATCTTGACTATTAAGGCGTTTGCAGGCCGAGAGAAAGCTGAAAACGCACAGAACACAAGAATGCATTGGTTAACAGTGTTTTCCTAAAACTAGCACCTCAGGAAAGTACATTTATCTGTTTTATGATGGTATCATGGTTTGTGAATAGTTTTCCAACCTTTTTTGTTCAAACTAAGTTTTGGTGCAATCTTGACTATTAAGGCGTTTGCAGGCCGAGAGAACGCTGAAAACGCACAGAACACAAGAATGCATTGGGTAACAGTGTTTACCTAAAACTACCACCTCAGGAAAGTACATTTATCTGTTTTATGATGGTATCATGGTTTGTGAATAGTTTTCCAACCTTTTTAGTTCAAACTAAGTTTTGGAGCTTTTCTGACCATTAAGGCGTTTTCAGGCCGAGAGAAAGCTGAAAACGCACAGAACACAAGAATGCATTGGTTAACAGTGTTTTCCTAAAACTAGCACCTCAGGAAAGTACATTTATCTTTTTTATGATGGTATCATGGTTTGTGAATAGTTTTCCAACCTTTTTTGTTCAAACTAAGTTTTGGTGCAATCTTGACTATTAAGGCATTTGCAGGCCGAGAGAACGCTGAAAACGCACAGAACACAAGAATGCATTGGTTCACAGTGTTTTTCTAAATCTAGCACCTCAGGAAGGTACATTCATCTTTTTCATGATGGTATCATGGTTTGTGAATAGTTTTCCAACCTTTTTTGTTCAAACTAAGTTTTGGTGCAATCTTGACTATTAAGGCGTTTGCAGGCCGAGAGAAAGCTGAAAACGCACAGAACACAAGAATGCATTGGTTAACAGTGTTTTCCTAAAACTAGCACCTCAGGAAAGTACATTTATCTTTTTCATGATGGTATCATGGTTTGTGAATAGTTTTCCAACTTTTTTAGTTCAAACTAAGTTTTGGAGCTTTTCTGACTATTTAGGCGTTTTCAGGCCGAGAGAACGCTTAAAAACGCGCAGAACACAAGAATGCATTGGTTAACAGTGTTTTTCTAAATCTAGCACCTCAGGAAGGTACAATTATCTTTTTCATGATGGTATCATGGTTTGTGAATAGTTTTCCAACCTTTTTTGTTCAAACTAAGTTTTGGTGCAATCTTGACTATTAAGGCGTTTGCAGGCCGAGAGAACGCTGAAAACGCACAGAACACAAGAATGCATTGGTTCACAGTGTTTTTCTAAATCTAGCACCTCAGGAAAGTACATTTATCTGTTTTATGATGGTATCATGGTTTGTGAATAGTTTTCCAACCTTTTTAGTTCAAACTAAGTTTTGGAGCTTTTCTGACTATTAAGGCGTTTGCAGGCCGAGAGAAAGCTGAAAACGCACAGAACACAAGAATGCATTGGTTAACAGTGTTTTCCTAAAACTAGCACCTCAGGAAAGTACATTTATCTGTTTTATGATGGTATCGTGGTTTGTGAATAGTTTTCCAACCTTTTTAGTTCAAACTAAGTTTTGGAGCTTTTCTGACTATTAAGGCGTTTTCAGGCCGAGAGAACGCTTAAAAACACACAGAACACAAGAATGCATTGGTTAACAGTGTTTTTCTAAATCTAGCACCTCAGGAAGGTACATTCATCTTTTTCATGATGGTATCATGGTTTGTGAATAGTTTTCCAACCTTTTTTGTTCAAACTAAGTTTTGATGCAATCTTGACTATTAAGGCGTTTGCAGGCCGAGAGAAAGCTGAAAACGCACAGAACACAAGAATGCATTGGTTAACAGTGTTTTCCTAAAACTAGCACCTCAGGAAAGTACATTTATCTGTTTTATGATGGTATCATGGTTTGTGAATAGTTTTCCAACCTTTTTTGTTCAAACTAAGTTTTGGTGCAATCTTGACTATTAAGGCGTTTGCAGGCCGAGAGAACGCTGAAAACGCACAGAACACAAGAATGCATTGGGTAACAGTGTTTACCTAAAACTACCACCTCAGGAAAGTACATTTATCTGTTTTATGATGGTATCATGGTTTGTGAATAGTTTTCCAACCTTTTTTGTTCAAACTAAGTTTTGGAGCTTTTCTGACTATTAAGGCGTTTTCAGGCCGAGAGAACGCTTAAAAACGCACAGAACACAAGAATGCATTGGTTAACAGTGTTTTTCTAAATCTAGCACCTCAGGAAGGTACATTAATCTTTTTCATGATGGTATCATGGTTTGTGAATAGTTTTCAAACCTTTTTTGTTCAAACTAAGTTTTGGTGCAATCTTGACTATTAAGGCGTTTGCAGGCCGAGAGAAAGCTGAAAACGCACAGAACACAAGAATGCATTGGTTAACAGTGTTTTCCTAAAACTAGCACCTCAGGAAAGTACATTTATCTGTTTTATGATGGTATCATGGTTTGTGAATAGTTTTCCAACCTTTTTAGTTCAAACTAAGTTTTGGAGCTTTTCTGACCATTAAGGCGTTTTCAGGCCGAGAGAAAGCTGAAAACGCACAGAACACAAGAATGCATTGGTTAACAGTGTTTTCCTAAAACTAGCACCTCAGGAAAGTACATTTATCTTTTTTATGATGGTATCATGGTTTGTGAATAGTTTTCCAACCTTTTTTGTTCAAACTAAGTTTTGGTGCAATTTTGACTATTAAGGCGTTTGCAGGCCGAGAGAACGCTGAAAACGCACAGAACACAAGAATGCATTGGTTCACAGTGTTTTTCTAAATCTAGCACCTCAGGAAGGTACATTCATCTTTTTCATGATGGTATCATGGTTTGTGAATAGTTTTCCAACCTTTTTTGTTCAAACTAAGTTTTGGTGCAATCTTGACTATTAAGGCGTTTGCAGGCCGAGAGAAAGCTGAAAACGCACAGAACACAAGAATGCATTGGTTAACAGTGTTTTCCTAAAACTAGCACCTCAGGAAAGTACATTTATCTTTTTCATGATGGTATCATGGTTTGTGAATAGTTTTCCAACTTTTTTAGTTCAAACTAAGTTTTGGAGCTTTTCTGACTATTTAGGCGTTTTCAGGCCGAGAGAACGCTTAAAAACGCGCAGAACACAAGAATGCATTGGTTAACAGTGTTTTTCTAAATCTAGCACCTCAGGAAGGTACAATTATCTTTTTCATGATGGTATCATGGTTTGTGAATAGTTTTCCAACCTTTTTTGTTCAAACTAAGTTTTGGTGCAATCTTGACTATTAAGGCGTTTGCAGGCCGAGAGAACGCTGAAAACGCACAGAACACAAGAATGCATTGGTTCACAGTGTTTTTCTAAATCTAGCACCTCAGGAAAGTACATTTATCTGTTTTATGATGGTATCATGGTTTGTGAATAGTTTTCCAACCTTTTTAGTTCAAACTAAGTTTTGGAGCTTTTCTGACTATTAAGGCGTTTGCAGGCCGAGAGAAAGCTGAAAACGCACAGAACACAAGAATGCATTGGTTAACAGTGTTTTCCTAAAACTAGCACCTCAGGAAAGTACATTTATCTGTTTTATGATGGTATCATGGTTTGTGAATAGTTTTCCAACCTTTTTAGTTCAAACTAAGTTTTGGAGCTTTTCTGACTATTAAGGCGTTTTCAGGCCGAGAGAACGCTTAAAAACGCACAGAACACAAGAATGCATTGGTTAACAGTGTTTTTCTAAATCTAGCACCTCAGGAAGGTACAATTATCTTTTTCATGATGGTATCATGGTTTGTGAATAGTTTTCCAACCTTTTTTGTTCAAACTAAGTTTTGGTGCAATCTTGACTATTAAGGCGTTTGCAGGCCGAGAGAAAGCTGAAAACGCACAGAACACAAGAATGCATTGGTTAACAGTGTTTTTCTAAATCTAGCACCTCAGGAAGGTACAATTATCTTTTTCATGATGGTATCATGGTTTGTGAATAGTTTTCCAACCTTTTTTGTTCAAACTAAGTTTTGGTGCAATCTTGACTATTAAGGCGTTTGCAGGCCGAGAGAACGCTGAAAACGCACAGAACACAAGAATGCATTGGTTCACAGTGTTTTTCTAAATCTAGCACCTCAGGAAGGTACATTCATCTTTTTCATGATGGTATCATGGTTTGTGAATAGTTTTCCAACCTTTTTTGTTCAAACTAAGTTTTGGTGCAATCTTGACTATTAAGGCGTTTGCAGGCCGAGAGAAAGCTGAAAACGCACAGAACACAAGAATGCATTGGTTAACAGTGTTTTCCTAAAACTAGCACCTCAGGAAAGTACATTTATCTGTTTTATGATGGTATCGTGGTTTGTGAATAGTTTTCCAACCTTTTTAGTTCAAACTAAGTTTTGGAGCTTTTCTGACTATTAAGGCGTTTTCAGGCCGAGAGAACGCTTAAAAACACACAGAACACAAGAATGCATTGGTTAACCGTGTTTTTCTAAATCTAGCACCTCAGGAAGGTACATTCATCTTTTTCATGATGGTATCATGGTTTGTGAATAGTTTTCCAACCTTTTTTGTTCAAACTAAGTTTTGGTGCAATCTTGACTATTAAGGCGTTTGCAGGCCGAAAGAAAGCTGAAAACGCACAGAACACAAGAATGCATTGGTTAACAGTGTTTTCCTAAAACTAGCACCTCAGGAAAGTACATTTATCTGTTTTATGATGGTATCATGGTTTGTGAATAGTTTTCCAACCTTTTTAGTTCAAACTAAGTTTTGGAGCTTTTCTGACTATTAAGGCATTTGCAGGCCGAGAGAAAGCTGAAAACGCACAGAACACAAGAATGCATTGGTTAACAGTGTTTTTCTAAATCTAGCACCTCAGGAAGGTACAATTATCTTCTTCATGATGGTATCATGGTTTGTGAATAGTTTTCCAACCTTTTTTGTTCAAACTAAGTTTTGGTGCAATCTTGACTATTAAGGCGTTTGCAGGCCGAGAGAACGCTGAAAACGCACAGAACACAAGAATGCATTGGTTCACAGTGTTTTTCTAAATCTAGCACCTCAGGAAGGTACATTCATCTTTTTCATGATGGTATCATGGTTTGTGAATAGTTTTCCAACCTTTTTAGTTCAAACTAAGTTTTGGAGCTTTTCTGACTATTAAGAAGTTTGCAGGCCGAGAGAAAGCTGAAAACGCACAGAACACAAGAATGCATTGGTTAACAGTGTTTTCCTAAAACTAGCACCTCAGGAAAGTACATTTATCTGTTTTATGATGGTATCATGGTTTGTGAATAGTTTTCCAACCTTTTTAGTTCAAACTAAGTTTTGGAGCTTTTCTGACTATTAAGGCGTTTTCAGGCCGAGAGAACGCTTAAAAACACACAGAACACAAGAATGCATTGGTTAACAGTGTTTTTCTAAATCTAGCACCTCAGGAAAGTACATTTATCTGTTTTATGATGGTATCATGGTTTGTGAATAGTTTTCCAACCTTTTTAGTTCAAACTAAGTTTTGGAGCTTTTCTGACTATTAAGGCGTTTTCAGGCCGAGAGAACGCTTAAAAACCACAGAACACAAGAATGCATTGGTTAACAGTGTTTTTCTAAATCTAGCACCTCAGGAAGGTACATTCATCTTTTTCATGATGGTATCATGGTTTGTGAATAGTTTTCCAACCTTTTTTGTTCAAACTAAGTTTTGGTGCAATCTTGACTATTAAGGCGTTTGCAGGCCGAGAGAAAGCTGAAAACGCACAGAACACAAGAATGCATTGGTTAACAGTGTTTTCCTAAAACTAGCACCTCAGGAAAGTACATTTATCTGTTTTATGATGGTATCATGGTTTGTGAATAGTTTTCCAACCTTTTTAGTTCAAACTAAGTTTTGGTGCAATCTTGACTATTAAGGCGTTTGCAGGCCGAGAGAAAGCTGAAAACGCACAGAACACAAGAATGCATTGATTAACAGTGTTTTCCTAAAACTAGCACCTCAGGAAAGTACATTTATCTGTTTTATGATGGTATCATGGTTTGTGAATAGTTTTCCAACCTTTTTAGTTCAAACTAAGTTTTGGAGCTTTTCTGACTATTAAGGCGTTTTCAGGCCGAGAGAACGCTTAAAAACGCACAGAACACAAGAATGCATTGGTTAACAGTGTTTTTCTAAATCTAGCACCTCAGGAAGGTACAATTATCTTTTTCATGATGGTATCATGGTTTGTGAATAGTTTTCCAACCTTTTTTGTTCAAACTAAGTTTTGGTGCAATCTTGACTATTAAGGCATTTGCAGGCCGAGAGAAAGCTGAAAACGCACAGAACACAAGAATGCATTGGTTAACAGTGTTTTCCTAAAACTAGCACCTCAGGAAAGTACATTTATCTGTTTTATGATGGTATCATGGTTTGTGAATAGTTTTCCAACCTTTTTAGTTCAAACTAAGTTTTGGAGCTTTTCTGACTATTAAGGCATTTGCAGGCCGAGAGAAAGCTGAAAACGCACAGAACACAAGAATGCATTGGTTAACAGTGTTTTCCTAAAACTACCACCTCAGGAAAGTACATTTATCTGTTTTATGATGGTATCATGGTTTGTGAATAGTTTTCCAACCTTTTTAGTTCAAACTAAGTTTTGGAGCTTTTCTGACTATTAAGGCGTTTGCAGGCCGAGAGAAAGCTGAAAACGCACAGAACACAAGAATGCATTGGTTCACAGTGTTTTTCTAAATCTAGCACCTCAGGAAGGTACAATTATCTTTTTCATGATGGTATCATGGTTTGTGAATAGTTTTCCAACCTTTTTTGTTCAAACTAAGTTTTGGTGCAATCTTGACTATTAAGGCGTTTGCAGGCCGAAAGAAAGCTGAAAACGCACAGAACACAAGAATGCATTGGTTAACAGTGTTTTCCTAAAACTAGCACCTCAGGAAAGTACATTTATCTGTTTTATGATGGTATCATGGTTTGTGAATAGTTTTCCAACCTTTTTAGTTCAAACTAAGTTTTGGAGCTTTTCTGACTATTAAGGCGTTTTCAGGCCGAGAGAACGCTTAAAAACGCACAGAACACAAGAATGCATTGGTTAACAGTGTTTTTCTAAATCTAGCACCTCAGGAAGGTACAATTATCTTTTTCATGATGGTATCATGGTTTGTGAATAGTTTTCCAACCTTTTTTGTTCAAACTAAGTTTTGGTGCAATCTTGACTATTAAGGCGTTTGCAGGCCGAGAGAAAGCTGAAAACGCACAGAACACAAGAATGCATTGGTTCAGTGTTTTCCTAAAACTAGCACCTCAGGAAGGTACATTCATCTTTTTTATGATGGTATCATGGTTTGTGAATAGTTTTCCAACCTTTTTTGTTCAAACTAAGTTTTGGTGCAATTTTGACTATTAAGGCGTTTGCAGGCCGAGAGAAAGCTGAAAACGCACAGAACACAAGAATGCATTGGTTAACAGTGTTTTCCTAAAACTAGCACCTCAGGAAAGTACATTTATCTGTTTTATGATGGTATCATGGTTTGTGAATAGTTTTCCAACCTTTTTAGTTCAAACTAAGTTTTGGAGCTTTTCTGACTTAAGGAATTTGCAGGCCGAGAGAAAGCTGAAAACGCACAGAACACAAGAATGCATTGGTTAACAGTGTTTTCCTAAAACTACCACCTCAGGAAAGTACATTTATCTGTTTTATGATGGTATCATGGTTTGTGAATAGTTTTCCAACCTTTTTAGTTCAAACTAAGTTTTGGAGCTTTTCTGACTATTAAGGCGTTTGCAGGCCGAGAGAAAGCTGAAAACGCACAGAACACAAGAATGCATTGGTTAACAGTGTTTTCCTAAAACTAGCACCTCAGGAAAGTACATTTATCTGTTTTATGATGGTATCATGGTTTGTGAATAGTTTTCCAACCTTTTTAGTTCAAACTAAGTTTTGGAGCTTTTCTGACTATTAAGGCGTTTTCAGGCCGAGAGAAAGCTGAAAACGCACAGAACACAAGAATGCATTGGTTAACAGTGTTTTCCTAAAACTAGCACCTCAGGAAAGTACATTTATCTTTTTTATGATGGTATCATGGATTGTGAATAGTTTTCCAACCTTTTTTGTTCAAACTAAGTTTTGGTGCAATTTTGACTATTAAGGCGTTTGCAGGCCGAGAGAACGCTGAAAACGCACAGAACACAAGAATGCATTGGTTAACAGTGTTTTTCTAAATCTAGCACCTCAGGAAGGTACAATTATCTTTTTCATGATGGTATCATGGTTTGTGAATAGTTTTCCAACCTTTTTAGTTCAAACTAAGTTTTGGAGCTTTTCTGACTATTAAGTCGTTTTCAGGCCGAGAGAACGCTTAAAAACGCACAGAACACAAGAATGCATTGGTTCACAGTGTTTTTCTAAATCTAGCACCTCAGGAAGGTACATTCATCTTTTTCATGATGGTATCATGGTTTGTGAATAGTTTTCCAACCTTTTTTGTTCAAACTAAGTTTTGGTGCAATCTTGACTATTAAGGCGTTTGCAGGCCGAGAGAACGCTGAAAACGCACAGAACACAAGAATGCATTGGTTAACAGTGTTTACCTAAAACTACCACCTCAGGAAAGTACATTTATCTGTTTTATGATGGTATCATGGTTTGTGAATAGTTTTCCAACCTTTTTAGTTCAAACTAAGTTTTGGAGCTTTTCTGACTATTAAGGCGTTTTCAGGCCGAGAGAACGCTTAAAAACGCACAGAACACAAGAATGCATTGGTTAACAGTGTTTTTCTAAATCTAGCACCTCAGGAAGGTACAATTATCTTTTTCATGATGGTATCATGGTTTGTGAATAGTTTTCCAACCTTTTTTGTTCAAACTAAGTTTTGGTGCAATCTTGACTATTAAGGCGTTTGCAGGCCGAGAGAACGCTGAAAACGCACAGAACACAAGAATGCATTGGGTAACAGTGTTTACCTAAAACTACCACCTCAGGAAAGTACATTTATCTGTTTTATGATGGTATCATGGTTTGTGAATAGTTTTCCAACCTTTTTTGTTCAAACTAAGTTTTGGTGCAATCTTGACTATTAAGGCGTTTGCAGGCCGAGAGAACGCTGAAAACGCACAGAACACAAGAATGCATTGGTTAACAGTGTTTTCCTAAAACTAGCACCTCAGGAAAGTACATTTATCTGTTTTATGATGGTATCATGGTTTGTGAATAGTTTTC
Organism: Gasterosteus aculeatus; assembly: GCF_964276395.1. NCBI lineage: Eukaryota > Metazoa > Chordata > Actinopteri > Perciformes > Gasterosteidae > Gasterosteus > Gasterosteus aculeatus. The sequence continues at coordinate 2,823,178 of NC_135701.1, read as the reverse complement.
CAACCTTTTTAGTTCAAACTAAGTTTTGGAGCTTTTCTGACCATTAAGGCGTTTTCAGGCCGAGAGAACGCTGAAAACGCACAGAACACAAGAATGCATTGGTTAACAGTGTTTTCCTAAAACTAGCACCTCAGGAAAGTACATTTATCTTTTTTATGATGGTATCATGGATTGTGAATAGTTTTCCAACCTTTTTTGTTCAAACTAAGTTTTGGTGCAATTTTGACTATTAAGGCGTTTGCAGGCCGAGAGAACGCTGAAAACGCACAGAACACAAGAATGCATTGGTTAACAGTGTTTTTCTAAATCTAGCACCTCAGGAAGGTACAATTATCTTTTTCATGATGGTATCATGGTTTGTGAATAGTTTTCCAACCTTTTTAGTTCAAACTAAGTTTTGGAGCTTTTCTGACTATTAAGGCGTTTTCAGGCCGAGAGAACGCTTAAAAACGCACAGAACACAAGAATGCATTGGTTCACAGTGTTTTTCTAAATCTAGCACCTCAGGAAGGTACATTCATCTTTTTCATGATGGTATCATGGTTTGTGAATAGTTTTCCAACCTTTTTTGTTCAAACTAAGTTTTGGTGCAATCTTGACTATTAAGGCGTTTGCAGGCCGAGAGAACGCTGAAAACGCACAGAACACAAGAATGCATTGGTTAACAGTGTTTACCTAAAACTACCACCTCAGGAAAGTACATTTATCTGTTTTATGATGGTATCATGGTTTGTGAATAGTTTTCCAACCTTTTTTGTTCAAACTAAGTTTTGGAGCTTTTCTGACTATTAAGGCGTTTTCAGGCCGAGAGAACGCTTAAAAACGCACAGAACACAAGAATGCATTGGTTAACAGTGTTTTTCTAAATCTAGCACCTCAGGAAGGTACAATTATCTTTTTCATGATGGTATCATGGTTTGTGAATAGTTTTCCAACCTTTTTTGTTCAAACTAAGTTTTGGTGCAATCTTGACTATTAAGGCGTTTGCAGGCCGAGAGAACGCTGAAAACGCACAGAACACAAGAATGCATTGGTTAACAGTCTTTTCCTAAAACTAGCACCTCAGGAAAGTACATTTATCTGTTTTATGATGGTATCATGGTTTGTGAATAGTTTTCCAACCTTTTTTGTTCAAACTAAGTTTTGGTGCAATCTTGACTATTAAGGCGTTTGCAGGCCGAGAGAACGCTGAAAACGCACAGAACACAAGAATGCATTGGGTAACAGTGTTTACCTAAAACTACCACCTCAGGAAAGTACATTTATCTGTTTTATGATGGTATCATGGTTTGTGAATAGTTTTCCAACCTTTTTAGTTCAAACTAAGTTTTGGAGCTTTTCTGACTATTAAGGCGTTTTCAGGCCGAGAGAACGCTTAAAAACGCACAGAACACAAGAATGCATTGGTTAACAGTGTTTTTCTAAATCTAGCACCTCAGGAAGGTACATTAATCTTTTTCATGATGGTATCATGGTTTGTGAATAGTTTTCAAACCTTTTTTGTTCAAACTAAGTTTTGGTGCAATCTTGACTATTAAGGCGTTTGCAGGCCGAGAGAAAGCTGAAAACGCACAGAACACAAGAATGCATTGGTTAACAGTGTTTTCCTAAAACTAGCACCTCAGGAAAGTACATTTATCTGTTTTATGATGGTATCATGGTTTGTGAATAGTTTTCCAACCTTTTTAGTTCAAACTAAGTTTTGGAGCTTTTCTGACCATTACGGCGTTTTCAGGCCGAGAGAACGCTGAAAACGCACAGAACACAAGAATGCATTGGTTAACAGTGTTTTCCTAAAACTAGCACCTCAGGAAAGTACATTTATCTTTTTTATGATGGTATCATGGATTGTGAATAGTTTTCCAACCTTTTTTGTTCAAACTAAGTTTTGGTGCAATTTTGACTATTAAGGCGTTTGCAGGCCGAGAGAACGCTGAAAACGCACAGAACACAAGAATGCATTGGTTAACAGTGTTTTTCTAAATCTAGCACCTCAGGAAGGTACAATTATCTTTTTCATGATGGTATCATGGTTTGTGAATAGTTTTCCAACCTTTTTAGTTCAAACTAAGTTTTGGAGCTTTTCTGACTATTAAGGCGTTTTCAGGCCGAGAGAACGCTTAAAAACGCACAGAACACAAGAATGCATTGGTTCACAGTGTTTTTCTAAATCTAGCACCTCAGGAAGGTACATTCATCTTTTTCATGATGGTATCATGGTTTGTGAATAGTTTTCCAACCTTTTTTGTTCAAACTAAGTTTTGGTGCAATCTTGACTATTAAGGCGTTTGCAGGCCGAGAGAACGCTGAAAACGCACAGAACACAAGAATGCATTGGTTAACAGTGTTTACCTAAAACTACCACCTCAGGAAAGTACATTTATCTGTTTTATGATGGTATCATGGTTTGTGAATAGTTTTCCAACCTTTTTTGTTCAAACTAAGTTTTGGAGCTTTTCTGACTATTAAGGCGTTTTCAGGCCGAGAGAACGCTTAAAAACGCACAGAACACAAGAATGCATTGGTTAACAGTGTTTTTCTAAATCTAGCACCTCAGGAAGGTACAATTATCTTTTTCATGATGGTATCATGGTTTGTGAATAGTTTTCCAACCTTTTTTGTTCAAACTAAGTTTTGGTGCAATCTTGACTATTAAGGCGTTTGCAGGCCGAGAGAACGCTGAAAACGCACAGAACACAAGAATGCATTGGTTAACAGTCTTTTCCTAAAACTAGCACCTCAGGAAAGTACATTTATCTGTTTTATGATGGTATCATGGTTTGTGAATAGTTTTCCAACCTTTTTTGTTCAAACTAAGTTTTGGTGCAATCTTGACTATTAAGGCGTTTGCAGGCCGAGAGAACGCTGAAAACGCACAGAACACAAGAATGCATTGGGTAACAGTGTTTACCTAAAACTACCACCTCAGGAAAGTACATTTATCTGTTTTATGATGGTATCATGGTTTGTGAATAGTTTTCCAACCTTTTTTGTTCAAACTAAGTTTTGGTGCAATCTTGACTATTAAGGCGTTTGCAGGCCGAGAGAACGCTGAAAACGCACAGAACACAAGAATGCATTGGGTAACAGTGTTTACCTAAAACTACCACCTCAGGAAAGTACATTTATCTGTTTTATGATGGTATCATGGTTTGTGAATAGTTTTCCAACCTTTTTTGTTCAAACTAAGTTTTGGTGCAATCTTGACTATTAAGGCATTTGCAGGCCGAGAGAAAGCTGAAAACGCACAGAACACAAGAATGCATTGGTTAACAGTGTTTTCCTAAAACTAGCACCTCAGGAAAGTACATTTATCTGTTTTATGATGGTATCATGGTTTGTGAATAGTTTTCCAACCTTTTTAGTTCAAACTAAGTTTTGGAGCTTTTCTGACTATTAAGGCGTTTTCAGGCCGAGAGAACGCTTAAAAACGCACAGAACACAAGAATGCATTGGTTAACAGTGTTTTTCTAAATCTAGCACCTCAGGAAGGTACATTAATCTTTTTCATGATGGTATCATGGTTTGTGAATAGTTTTCAAACCTTTTTTGTTCAAACTAAGTTTTGGTGCAATCTTGACTATTAAGGCGTTTGCAGGCCGAGAGAAAGCTGAAAACGCACAGAACACAAGAATGCATTGGTTAACAGTGTTTTCCTAAAACTAGCACCTCAGGAAAGTACATTTATCTGTTTTATGATGGTATCATGGTTTGTGAATAGTTTTCCAACCTTTTTAGTTCAAACTAAGTTTTGGAGCTTTTCTGACCATTAAGGCGTTTTCAGGCCGAGAGAACGCTGAAAACGCACAGAACACAAGAATGCATTGGTTAACAGTGTTTTCCTAAAACTAGCACCTCAGGAAAGTACATTTATCTTTTTTATGATGGTATCATGGTTTGTGAATAGTTTTCCAACCTTTTTTGTTCAAACTAAGTTTTGGTGCAATTTTGACTATTAAGGCGTTTGCAGGCCGAGAGAAAGCTGAAAACGCACAGAACACAAGAATGCATTGGTTAACAGTGTTTTTCTAAATCTAGCACCTCAGGAAGGTACAATTATCTTTTTCATGATGGTATCATGGTTTGTGAATAGTTTTCCAACCTTTTTTGTTCAAACTAAGTTTTGGTGCAATCTTGACTATTAAGGCGTTTGCAGGCCGAGAGAAAGCTGAAAACGCACAGAACACAAGAATGCATTGGTTAACAGTGTTTTCCTAAAACTAGCACCTCAGGAAAGTACATTTATCTTTTTCATGATGGTATCATGGTTTGTGAATAGTTTTCCAACTTTTTTAGTTCAAACTAAGTTTTGGAGCTTTTCTGACTATTTAGGCGTTTTCAGGCCGAGAGAACGCTTAAAAACGCGCAGAACACAAGAATGCATTGGTTAACAGTGTTTTTTTAAATCTAGCACCTCAGGAAGGTACAATTATCTTTTTCATGATGGTATCATGGTTTGTGAATAGTTTTCCAACCTTTTTTGTTCAAACTAAGTTTTGGTGCAATCTTGACTATTAAGGCGTTTGCAGGCCGAGAGAACGCTGAAAACGCACAGAACACAAGAATGCATTGGTTCACAGTGTTTTTCTAAATCTAGCACCTCAGGAAAGTACATTTATCTGTTTTATGATGGTATCATGGTTTGTGAATAGTTTTCCAACCTTTTTAGTTCAAACTAAGTTTTGGAGCTTTTCTGACTATTAAGGCGTTTGCAGGCCGAGAGAAAGCTGAAAACGCACAGAACACAAGAATGCATTGGTTAACAGTGTTTTCCTAAAACTAGCACCTCAGGAAGGTACAATTATCTTTTTCATGATGGTATCATGGTTTGTGAATACTTTTCCAACCTTTTTTGTTCAAACTAAGTTTTGGTGCAATCTTGACTATTAAGGCGTTTGCAGGCCGAGAGAAAGCTGAAAACGCACAGAACACAAGAATGCATTGGTTAACAGTGTTTTTCTAAATCTAGCACCTCAGGAAGGTACAATTATCTTTTTCATGATGGTATCATGGTTTGTGAATAGTTTTCCAACCTTTTTTGTTCAAACTAAGTTTTGGTGCAATCTTGACTATTAAGGCGTTTGCAGGCCGAGAGAACGCTGAAAACGCACAGAACACAAGAATGCATTGGTTCACAGTGTTTTTCTAAATCTAGCACCTCAGGAAGGTACATTCATCTTTTTCATGATGGTATCATGGTTTGTGAATAGTTTTCCAACCTTTTTTGTTCAAACTAAGTTTTGGTGCAATCTTGACTATTAAGGCGTTTGCAGGCCGAGAGAAAGCTGAAAACGCACAGAACACAAGAATGCATTGGTTAACAGTGTTTTCCTAAAACTAGCACCTCAGGAAAGTACATTTATCTGTTTTATGATGGTATCGTGGTTTGTGAATAGTTTTCCAACCTTTTTAGTTCAAACTAAGTTTTGGAGCTTTTCTGACTATTAAGGCGTTTTCAGGCCGAGAGAACGCTTAAAAACACACAGAACACAAGAATGCATTGGTTAACAGTGTTTTTCTAAATCTAGCACCTCAGGAAGGTACATTCATCTTTTTCATGATGGTATCATGGTTTGTGAATAGTTTTCCAACCTTTTTTGTTCAAACTAAGTTTTGATGCAATCTTGACTATTAAGGCGTTTGCAGGCCGAGAGAAAGCTGAAAACGCACAGAACACAAGAATGCATTGGTTAACAGTGTTTTCCTAAAACTAGCACCTCAGGAAAGTACATTTATCTGTTTTATGATGGTATCATGGTTTGTGAATAGTTTTCCAACCTTTTTAGTTCAAACTAAGTTTTGGAGCTTTTCTGACTATTAAGGCGTTTTCAGGCCGAGAGAACGCTTAAAAACACACAGAACACAAGAATGCATTGGTTAACAGTGTTTTCCTAAAACTAGCACCTCAGGAAAGTACATTTATCTGTTTTATGATGGTATCATGGTTTGTGAATAGTTTTCCAACCTTTTTAGTTCAAACTAAGTTTTGGAGCTTTTCTGACTATTAAGGCGTTTTCAGGCCGAGAGAACGCTTAAAAACACACAGAACACAAGAATGCATTGGTTAACAGTGTTTTTCTAAATCTAGCACCTCAGGAAGGTACATTCATCTTTTTCATGATGGTATCATGGTTTGTGAATAGTTTTCCAACCTTTTTTGTTCAAACTAAGTTTTGGTGCAATCTTGACTATTAAGGCATTTGCAGGCCGAGAGAAAGCTGAAAACGCACAGAACACAAGAATGCATTGGTTAACAGTGTTTTTCTAAATCTAGCACCTCAGGAAGGTACATTCATCTTTTTCATGATGGTATCATGGTTTGTGAATAGTTTTCCAACCTTTTTTGTTCAAACTAAGTTTTGGTGCAATCTTGACTATTAAGGCGTTTGCAGGCCGAGAGAAAGCTGAAAACGCACAGAACACAAGAATGCATTGGTTAACAGTGTTTTCCTAAAACTAGCACCTCAGGAAAGTACATTTATCTGTTTTATGATGGTATCATGGTTTGTGAATAGTTTTCCAACCTTTTTAGTTCAAACTAAGTTTTGGAGCTTTTCTGACTATTAAGGCGTTTTCAGGCCGAGAGAACGCTTAAAAACGCACAGAACACAAGAATGCATTGGTTAACAGTGTTTTTCTAAATCTAGCACCTCAGGAAGGTACAATTATCTTTTTCATGATGGTATCATGGTTTGTGAATAGTTTTCCAACCTTTTTTGTTCAAACTAAGTTTTGGTGCAATCTTGACTATTAAGGCGTTTGCAGGCCGAGAGAAAGCTGAAAACGCACAGAACACAAGAATGCATTGGTTAACAGTGTTTTTCTAAATCTAGCACCTCAGGAAGGTACAATTATCTTTTTCATGATGGTATCATGGTTTGTGAATAGTTTTCCAACCTTTTTTGTTCAAACTAAGTTTTGGTGCAATCTTGACTATTAAGGCGTTTGCAGGCCGAGAGAACGCTGAAAACGCACAGAACACAAGAATGCATTGGTTCACAGTGTTTTTCTAAATCTAGCACCTCAGGAAGGTACATTCATCTTTTTCATGATGGTATCATGGTTTGTGAATAGTTTTCCAACCTTTTTTGTTCAAACTAAGTTTTGGTGCAATCTTGACTATTAAGGCGTTTGCAGGCCGAGAGAAAGCTGAAAACGCACAGAACACAAGAATGCATTGGTTAACAGTGTTTTCCTAAAACTAGCACCTCAGGAAAGTACATTTATCTGTTTTATGATGGTATCGTGGTTTGTGAATAGTTTTCCAACCTTTTTAGTTCAAACTAAGTTTTGGAGCTTTTCTGACTATTAAGGCGTTTTCAGGCCGAGAGAACGCTTAAAAACACACAGAACACAAGAATGCATTGGTTAACAGTGTTTTTCTAAATCTAGCACCTCAGGAAGGTACATTCATCTTTTTCATGATGGTATCATGGTTTGTGAATAGTTTTCCAACCTTTTTTGTTCAAACTAAGTTTTGGTGCAATCTTGACTATTAAGGCATTTGCAGGCCGAGAGAAAGCTGAAAACGCACAGAACACAAGAATGCATTGGTTAACAGTGTTTTTCTAAATCTAGCACCTCAGGAAGGTACAATTATCTTTTTCATGATGGTATCATGGTTTGTGAATAGTTTTCCAACCTTTTTTGTTCAAACTAAGTTTTGGTGCAATCTTGACTATTAAGGCGTTTGCAGGCCGAGAGAACGCTGAAAACGCACAGAACACAAGAATGCATTGGTTCAGTGTTTTTCTAAATCTAGCACCTCAGGAAGGTACATTCATCTTTTTCATGATGGTATCATGGTTTGTGAATAGTTTTCCAACCTTTTTTGTTCAAACTAAGTTTTGGTGCAATCTTGACTATTAAGGCGTTTGCAGGCCGAGAGAAAGCTGAAAACGCACAGAACACAAGAATGCATTGGTTAACAGTGTTTTCCTAAAACTAGCACCTCAGGAAAGTACATTTATCTGTTTTATGATGGTATCGTGGTTTGTGAATAGTTTTCCAACCTTTTTAGTTCAAACTAAGTTTTGGAGCTTTTCTGACTATTAAGGCGTTTTCAGGCCGAGAGAACGCTTAAAAACACACAGAACACAAGAATGCATTGGTTAACAGTGTTTTTCTAAATCTAGCACCTCAGGAAGGTACATTCATCTTTTTCATGATGGTATCATGGTTTGTGAATAGTTTTCCAACCTTTTTTGTTCAAACTAAGTTTTGATGCAATCTTGACTATTAAGGCGTTTGCAGGCCGAGAGAAAGCTGAAAACGCACAGAACACAAGAATGCATTGGTTAACAGTGTTTTCCTAAAACTAGCACCTCAGGAAAGTACATTTATCTGTTTTATGATGGTATCATGGTTTGTGAATAGTTTTCCAACCTTTTTAGTTCAAACTAAGTTTTGGAGCTTTTCTGACTATTAAGGCGTTTTCAGGCCGAGAGAACGCTTAAAAACACACAGAACACAAGAATGCATTGGTTAACAGTGTTTTTCTAAATCTAGCACCTCAGGAAGGTACATTCATCTTTTTCATGATGGTATCATGGTTTGTGAATAGTTTTCCAACCTTTTTTGTTCAAACTAAGTTTTGGTGCAATCTTGACTATTAAGGCATTTGCAGGCCGAGAGAAAGCTGAAAACGCACAGAACACAAGAATGCATTGGTTAACAGTGTTTTTCTAAATCTAGCACCTCAGGAAGGTACATTCATCTTTTTCATGATGGTATCATGGTTTGTGAATAGTTTTCCAACCTTTTTTGTTCAAACTAAGTTTTGGTGCAATCTTGACTATTAAGGCATTTGCAGGCCGAGAGAAAGCTGAAAACGCACAGAACACAAGAATGCATTGGTTAACAGTGTTTTCCTAAAACTAGCACCTCAGGAAAGTACATTTATCTGTTTTATGATGGTATCATGGTTTGTGAATAGTTTTCCAACCTTTTTTGTTCAAACTAAGTTTTGGTGCAATCTTGACTATTAAGGCGTTTGCAGGCCGAGAGAACGCTGAAAACGCACAGAACACAAGAATGCATTGGTTCACAGTGTTTTTCTAAATCTAGCACCTCAGGAAGGTACATTCATCTTTTTCATGATGGTATCATGGTTTGTGAATAGTTTTCCAACCTTTTTTGTTCAAACTAAGTTTTGGTGCAATCTTGACTATTAAGGCGTTTGCAGGCCGAGAGAAAGCTGAAAACGCACAGAACACAAGAATGCATTGGTTAACAGTGTTTTCCTAAAACTAGCACCTCAGAAAAGTACATTTATCTGTTTTATGATGGTATCATGGTTTGTGAATAGTTTTCCAACCTTTTTAGTTCAAACTAAGTTTTGGAGCTTTTCTGACTATTAAGGCGTTTTCAGGCCGAGAGAACGCTTAAAAACCACAGAACACAAGAATGCATTGGTTAACAGTGTTTTTCTAAATCTAGCACCTCAGGAAGGTACATTCATCTTTTTCATGATGGTTTGTGAATAGTTTTCCAACCTTTTTTGTTCAAACTAAGTTTTGGTGCAATCTTGACTATTAAGGCGTTTGCAGGCCGAGAGAAAGCTGAAAACGCACAGAACACAAGAATGCATTGGTTCACAGTGTTTTCCTAAAACTAGCACCTCAGGAAAGTACATTTATCTGTTTTATGATGGTATCATGGTTTGTGAATAGTTTTCCAACCTTTTTTGTTCAAACTAAGTTTTGGTGCAATCTTGACTATTAAGGCGTTTGCAGGCCGAGAGAAAGCTGAAAACGCACAGAACACAAGAATGCATTGGTTAACAGTGTTTTCCTAAAACTAGCACCTCAGGAAAGTACATTTATCTGTTTTATGATGGTATCATGGTTTGTGAATAGTTTTCCAACCTTTTTAGTTCAAACTAAGTTTTGGAGCTTTTCTGACTATTAAGGCGTTTTCAGGCCGAGAGAACGCTTAAAAACGCACAGAACACAAGAATGCATTGGTTAACAGTGTTTTTCTAAATCTAGCACCTCAGGAAGGTACAATTATCTTTTTCATGATGGTATCATGGTTTGTGAATAGTTTTCCAACCTTTTTTGTTCAAACTAAGTTTTGGTGCAATCTTGACTATTAAGGCGTTTTCAGGCCGAGAGAACGCTTAAAAACGCACAGAACACAAGAATGCATTGGTTAACAGTGTTTTTCTAAATCTAGCACCTCAGGAAGGTACAATTATCTTTTTCATGATGGTATCATGGTTTGTGAATAGTTTTCCAACCTTTTTTGTTCAAACTAAGTTTTGGTGCAATCTTGACTATTAAGGCGTTTGCAGGCCGAGAGAACGTTTAAAAACGCACAGAACACAAGAATGCATTGGTTCACAGTGTTTTTCTAAATCTAGCACCTCAGGAAGGTACATTCATCTTTTTCATGATGGTATCATGGTTTGTGAATAGTTTTCCAACCTTTTTTGTTCAAACTAAGTTTTGGTGCAATCTTGACTATTAAGGCATTTGCAGGCCGAGAGAAAGCTGAAAACGCACAGAACACAAGAATGCATTGGTTAACAGTGTTTTTCTAAATCTAGCACCTCAGGAAGGTACAATTATCTTTTTCATGATGGTATCATGGTTTGTGAATAGTTTTCCAACCTTTTTTGTTCAAACTAAGTTTTGGTGCAATCTTGACTATTAAGGCGTTTGCAGGCCGAGAGAACGTTTAAAAACGCACAGAACACAAGAATGCATTGGTTCACAGTGTTTTTCTAAATCTAGCACCTCAGGAAGGTACATTCATCTTTTTCATGATGGTATCATGGTTTGTGAATAGTTTTCCAACCTTTTTTGTTCAAACTAAGTTTTGGTGCAATCTTGACTATTAAGGCGTTTGCAGGCCGAGAGAAAGCTGAAAACGCACAGAACACAAGAATGCATTGGTTAACAGTGTTTTCCTAAAACTAGCACCTCAGGAAAGTACATTTATCTGTTTTATGATGGTATCATGGTTTGTGAATAGTTTTCCAACCTTTTTAGTTCAAACTAAGTTTTGGAGCTTTTCTGACTATTAAGGCGTTTTCAGGCCGAGAGAACGCTTAAAAACGCACAGAACACAAGAATGCATTGGTTCACCGTGTTTTTCTAAATCTAGCACCTCAGGAAGGTACATTCATCTTTTTCATGATGGTATCATGGTTTGTGAATAGTTTTCCAACCTTTTTTGTTCAAACTAAGTTTTGGTGCAATCTTGACTATTAAGGCGTTTGCAGGCCGAGAGAACGCTGAAAACGCACAGAACACAAGAATGCATTGGTTAACAGTGTTTTCCTAAAACTAGCACCTCAGGAAAGTACATTTATCTGTTTTATGATGGTATCATGGTTTGTGAATAGTTTTCCAACCTTTTTTGTTCAAACTAAGTTTTGGTGCAATCTTGACTATTAAGGCGTTTGCAGGCCGAGAGAACGCTGAAAACGCACAGAACACAAGAATGCATTGGGTAACAGTGTTTACCTAAAACTACCACCTCAGGAAAGTACATTTATCTGTTTTATGATGGTATCATGGTTTGTGAATAGTTTTCCAACCTTTTTTGTTCAAACTAAGTTTTGGTGCAATCTTGACTATTAAGGCATTTGCAGGCCGAGAGAAAGCTGAAAACGCACAGAACACAAGAATGCATTGGTTAACAGTGTTTTCCTAAAACTAGCACCTCAGGAAAGTACATTTATCTGTTTTATGATGGTATCATGGTTTGTGAATAGTTTTCCAACCTTTTTAGTTCAAACTAAGTTTTGGAGCTTTTCTGACTATTAAGGCGTTTTCAGGCCGAGAGAACGCTTAAAAACGCACAGAACACAAGAATGCATTGGTTCACAGTGTTTTTCTAAATCTAGCACCTCAGGAAGGTACATTCATCTTTTTCATGATGGTATCATGGTTTGTGAATAGTTTTCCAACCTTTTTTGTTCAAACTAAGTTTTGGTGCAATCTTGACTATTAAGGCGTTTGCAGGCCGAGAGAACGCTGAAAACGCACAGAACACAAGAATGCATTGGTTAACAGTGTTTACCTAAAACTACCACCTCAGGAAAGTACATTTATCTGTTTTATGATGGTATCATGGTTTGTGAATAGTTTTCCAACCTTTTTTGTTCAAACTAAGTTTTGGAGCTTTTCTGACTATTAAGGCGTTTTCAGGCCGAGAGAACGCTTAAAAACGCACAGAACACAAGAATGCATTGGTTAACAGTGTTTTTCTAAATCTAGCACCTCAGGAAGGTACAATTATCTTTTTCATGATGGTATCATGGTTTGTGAATAGTTTTCCAACCTTTTTTGTTCAAACTAAGTTTTGGTGCAATCTTGACTATTAAGGCGTTTGCAGGCCGAGAGAAAGCTGAAAACGCACAGAACACAAGAATGCATTGGTTCAGTGTTTTCCTAAAACTAGCACCTCAGGAAGGTACATTCATCTTTTTTATGATGGTATCATGGTTTGTGAATAGTTTTCCAACCTTTTTTGTTCAAACTAAGTTTTGGTGCAATTTTGACTATTAAGGCGTTTGCAGGCCGAGAGAAAGCTGAAAACGCACAGAACACAAGAATGCATTGGTTAACAGTGTTTTCCTAAAACTAGCACCTCAGGAAAGTACATTTATCTGTTTTATGATGGTATCATGGTTTGTGAATAGTTTTCCAACCTTTTTAGTTCAAACTAAGTTTTGGAGCTTTTCTGACTTAAGGAATTTGCAGGCCGAGAGAAAGCTGAAAACGCACAGAACACAAGAATGCATTGGTTAACAGTGTTTTCCTAAAACTACCACCTCAGGAAAGTACATTTATCTGTTTTATGATGGTATCATGGTTTGTGAATAGTTTTCCAACCTTTTTAGTTCAAACTAAGTTTTGGAGCTTTTCTGACTATTAAGGCGTTTGCAGGCCGAGAGAAAGCTGAAAACGCACAGAACACAAGAATGCATTGGTTAACAGTGTTTTCCTAAAACTAGCACCTCAGGAAAGTACATTTATCTGTTTTATGATGGTATCATGGTTTGTGAATAGTTTTCCAACCTTTTTAGTTCAAACTAAGTTTTGGAGCTTTTCTGACTATTAAGGCGTTTTCAGGCCGAGAGAAAGCTGAAAACGCACAGAACACAAGAATGCATTGGTTAACAGTGTTTTCCTAAAACTAGCACCTCAGGAAAGTACATTTATCTTTTTTATGATGGTATCATGGATTGTGAATAGTTTTCCAACCTTTTTTGTTCAAACTAAGTTTTGGTGCAATTTTGACTATTAAGGCGTTTGCAGGCCGAGAGAACGCTTAAAAACGCACAGAACACAAGAATGCATTGGTTAACAGTGTTTTTCTAAATCTAGCACCTCAGGAAAGTACATTTATCTGTTTTATGATGGTATCATGGTTTGTGAATAGTTTTCCAACCTTTTTAGTTCAAACTAAGTTTTGGAGCTTTTCTGACTATTAAGGCGTTTTCAGGCCGAGAGAACGCTTAAAAACGCACAGAACACAAGAATGCATTGGTTAACAGTGTTTTTCTAAATCTAGCACCTCAGGAAGGTACATTAATCTTTTTCATGATGGTATCATGGTTTGTGAATTGTTTTCAAACCTTTTTTGTTCAAACTAAGTTTTGGTGCAATCTTGACTATTAAGGCGTTTGCAGGCCGAGAGAAAGCTGAAAACGCACAGAACACAAGAATGCATTGGTTAACAGTGTTTTCCTAAAACTAGCACCTCAGGAAAGTACATTTATCTGTTTTATGATGGTATCATGGTTTGTGAATAGTTTTCCAACCTTTTTAGTTCAAACTAAGTTTTGGAGCTTTTCTGACCATTAAGGCGTTTTCAGGCCGAGAGAACGCTGAAAACGCACAGAACACAAGAATGCATTGGTTAACAGTGTTTTCCTAAAACTAGCACCTCAGGAAAGTACATTTATCTTTTTTATGATGGTATCATGGTTTGTGAATAGTTTTCCAACCTTTTTTGTTCAAACTAAGTTTTGGTGCAATTTTGACTATTAAGGCGTTTGCAGGCCGAGAGAACGCTGAAAACGCACAGAACACAAGAATGCATTGGTTAACAGTGTTTTCCTAAAACTAGCACCTCAGGAAAGTACATTTATCTTTTTTATGATGGTATCATGGTTTGTGAATAGTTTTCCAACCTTTTTTGTTCAAACTAAGTTTTGGTGCAATTTTGACTATTAAGGCGTTTGCAGGCCGAGAGAACGCTGAAAACGCACAGAACACAAGAATGCATTGGTTCACAGTGTTTTTCTAAATCTAGCACCTCAGGAAGGTACATTCATCTTTTTCATGATGGTATCATGGTTTGTGAATAGTTTTCCAACCTTTTTTGTTCAAACTAACTTTTGGTGCAATCTTGACTATTAAGGCGTTTGCAGGCCGAGAGAAAGCTGAAAACGCACAGAACACAAGAATGCATTGGTTAACAGTGTTTTCCTAAAACTAGCACCTCAGGAAAGTACATTTATCTTTTTCATGATGGTATCATGGTTTGTGAATAGTTTTCCAACTTTTTTAGTTCAAACTAAGTTTTGGAGCTTTTCTGACTATTTAGGCGTTTTCAGGCCGAGAGAACGCTTAAAAACGCGCAGAACACAAGAATGCATTGGTTAACAGTGTTTTTCTAAATCTAGCACCTCAGGAAAGTACATTTATCTGTTTTATGATGGTATCATGGTTTGTGAATAGTTTTCCAACCTTTTTTGTTCAAACTAAGTTTTGGTGCAATCTTGACTATTAAGGCGTTTGCAGGCCGAGAGAACGCTGAAAACGCACAGAACACAAGAATGCATTGGGTAACAGTGTTTACCTAAAACTAGCACCTCAGGAAAGTACATTTATCTGTTTTATGATGGTATCATGGTTTGTGAATAGTTTTCCAACCTTTTTAGTTCAAACTAAGTTTTGGAGCTTTTCTGACTATTAAGGCGTTTTCAGGCCGAGAGAATGCTGAAAACGCACAGAACACAAGAATGCATTGGTTAACAGTGTTTTTCTAAATCTAGCACCTCAGGAAGGTACATTCATCTTTTTCATGATGGTATCATGGTTTGTGAATAGTTTTCCAACCTTTTTTGTTCAAACTAAGTTTTGGTGCAATCTTGACTATTAAGGCGTTTGCAGGCCGAGAGAACGCTGAAAACGCACAGAACACAAGAATGCATTGGGTAACAGTGTTTACCTAAAACTACCACCTCAGGAAAGTACATTTATCTGTTTTATGATGGTATCATGGTTTGTGAATAGTTTTCCAACCTTTTTTGTTCAAACTAAGTTTTGGTGCAATCTTGACTATTAAGGCGTTTGCAGGCCGAGAGAACGCTGAAAACGCACAGAACACAAGAATGCATTGGGTAACAGTGTTTACCTAAAACTACCACCTCAGGAAAGTACATTTATCTGTTTTATGATGGTATCATGGTTTGTGAATAGTTTTCCAACCTTTTTTGTTCAAACTAAGTTTTGGTGCAATCTTGACTATTAAGGCATTTGCAGGCCGAGAGAAAGCTGAAAACGCACAGAACACAAGAATGCATTGGTTAACAGTGTTTTCCTAAAACTAGCACCTCAGGAAAGTACATTTATCTGTTTTATGATGGTATCATGGTTTGTGAATAGTTTTCCAACCTTTTTAGTTCAAACTAAGTTTTGGAGCTTTTCTGACTATTAAGGCGTTTTCAGGCCGAGAGAACGCTTAAAAACGCACAGAACACAAGAATGCATTGGTTAACAGTGTTTTTCTAAATCTAGCACCTCAGGAAGGTACATTAATCTTTTTCATGATGGTATCATGGTTTGTGAATAGTTTTCAAACCTTTTTTGTTCAAACTAAGTTTTGGTGCAATCTTGACTATTAAGGCGTTTGCAGGCTGAGAGAAAGCTGAAAACGCACAGAACACAAGAATGCATTGGTTAACAGTGTTTTCCTAAAACTAGCACCTCAGGAAAGTACATTTATCTGTTTTATGATGGTATCATGGTTTGTGAATAGTTTTCCAACCTTTTTAGTTCAAACTAAGTTTTGGTGCAATTTTGACTATTAAGGCGTTTGCAGGCCGAGAGAACGCTGAAAACGCACAGAACACAAGAATGCATTGGTTCACAGTGTTTTTCTAAATCTAGCACCTCAGGAAGGTACATTCATCTTTTTCATGATGGTATCATGGTTTGTGAATAGTTTTCCAACCTTTTTTGTTCAAACTAACTTTTGGTGCAATCTTGACTATTAAGGCGTTTGCAGGCCGAGAGAAAGCTGAAAACGCACAGAACACAAGAATGCATTGGTTAACAGTGTTTTCCTAAAACTAGCACCTCAGGAAAGTACATTTATCTTTTTCATGATGGTATCATGGTTTGTGAATAGTTTTCCAACTTTTTTAGTTCAAACTAAGTTTTGGAGCTTTTCTGACTATTTAGGCGTTTTCAGGCCGAGAGAACGCTTAAAAACGCGCAGAACACAAGAATGCATTGGTTAACAGTGTTTTTCTAAATCTAGCACCTCAGGAAGGTACAATTATCTTTTTCATGATGGTATCATGGTTTGTGAATAGTTTTCCAACCTTTTTTGTTCAAACTAAGTTTTGGTGCAATCTTGACTATTAAGGCGTTTGCAGGCCGAGAGAACGCTGAAAACGCACAGAACACAAGAATGCATTGGTTCACAGTGTTTTTCTAAATCTAGCACCTCAGGAAAGTACATTTATCTGTTTTATGATGGTATCATGGTTTGTGAATAGTTTTCCAACCTTTTTAGTTCAAACTAAGTTTTGGAGCTTTTCTGACTATTAAGGCGTTTTCAGGCCGAGAGAACGCTTAAAAACGCACAGAACACAAGAATGCATTGGTTAACAGTGTTTTTCTAAATCTAGCACCTCAGGAAGGTACAATTATCTTTTTCATGATGGTATCATGGTTTGTGAATAGTTTTCCAACCTTTTTTGTTCAAACTAAGTTTTGGTGCAATCTTGACTATTAAGGCGTTTTCAGGCCGAGAGAAAGCTGAAAACGCACAGAACACAAGAATGCATTGGTTAACAGTGTTTTTCTAAATCTAGCACCTCAGGAAGGTACAATTATCTTTTTCATGATGGTATCATGGTTTGTGAATAGTTTTCCAACCTTTTTTGTTCAAACTAAGTTTTGGTGCAATCTTGACTATTAAGGCGTTTGCAGGCCGAGAGAACGCTGAAAACGCACAGAACACAAGAATGCATTGGTTCACAGTGTTTTTCTAAATCTAGCACCTCAGGAAGGTACATTCATCTTTTTCATGATGGTATCATGGTTTGTGAATAGTTTTCCAACCTTTTTTGTTCAAACTAAGTTTTGGTGCAATCTTGACTATTAAGGCGTTTGCAGGCCGAGAGAAAGCTGAAAACGCACAGAACACAAGAATGCATTGGTTAACAGTGTTTTCCTAAAACTAGCACCTCAGGAAAGTACATTTATCTGTTTTATGATGGTATCGTGGTTTGTGAATAGTTTTCCAACCTTTTTAGTTCAAACTAAGTTTTGGAGCTTTTCTGACTATTAAGGCGTTTTCAGGCCGAGAGAACGCTTAAAAACACACAGAACACAAGAATGCATTGGTTAACAGTGTTTTTCTAAATCTAGCACCTCAGGAAGGTACATTCATCTTTTTCATGATGGTATCATGGTTTGTGAATAGTTTTCCAACCTTTTTTGTTCAAACTAAGTTTTGATGCAATCTTGACTATTAAGGCGTTTGCAGGCCGAGAGAAAGCTGAAAACGCACAGAACACAAGAATGCATTGGTTAACAGTGTTTTCCTAAAACTAGCACCTCAGGAAAGTACATTTATCTGTTTTATGATGGTATCATGGTTTGTGAATAGTTTTCCAACCTTTTTAGTTCAAACTAAGTTTTGGAGCTTTTCTGACTCTTAAGGCGTTTGCAGGCCGAGAGAACGCTGAAAACGCACAGAACACAAGAATGCATTGGTTCACAGTGTTTTTCTAAATCTAGCACCTCAGGAAGGTACATTCATCTTTTTCATGATGGTATCATGGTTTGTGAATAGTTTTCCAACCTTTTTTGTTCAAACTAAGTTTTGGTGCAATCTTGACTATTAAGGCGTTTGCAGGCCGAGAGAAAGCTGAAAACGCACAGAACACAAGAATGCATTGGTTAACAGTGTTTTCCTAAAACTAGCACCTCAGGAAAGTACATTTATCTGTTTTATGATGGTATCGTGGTTTGTGAATAGTTTTCCAACCTTTTTAGTTCAAACTAAGTTTTGGAGCTTTTCTGACTATTAAGGCGTTTTCAGGCCGAGAGAACGCTTAAAAACACACAGAACACAAGAATGCATTGGTTAACAGTGTTTTTCTAAATCTAGCACCTCAGGAAGGTACATTCATCTTTTTCATGATGGTATCATGGTTTGTGAATAGTTTTCCAACCTTTTTTGTTCAAACTAAGTTTTGATGCAATCTTGACTATTAAGGCGTTTGCAGGCCGAGAGAAAGCTGAAAACGCACAGAACACAAGAATGCATTGGTTAACAGTGTTTTCCTAAAACTAGCACCTCAGGAAAGTACATTTATCTGTTTTATGATGGTATCATGGTTTGTGAATAGTTTTCCAACCTTTTTAGTTCAAACTAAGTTTTGGAGCTTTTCTGACTATTAAGGCGTTTTCAGGCCGAGAGAACGCTTAAAAACACACAGAACACAAGAATGCATTGGTTAACAGTGTTTTTCTAAATCTAGCACCTCAGGAAGGTACATTCATCTTTTTCATGATGGTATCATGGTTTGTGAATAGTTTTCCAACCTTTTTTGTTCAAACTAAGTTTTGGTGCAATCTTGACTATTAAGGCGTTTGCAGGCCGAGAGAACGCTGAAAACGCACAGAACACAAGAATGCATTGGTTCACAGTGTTTTTCTAAATCTAGCACCTCAGGAAGGTACATTCATCTTTTTCATGATGGTATCATGGTTTGTGAATAGTTTTCCAACCTTTTTTGTTCAAACTAAGTTTTGGTGCAATCTTGACTATTAAGGCGTTTGCAGGCCGAGAGAAAGCTGAAAACGCACAGAACACAAGAATGCATTGGTTAACAGTGTTTTCCTAAAACTAGCACCTCAGGAAAGTACATTTATCTGTTTTATGATGGTATCATGGTTTGTGAATAGTTTTCCAACCTTTTTAGTTCAAACTAAGTTTTGGAGCTTTTCTGACTATTAAGGCGTTTTCAGGCCGAGAGAACGCTTAAAAACGCACAGAACACAAGAATGCATTGGTTAACAGTGTTTTTCTAAATCTAGCACCTCAGGAAGGTACATTCATCTTTTTCATGATGGTATCATGGTTTGTGAATAGTTTTCCAACCTTTTTTGTTCAAACTAAGTTTTGGTGCAATCTTGACTATTAAGGCGTTTGCAGGCCGAGAGAAAGCTGAAAACGCACAGAACACAAGAATGCATTGGTTAACAGTGTTTTCCTAAAACTAGCACCTCAGGAAAGTACATTTATCTGTTTTATGATGGTATCGTGGTTTGTGAATAGTTTTCCAACCTTTTTAGTTCAAACTAAGTTTTGGAGCTTTTCTGACTATTAAGGCGTTTTCAGGCCGAGAGAACGCTTAAAAACACACAGAACACAAGAATGCATTGGTTAACAGTGTTTTTCTAAATCTAGCACCTCAGGAAGGTACATTCATCTTTTTCATGATGGTATCATGGTTTGTGAATAGTTTTCCAACCTTTTTTGTTCAAACTAAGTTTTGATGCAATCTTGACTATTAAGGCGTTTGCAGGCCGAGAGAAAGCTGAAAACGCACAGAACACAAGAATGCATTGGTTAACAGTGTTTTCCTAAAACTAGCACCTCAGGAAAGTACATTTATCTGTTTTATGATGGTATCATGGTTTGTGAATAGTTTTCCAACCTTTTTTGTTCAAACTAAGTTTTGGTGCAATCTTGACTATTAAGGCGTTTGCAGGCCGAGAGAACGCTGAAAACGCACAGAACACAAGAATGCATTGGTTCACAGTGTTTTTCTAAATCTAGCACCTCAGGAAGGTACATTCATCTTTTTCATGATGGTATCATGGTTTGTGAATAGTTTTCCAACCTTTTTAGTTCAAACTAAGTTTTGGAGCTTTTCTGACTATTAAGAAGTTTTCAGGCCGAGAGAACGCTGAAAACGCACAGAACACAAGAATGCATTGGTTAACAGTGTTTTTCTAAATCTAGCACCTCAAGAAAGGTACAATTATCTTTTTCATGATGGTATCATGGTTTGTGAATAGTTTTCCAACCTTTTTTGTTCAAACTAAGTTTTGGTGCAATCTTGACTATTAAGGCGTTTGCAGGCCGAGAGAACGCTGAAAACGCACAGAACACAAGAATGCATTGGTTAACAGTGTTTTCCTAAAACTAGCACCTCAGGAAAGTACATTTATCTGTTTTATGATGGTATCATGGTTTGTGAATAGTTTTCCAACCTTTTTAGTTCAAACTAAGTTTTGGAGCTTTTCTGACTATTAAGGCGTTTTCAGGCCGAGAGAACGCTTAAAAACACACAGAACACAAGAATGCATTGGTTAACAGTGTTTTTCTAAATCTAGCACCTCAGGAAAGTACATTTATCTGTTTTATGATGGTATCATGGTTTGTGAATAGTTTTCCAACCTTTTTAGTTCAAACTAAGTTTTGGAGCTTTTCTGACTATTAAGGCGTTTTCAGGCCGAGAGAACGCTTAAAAACCACAGAACACAAGAATGCATTGGTTAACAGTGTTTTTCTAAATCTAGCACCTCAGGAAGGTACATTCATCTTTTTCATGATGGTTTGTGAATAGTTTTCCAACCTTTTTTGTTCAAACTAAGTTTTGGTGCAATCTTGACTATTAAGGCGTTTGCAGGCCGAGAGAACGCTGAAAACGCACAGAACACAAGAATGCATTGGTTCACAGTGTTTTTCTAAATCTAGCACCTCAGGAAGGTACATTCATCTTTTTCATGATGGTATCATGGTTTGTGAATAGTTTTCCAACCTTTTTTGTTCAAACTAAGTTTTGGTGCAATCTTGACTATTAAGGCGTTTGCAGGCCGAGAGAAAGCTGAAAACGCACAGAACACAAGAATGCATTGGTTAACAGTGTTTTCCTAAAACTAGCACCTCAGGAAAGTACATTTATCTGTTTTATGATGGTATCATGGTTTGTGAATAGTTTTCCAACCTTTTTAGTTCAAACTAAGTTTTGGAGCTTTTCTGACTATTAAGGCGTTTTCAGGCCGAGAGAACGCTTAAAAACGCACAGAACACAAGAATGCATTGGTTAACAGTGTTTTTCTAAATCTAGCACATCAGGAAGGTACAATTATCTTTTTCATGATGGTATCATGGTTTGTGAATAGTTTTCCAACCTTTTTTGTTCAAACTAAGTTTTGGTGCAATCTTGACTATTAAGGCGTTTGCAGGCCGAGAGAACGCTGAAAACGCACAGAACACAAGAATGCATTGGTTCACAGTGTTTTTCTAAATCTAGCACCTCAGGAAGGTACATTCATCTTTTTCATGATGGTATCATGGTTTGTGAATAGTTTTCCAACCTTTTTTGTTCAAACTAAGTTTTGGTGCAATCTTGACTATTAAGGCGTTTGCAGGCCGAGAGAAAGCTGAAAACGCACAGAACACAAGAATGCATTGGTTAACAGTGTTTTTCTAAATCTAGCACCTCAGGAAGGTACATTCATCTTTTTCATGATGGTATCATGGTTTGTGAATAGTTTTCCAACCTTTTTTGTTCAAACTAAGTTTTGGTGCAATCTTGACTATTAAGGCGTTTGCAGGCCGAGAGAACGTTTAAAAACGCACAGAACACAAGAATGCATTGGTTCACAGTGTTTTTCTAAATCTAGCACCTCAGGAAGGTACATTCATCTTTTTCATGATGGTATCATGGTTTGTGAATAGTTTTCCAACCTTTTTTGTTCAAACTAAGTTTTGGTGCAATCTTGACTATTAAGGCGTTTGCAGGCCGAGAGAAAGCTGAAAACGCACAGAACACAAGAATGCATTGGTTAACAGTGTTTTCCTAAAACTAGCACCTCAGGAAAGTACATTTATCTGTTTTATGATGGTATCATGGTTTGTGAATAGTTTTCCAACCTTTTTAGTTCAAACTAAGTTTTGGAGCTTTTCTGACTATTAAGGCGTTTTCAGGCCGAGAGAACGCTTAAAAACGCACAGAACACAAGAATGCATTGGTTCACCGTGTTTTTCTAAATCTAGCACCTCAGGAAGGTACATTCATCTTTTTCATGATGGTATCATGGTTTGTGAATAGTTTTCCAACCTTTTTTGTTCAAACTAAGTTTTGGTGCAATCTTGACTATTAAGGCGTTTGCAGGCCGAGAGAACGCTGAAAACGCACAGAACACAAGAATGCATTGGTTAACAGTGTTTTCCTAAAACTAGCACCTCAGGAAAGTACATTTATCTGTTTTATGATGGTATCATGGTTTGTGAATAGTTTTCCAACCTTTTTTGTTCAAACTAAGTTTTGGTGCAATCTTGACTATTAAGGCGTTTGCAGGCCGAGAGAACGCTGAAAACGCACAGAACACAAGAATGCATTGGGTAACAGTGTTTACCTAAAACTACCACCTCAGGAAAGTACATTTATCTGTTTTATGATGGTATCATGGTTTGTGAATAGTTTTCCAACCTTTTTAGTTCAAACTAAGTTTTGGAGCTTTTCTGACTATTAAGGCGTTTTCAGGCCGAGAGAACGCTTAAAAACGCACAGAACACAAGAATGCATTGGTTCACAGTGTTTTTCTAAATCTAGCACCTCAGGAAGGTACATTCATCTTTTTCATGATGGTATCATGGTTTGTGAATAGTTTTCCAACCTTTTTTGTTCAAACTAAGTTTTGGTGCAATCTTGACTATTAAGGCGTTTGCAGGCCGAGAGAACGCTGAAAACGCACAGAACACAAGAATGCATTGGTTAACAGTGTTTACCTAAAACTACCACCTCAGGAAAGTACATTTATCTGTTTTATGATGGTATCATGGTTTGTGAATAGTTTTCCAACCTTTTTTGTTCAAACTAAGTTTTGGAGCTTTTCTGACTATTAAGGCGTTTTCAGGCCGAGAGAACGCTTAAAAACGCACAGAACACAAGAATGCATTGGTTAACAGTGTTTTTCTAAATCTAGCACCTCAGGAAGGTACAATTATCTTTTTCATGATGGTATCATGGTTTGTGAATAGTTTTCCAACCTTTTTTGTTCAAACTAAGTTTTGGTGCAATCTTGACTATTAAGGCGTTTGCAGGCCGAGAGAAAGCTGAAAACGCACAGAACACAAGAATGCATTGGTTCAGTGTTTTCCTAAAACTAGCACCTCAGGAAGGTACATTCATCTTTTTTATGATGGTATCATGGTTTGTGAATAGTTTTCCAACCTTTTTTGTTCAAACTAAGTTTTGGTGCAATTTTGACTATTAAGGCGTTTGCAGGCCGAGAGAAAGCTGAAAACGCACAGAACACAAGAATGCATTGGTTAACAGTGTTTTCCTAAAACTAGCACCTCAGGAAAGTACATTTATCTGTTTTATGATGGTATCATGGTTTGTGAATAGTTTTCCAACCTTTTTAGTTCAAACTAAGTTTTGGAGCTTTTCTGACTTAAGGAATTTGCAGGCCGAGAGAAAGCTGAAAACGCACAGAACACAAGAATGCATTGGTTAACAGTGTTTTCCTAAAACTACCACCTCAGGAAAGTACATTTATCTGTTTTATGATGGTATCATGGTTTGTGAATAGTTTTCCAACCTTTTTAGTTCAAACTAAGTTTTGGAGCTTTTCTGACTATTAAGGCGTTTTCAGGCCGAGAGAAAGCTGAAAACGCACAGAACACAAGAATGCATTGGTTAACAGTGTTTTCCTAAAACTAGCACCTCAGGAAAGTACATTTATCTTTTTTATGATGGTATCATGGATTGTGAATAGTTTTCCAACCTTTTTTGTTCAAACTAAGTTTTGGTGCAATTTTGACTATTAAGGCGTTTGCAGGCCGAGAGAACGCTGAAAACGCACAGAACACAAGAATGCATTGGTTAACAGTGTTTTTCTAAATCTAGCACCTCAGGAAGGTACAATTATCTTTTTCATGATGGTATCATGGTTTGTGAATAGTTTTCCAACCTTTTTAGTTCAAACTAAGTTTTGGAGCTTTTCTGACTATTAAGGCGTTTTCAGGCCGAGAGAACGCTTAAAAACGCACAGAACACAAGAATGCATTGGTTCACAGTGTTTTTCTAAATCTAGCACCTCAGGAAGGTACATTCATCTTTTTCATGATGGTATCATGGTTTGTGAATAGTTTTCCAACCTTTTTTGTTCAAACTAAGTTTTGATGCAATCTTGACTATTAAGGCGTTTGCAGGCCGAGAGAAAGCTGAAAACGCACAGAACACAAGAATGCATTGGTTAACAGTGTTTTCCTAAAACTAGCACCTCAGGAAAGTACATTTATCTGTTTTATGATGGTATCATGGTTTGTGAATAGTTTTCCAACCTTTTTAGTTCAAACTAAGTTTTGGAGCTTTTCTGACCATTAAGGCGTTTTCAGGCCGAGAGAACGCTGAAAACGCACAGAACACAAGAATGCATTGGTTAACAGTGTTTTCCTAAAACTAGCACCTCAGGAAAGTACATTTATCTGTTTTATGATGGTATCATGGTTTGTGAATAGTTTTCCAACCTTTTTAGTTCAAACTAAGTTTTGGAGCTTTTCTGACCATTAAGGCGTTTGCAGGCCGAGAGAACGCTGAAAACGCACAGAACACAAGAATGCATTGGTTCACAGTGTTTTTCTAAATCTAGCACCTCAGGAAGGTACAATTATCTTTTTCATGATGGTATCATGGTTTGTGAATAGTTTTCCAACCTTTTTTGTTCAAACTAAGTTTTGGTGCAATTTTGACTATTAAGGCGTTTGCAGGCCGAGAGAACGCTGAAAACGCACAGAACACAAGAATGCATTGGTTCACAGTGTTTTTCTAAATCTAGCACCTCAGGAAGGTACATTCATCTTTTTCATGATGGTATCATGGTTTGTGAATAGTTTTCCAACCTTTTTTGTTCAAACTAACTTTTGGTGCAATCTTGACTATTAAGGCGTTTGCAGGCCGAGAGAAAGCTGAAAACGCACAGAACACAAGAATGCATTGGTTAACAGTGTTTTCCTAAAACTAGCACCTCAGGAAAGTACATTTATCTTTTTCATGATGGTATCATGGTTTGTGAATAGTTTTCCAACCTTTTTTGTTCAAACTAAGTTTTGGTGCAATCTTGACTATTAAGGCGTTTTCAGGCCGAGAGAACGCTTAAAAACGCACAGAACACAAGAATGCATTGGGTAACAGTGTTTACCTAAAACTACCACCTCAGGAAAGTACATTTATCTGTTTTATGATGGTATCATGGTTTGTGAATAGTTTTCCAACCTTTTTTGTTCAAACTAAGTTTTGGTGCAATCTTGACTATTAAGGCGTTTGCAGGCCGAGAGAACGCTGAAAACGCACAGAACACAAGAATGCATTGGGTAACAGTGTTTACCTAAAACTACCACCTCAGGAAAGTACATTTATCTGTTTTATGATGGTATCATGGTTTGTGAATAGTTTTCCAACCTTTTTTGTTCAAACTAAGTTTTGGTGCAATCTTGACTATTAAGGCATTTGCAGGCCGAGAGAAAGCTGAAAACGCACAGAACACAAGAATGCATTGGTTAACAGTGTTTTCCTAAAACTAGCACCTCAGGAAAGTACATTTATCTGTTTTATGATGGTATCATGGTTTGTGAATAGTTTTCCAACCTTTTTAGTTCAAACTAAGTTTTGGAGCTTTTCTGACTATTAAGGCGTTTTCAGGCCGAGAGAACGCTTAAAAACGCACAGAACACAAGAATGCATTGGTTAACAGTGTTTTTCTAAATCTAGCACCTCAGGAAGGTACATTAATCTTTTTCATGATGGTATCATGGTTTGTGAATAGTTTTCCAACCTTTTTTGTTCAAACTAAGTTTTGGTGCAATTTTGACTATTAAGGCGTTTGCAGGCCGAGAGAACGCTGAAAACGCACAGAACACAAGAATGCATTGGTTCACAGTGTTTTTCTAAATCTAGCACCTCAGGAAGGTACAATTATCTTTTTCATGATGGTATCATGGTTTGTGAATAGTTTTCCAACCTTTTTTGTTCAAACTAAGTTTTGGTGCAATCTTGACTATTAAGGCGTTTGCAGGCCGAGAGAACGCTGAAAACGCACAGAACACAAGAATGCATTGGTTCACAGTGTTTTTCTAAATCTAGCACCTCAGGAAGGTACATTCATCTTTTTCATGATGGTATCATGGTTTGTGAATAGTTTTCCAACCTTTTTTGTTCAAACTAACTTTTGGTGCAATCTTGACTATTAAGGCGTTTGCAGGCCGAGAGAAAGCTGAAAACGCACAGAACACAAGAATGCATTGGTTAACAGTGTTTTCCTAAAACTAGCACCTCAGGAAAGTACATTTATCTTTTTCATGATGGTATCATGGTTTGTGAATAGTTTTCCAACCTTTTTAGTTCAAACTAAGTTTTGGAGCTTTTCTGACTATTAAGGCGTTTTCAGGCCGAGAGAACGCTTAAAAACACACAGAACACAAGAATGCATTGGTTAACAGTGTTTTTCTAAATCTAGCACCTCAGGAAAGTACATTTATCTGTTTTATGATGGTATCATGGTTTGTGAATAGTTTTCCAACCTTTTTAGTTCAAACTAAGTTTTGGAGCTTTTCTGACTATTAAGGCGTTTTCAGGCCGAGAGAACGCTTAAAAACACACAGAACACAAGAATGCATTGGTTAACAGTGTTTTCCTAAAACTAGCACCTCAGGAAAGTACATTTATCTGTTTTATGATGGTATCATGGTTTGTGAATAGTTTTCCAACCTTTTTAGTTCAAACTAAGTTTTGGAGCTTTTCTGACTATTAAGGCGTTTTCAGGCCGAGAGAACGCTTAAAAACGCACAGAACACAAGAATGCATTGGTTAACAGTGTTTTTCTAAATCTAGCACCTCAGGAAGGTACATTAATCTTTTTCATGATGGTATCATGGTTTGTGAATAGTTTTCCAACCTTTTTTGTTCAAACTAAGTTTTGGTGCAATTTTGACTATTAAGGCGTTTGCAGGCCGAGAGAACGCTGAAAACGCACAGAACACAAGAATGCATTGGTTCACAGTGTTTTTCTAAATCTAGCACCTCAGGAAGGTACAATTATCTTTTTCATGATGGTATCATGGTTTGTGAATAGTTTTCCAACCTTTTTTGTTCAAACTAAGTTTTGGTGCAATCTTGACTATTAAGGCGTTTGCAGGCCGAGAGAAAGCTGAAAACGCACAGAACACAAGAATGCATTGGTTAACGGTGTTTTCCTAAAACTAGCACCTCAGGAAAGTACATTTATCTGTTTTATGATGGTATCATGGTTTGTGAATAGTTTTCCAACCTTTTTTGTTCAAACTAAGTTTTGGTGCAATCTTGACTATTAAGGCGTTTGCAGGCCGAGAGAAAGCTGAAAACGCACAGAACACAAGAATGCATTGGTTAACGGTGTTTTCCTAAAACTAGCACCTCAGGAAAGTACATTTATCTGTTTTATGATGGTATCATGGTTTGTGAATAGTTTTCCAACCTTTTTTGTTCAAACTAAGTTTTGGTGCAATCTTGACTATTAAGGCGTTTGCAGGCCGAGAGAACGCTGAAAACGCACAGAACACAAGAATGCATTGGTTAACAGTGTTTTTCTAAATCTAGCACCTCAGGAAGGTACAATTATCTTTTTCATGATGGTATCATGGTTTGTGAATAGTTTTCCAACCTTTTTTGTTCAAACTAAGTTTTGGTGCAATCTTGACTATTAAGGCGTTTGCAGGCCGAGAGAACGCTGAAAACGCACAGAACACAAGAATGCATTGGTTAACAGTGTTTTCCTAAATCTAGCACCTCAGGAAGGTACATTCATCTTTTTCATGATGGTATCATGGTTTGTGAATAGTTTTCCAACCTTTTTTGTTCAAACTAAGTTTTGGTGCAATCTTGACTATTAAGGCGTTTGCAGGCCGAGAGAAAGCTGAAAACGCACAGAACACAAGAATGCATTGGTTCACAGTGTTTTCCTAAAACTAGCACCTCAGGAAAGTACATTTATCTGTTTTATGATGGTGTCATGGTTTGTGAATAGTTTTCCCATCTTTTTTGTTCAAACTTAGTTTTGGTGCAATTTTGACTATTAAGGCGTTTGCAGGCCGAGAGAACGCTGAAAACGCACAGAACACAAGAATGCATTGGTTAACAGTGTTTTCCTAAAACTAGCACCTCAGGAAAGTACATTTATCTGTTTTATGATGGTATCATGGTTTGTGAATAGTTTTCCAACCTTTTTTGTTCAAACTAAGTTTTGGTGCAATCTTGACTATTAAGGCGTTTGCAGGCCGAGAGAAAGCTGAAAACGCACAGAACACAAGAATGCATTGGTTAACAGTGTTTTTCTAAATCTAGCACCTCAGGAAGGTACAATTATCTTTTTCATGATGGTATCATGGTTTGTGAATAGTTTTCCAACCTTTTTTGTTCAAACTAAGTTTTGGTGCAATCTTGACTATTAAGGCGTTTGCAGGCCGAGAGAACGCTGAAAACGCACAGAACACAAGAATGCATTGGTTCACAGTGTTTTTCTAAATCTAGCACCTCAGGAAAGTACATTTATCTGTTTTATGATGGTATCATGGTTTGTGAATAGTTTTCCAACCTTTTTAGTTCAAACTAAGTTTTGGAGCTTTTCTGACTATTAAGGCGTTTTCAGGCCGAGAGAACGCTTAAAAACGCACAGAACACAAGAATGCATTGGGTAACAGTGTTTACCTAAAACTACCACCTCAGGAAAGTACATTTATCTGTTTTATGATGGTATCATGGTTTGTGAATAGTTTTCCAACCTTTTTTGTTCAAACTAAGTTTTGGTGCAATCTTGACTATTAAGGCGTTTGCAGGCCGAGAGAACGCTGAAAACGCACAGAACACAAGAATGCATTGGGTAACAGTGTTTACCTAAAACTACCACCTCAGGAAAGTACATTTATCTGTTTTATGATGGTATCATGGTTTGTGAATAGTTTTCCAACCTTTTTTGTTCAAACTAAGTTTTGGTGCAATCTTGACTATTAAGGCATTTGCAGGCCGAGAGAACGCTGAAAACGCACAGAACACAAGAATGCATTGGTTAACAGTGTTTTCCTAAAACTAGCACCTCAGGAAAGTACATTTATCTGTTTTATGATGGTATCATGGTTTGTGAATAGTTTTCCAACCTTTTTAGTTCAAACTAAGTTTTGGAGCTTTTCTGACTATTAAGGCGTTTGCAGGCCGAGAGAACGCTTAAAAACACACAGAACACAAGAATGCATTGGTTAACAGTGTTTTTCTAAATCTAGCACCTCAGGAAGGTACATTCATCTTTTTCATGATGGTATCATGGTTTGTGAATAGTTTTCCAACCTTTTTTGTTCAAACTAAGTTTTGATGCAATCTTGACTATTAAGGCGTTTGCAGGCCGAGAGAAAGCTGAAAACGCACAGAACACAAGAATGCATTGGTTAACAGTGTTTTCCTAAAACTAGCACCTCAGGAAAGTACATTTATCTGTTTTATGATGGTATCATGGTTTGTGAATAGTTTTCCAACCTTTTTTGTTCAAACTAAGTTTTGGTGCAATCTTGACTATTAAGGCGTTTGCAGGCCGAGAGAAAGCTGAAAACGCACAGAACACAAGAATGCATTGGTTAACAGTGTTTTTCTAAATCTAGCACCTCAGGAAGGTACATTCATCTTTTTCATGATGGTATCATGGTTTGTGAATAGTTTTCCAACCTTTTTTGTTCAAACTAAGTTTTGATGCAATCTTGACTATTAAGGCGTTTGCAGGCCGAGAGAAAGCTGAAAACGCACAGAACACAAGAATGCATTGGTTAACAGTGTTTTCCTAAAACTAGCACCTCAGGAAAGTACATTTATCTGTTTTATGATGGTATCATGGTTTGTGAATAGTTTTCCAACCTTTTTAGTTCAAACTAAGTTTTGGAGCTTTTCTGACTATTAAGGCGTTTTCAGGCCGAGAGAACGCTTAAAAACACACAGAACACAAGAATGCATTGGTTAACAGTGTTTTTCTAAATCTAGCACCTCAGGAAGGTACATTCATCTTTTTCATGATGGTATCATGGTTTGTGAATAGTTTTCCAACCTTTTTTGTTCAAACTAAGTTTTGGTGCAATCTTGACTATTAAGGCGTTTGCAGGCCGAGAGAAAGCTGAAAACGCACAGAACACAAGAATGCATTGGTTAACAGTGTTTTCCTAAAACTAGCACCTCAGGAAAGTACATTTATCTGTTTTATGATGGTATCGTGGTTTGTGAATAGTTTTCCAACCTTTTTAGTTCAAACTAAGTTTTGGAGCTTTTCTGACTATTAAGGCGTTTTCAGGCCGAGAGAACGCTTAAAAACGCACAGAACACAAGAATGCATTGGTTAACAGTGTTTTTCTAAATCTAGCACCTCAGGAAGGTACAATTATCTTTTTCATGATGGTATCATGGTTTGTGAATAGTTTTCCAACCTTTTTTGTTCAAACTAAGTTTTGATGCAATCTTGACTATTAAGGCGTTTGCAGGCCGAGAGAAAGCTGAAAACGCACAGAACACAAGAATGCATTGGTTAACAGTGTTTTCCTAAAACTAGCACCTCAGGAAAGTACATTTATCTGTTTTATGATGGTATCATGGTTTGTGAATAGTTTTCCAACCTTTTTTGTTCAAACTAAGTTTTGGTGCAATTTTGACTATTAAGGCGTTTGCAGGCCGAGAGAACGCTGAAAACGCACAGAACACAAGAATGCATTGGTTCACAGTGTTTTTCTAAATCTAGCACCTCAGGAAGGTACATTCATCTTTTTCATGATGGTATCATGGTTTGTGAATAGTTTTCCAACCTTTTTTGTTCAAACTAAGTTTTGGTGCAATCTTGACTATTAAGGCGTTTGCAGGCCGAGAGAAAGCTGAAAACGCACAGAACACAAGAATGCATTGGTTAACAGTGTTTTCCTAAAACTAGCACCTCAGGAAAGTACATTTATCTGTTTTATGATGGTATCATGGTTTGTGAATAGTTTTCCAACCTTTTTAGTTCAAACTAAGTTTTGGAGCTTTTCTGACTATTAAGGCGTTTTCAGGCCGAGAGAACGCTTAAAAACACACAGAACACAAGAATGCATTGGTTAACAGTGTTTTTCTAAATCTAGCACCTCAGGAAAGTACATTTATCTGTTTTATGATGGTATCATGGTTTGTGAATAGTTTTCCAACCTTTTTAGTTCAAACTAAGTTTTGGTGCAATCTTGACTATTAAGGCGTTTGCAGGCCGAGAGAACGCTGAAAACGCACAGAACACAAGAATGCATTGGTTCACAGTGTTTTTCTAAATCTAGCACCTCAGGAAGGTACATTCATCTTTTTCATGATGGTATCATGGTTTGTGAATAGTTTTCCAACCTTTTTTGTTCAAACTAAGTTTTGGTGCAATCTTGACTATTAAGGCGTTTGCAGGCCGAGAGAAAGCTGAAAACGCACAGAACACAAGAATGCATTGGTTAACAGTGTTTTCCTAAAACTAGCACCTCAGGAAAGTACATTTATCTGTTTTATGATGGTATCATGGTTTGTGAATAGTTTTCCAACCTTTTTAGTTCAAACTAAGTTTTGGAGCTTTTCTGACTATTAAGGCGTTTTCAGGCCGAGAGAACGCTTAAAAACGCACAGAACACAAGAATGCATTGGTTAACAGTGTTTTTCTAAATCTAGCATCTCAGGAAGGTACATTAATCTTTTTCATGATGGTATCATGGTTTGTGAATAGTTTTCAAACCTTTTTTGTTCAAACTAAGTTTTGGTGCAATCTTGACTATTAAGGCGTTTGCAGGCCGAGAGAAAGCTGAAAACGCACAGAACACAAGAATGCATTGGTTAACAGTGTTTTCCTAAAACTAGCACCTCAGGAAAGTACATTTATCTGTTTTATGATGGTATCATGGTTTGTGAATAGTTTTCCAACCTTTTTTGTTCAAACTAAGTTTTGGTGCAATCTTGACTATTAAGGCGTTTGCAGGCCGAGAGAAAGCTGAAAACGCACAGAACACAAGAATGCATTGGTTAACAGTGTTTTCCTAAAACTAGCACCTCAGGAAAGTACATTTATCTGTTTTATGATGGTATCATGGTTTGTGAATAGTTTTCCAACCTTTTTAGTTCAAACTAAGTTTTGGTGCAATCTTGACTATTAAGGCGTTTGCAGGCCGAGAGAACGCTGAAAACGCACAGAACACAAGAATGCATTGGTTCACAGTGTTTTTCTAAATCTAGCACCTCAGGAAGGTACATTCATCTTTTTCATGATGGTATCATGGTTTGTGAATAGTTTTCCAACCTTTTTTGTTCAAACTAAGTTTTGGTGCAATCTTGACTATTAAGGCGTTTGCAGGCCGAGAGAAAGCTGAAAACGCACAGAACACAAGAATGCATTGGTTAACAGTGTTTTCCTAAAACTAGCACCTCAGGAAAGTACATTTATCTGTTTTATGATGGTATCATGGTTTGTGAATAGTTTTCCAACCTTTTTAGTTCAAACTAAGTTTTGGAGCTTTTCTGACTATTAAGGCGTTTTCAGGCCGAGAGAACGCTTAAAAACGCACAGAACACAAGAATGCATTGGTTAACAGTGTTTTTCTAAATCTAGCATCTCAGGAAGGTACATTAATCTTTTTCATGATGGTATCATGGTTTGTGAATAGTTTTCAAACCTTTTTTGTTCAAACTAAGTTTTGGTGCAATCTTGACTATTAAGGCGTTTGCAGGCCGAGAGAAAGCTGAAAACGCACAGAACACAAGAATGCATTGGTTAACAGTGTTTTCCTAAAACTAGCACCTCAGGAAAGTACATTTATCTGTTTTATGATGGTATCATGGTTTGTGAATAGTTTTCCAACCTTTTTAGTTCAAACTAAGTTTTGGTGCAATCTTGACTATTGAGGCGTTTGCAGGCCGAGAGAACGCTGAAAACGCACAGAACACAAGAATGCATTGGTTCACAGTGTTTTTCTAAATCTAGCACCTCAGGAAGGTACATTCATCTTTTTCATGATGGTATCATGGTTTGTGAATAGTTTTCCAACCTTTTTTGTTCAAACTAAGTTTTGGTGCAATCTTGACTATTAAGGCGTTTGCAGGCCGAGAGAACGCCGAAAACGCACAGAACACAAGAATGCATTGGTTAACAGTGTTTTCCTAAATCTAGCACCTCAGGAAGGTACATTCATCTTTTTCATGATGGTATCATGGTTTGTGAATAGTTTTCCCATCTTTTTTGTTCAAACTAAGTTTTGGTGCAATCTTGACTATTAAGGCGTTTGCAGGCCGAGAGAAAGCTGAAAACGCACAGAACACAAGAATGCATTGGTTAACAGTGTTTTCCTAAAACTAGCACCTCAGGAAAGTACATTTATCTGTTTTATGATGGTATCATGGTTTGTGAATAGTTTTCCAACCTTTTTAGTTCAAACTAAGTTTTGGAGCTTTTCTGACTATTAAGGCGTTTTCAGGCCGAGAGAACGCTTAAAAACGCACAGAACACAAGAATGCATTGGTTCACAGTGTTTTTCTAAATCTAGCACCTCAGGAAGGTACATTCATCTTTTTCATGATGGTATCATGGTTTGTGAATAGTTTTCCAACCTTTTTTGTTCAAACTAAGTTTTGGTGCAATCTTGACTATTAAGGCGTTTGCAGGCCGAGAGAAAGCTGAAAACGCACAGAACACAAGAATGCATTGGTTAACAGTGTTTTTCTAAATCTAGCACCTCAGGAAGGTACATTCATCTTTTTCATGATGGTATCATGGTTTGTGAATAGTTTTCCAACCTTTTTTGTTCAAACTAAGTTTTGGTGCAATCTTGACTATTAAAGCGTTTGCAGGCCGAGAGAAAGCTGAAAACGCACAGAACACAAGAATGCATTGGTTAACAGTCTTTTTCTAAAACTAGCACCTCAGGAAAGTACATTTATCTGTTTTATGATGGTATCATGGTTTGTGAATAGTTTTCCAACCTTTTTTGTTCAAACTAAGTTTTGGTGCAATCTTGACTATTAAGGCATTTGCAGGCCGAGAGAAAGCTGAAAACGCACAGAACACAAGAATGCATTGGTTAACAGTGTTTTCCTAAAACTAGCACCTCAGGAAAGTACATTTATCTGTTTTATGATGGTATCATGGTTTGTGAATAGTTTTCCAACCTTTTTAGTTCAAACTAAGTTTTGGTGCAATCTTGACTATTAAGGCGTTTGCAGGCCGAGAGAAAGCTGAAAACGCACAGAACACAAGAATGCATTGGTTAACAGTGTTTTCCTAAAACTAGCACCTCAGGAAAGTACATTTATCTGTTTTATGATGGTATCATGGTTTGTGAATAGTTTTCCAACCTTTTTAGTTCAAACTAAGTTTTGGAGCTTTTCTGACTATTAAGGCGTTTTCAGGCCGAGAGAACGCTTAAAAACACACAGAACACAAGAATGCATTGGTTAACAGTGTTTTTCTAAATCTAGCACCTCAGGACGGTACATTCATCTTTTTCATGATGGTATCATGGTTTGTGAATAGTTTTCCAACCTTTTTTGTTCAAACTAAGTTTTGGTGCAATCTTGACTATTAAGGCGTTTGCAGGCCGAGAGAACGCTGAAAACGCACAGAACACAAGAATGCATTGGTTAACAGTGTTTTTCTAAATCTAGCACCTCAGGAAGGTACATTCATCTTTTTCATGATGGTATCATGGTTTGTGAATAGTTTTCCCATCTTTTTTGTTCAAACTAAGTTTTGGTGCAATCTTGACTATTAAGGCGTTTGCAGGCCGAGAGAAAGCTGAAAACGCACAGAACACAAGAATGCATTGGTTAACAGTGTTTTCCTAAAACTAGCACCTCAGGAAAGTACATTTATCTGTTTTATGATGGTATCATGGTTTGTGAATAGTTTTCCAACCTTTTTAGTTCAAACTAAGTTTTGGAGCTTTTCTGACTATTAAGGCGTTTTCAGGCCGAGAGAACGCTTAAAAACGCACAGAACACAAGAATGCATTGGTTCACAGTGTTTTTCTAAATCTAGCACCTCAGGAAGGTACATTCATCTTTTTCATGATGGTATCATGGTTTGTGAATAGTTTTCCAACCTTTTTTGTTCAAACTAAGTGTTGGTGCAATCTTGACTATTAAGGCGTTTGCAGGCCGAGAGAACGCTGAAAACGCACAGAACACAAGAATGCATTGGTTAACAGTGTTTTCCTAAATCTAGCACCTCAGGAAGGTACAATTATCTTTTTCATGATGGTATCATGGTTTGTGAATAGTTTTCCAACCTTTTTTGTTCAAACTAAGTTTTGGTGCAATCTTGACTATTAAGGCGTTTGCAGGCCGAGAGAAAGCTGAAAACGCACAGAACACAAGAATGCATTGGTTAACAGTGTTTTTCTAAATCTAGCACCTCAGGAAGGTACATTCATCTTTTTCATGATGGTATCATGGTTTGTGAATAGTTTTCCAACCTTTTTTGTTCAAACTAAGTTTTGGTGCAATCTTGACTATTAAAGCGTTTGCAGGCCGAGAGAAAGCTGAAAACGCACAGAACACAAGAATGCATTGGTTAACAGTGTTTTCCTAAAACTAGCACCTCAGGAAAGTACATTTATCTGTTTTATGATGGTATCATAGGTTTGTGAATAGTTTTCCAACCTTTTTTGTTCAAACTAAGTTTTGGTGCAATTTTGACTATTAAGGCGTTTGCAGGCCGAGAGAACGCTGAAAACGCACAGAACACAAGAATGCATTGGTTAACAGTCTTTTCCTAAAACTAGCACCTCAGGAAAGTACATTTATATGTTTTATGATGGTATCATGGTTTGTGAATAGTTTTCCAACCTTTTTAGTTCAAACTAAGTTTTGGAGCTTTTCTGACTATTAAGGCGTTTTCAGGCCGAGAGAACGCTTAAAAACGCACAGAACACAAGAATGCATTGGTTCACAGTGTTTTTCTAAATCTAGCACCTCAGGAAGGTACAATTATCTTTTTCATGATGGTATCATGGTTTGTGAATAGTTTTCCAACCTTTTTTGTTCAAACTAAGTGTTGGTGCAATCTTGACTATTAAGGCGTTTGCAGGCCGAGAGAAAGCTGAAAACGCACAGAACACAAGAATGCATTGGTTAACAGTGTTTTCCTAAAACTAGCACCTCAGGAAAGTACATTTATCTGTTTTATGATGGTATCATGGTTTGTGAATAGTTTTCCAACCTTTTTAGTTCAAACTAAGTTTTGGTGCAATCTTGACTATTGAGGCGTTTGCAGGCCGAGAGAACGCTGAAAACGCACAGAACACAAGAATGCATTGGTTCACAGTGTTTTTCTAAATCTAGCACCTCAGGAAGGTACATTCATCTTTTTCATGATGGTATCATGGTTTGTGAATAGTTTTCCAACCTTTTTTGTTCAAACTAAGTTTTGGTGCAATCTTGACTATTAAGGCGTTTGCAGGCCGAGAGAACGCCGAAAACGCACAGAACACAAGAATGCATTGGTTAACAGTGTTTTCCTAAATCTAGCACCTCAGGAAGGTACATTCATCTTTTTCATGATGGTATCATGGTTTGTGAATAGTTTTCCCATCTTTTTTGTTCAAACTAAGTTTTGGTGCAATCTTGACTATTAAGGCGTTTGCAGGCCGAGAGAAAGCTGAAAACGCACAGAACACAAGAATGCATTGGTTAACAGTGTTTTCCTAAAACTAGCACCTCAGGAAAGTACATTTATCTGTTTTATGATGGTATCATGGTTTGTGAATAGTTTTCCAACCTTTTTAGTTCAAACTAAGTTTTGGAGCTTTTCTGACTATTAAGGCGTTTTCAGGCCGAGAGAACGCTTAAAAACGCACAGAACACAAGAATGCATTGGTTCACAGTGTTTTTCTAAATCTAGCACCTCAGGAAGGTACATTCATCTTTTTCATGATGGTATCATGGTTTGTGAATAGTTTTCCCATCTTTTTTGTTCAAACTAAGTTTTGGTGCAATCTTGACTATTAAGGCGTTTGCAGGCCGAGAGAAAGCTGAAAACGCACAGAACACAAGAATGCATTGGTTAACAGTGTTTACCTAAAACTAGCACCTCAGGAAAGTACATTCATCTTTTTCATGATGGTATCATGGTTTGTGAATAGTTTTCCAACCTTTTTTGTTCAAACTAAGTTTTGGTGCAATCTTGACTATTAAAGCGTTTGCAGGCCGAGAGAAAGCTGAAAACGCACAGAACACAAGAATGCATTGGTTAACAGTCTTTTTCTAAAACTAGCACCTCAGGAAAGTACATTTATCTGTTTTATGATGGTATCATGGTTTGTGAATAGTTTTCCAACCTTTTTTGTTCAAACTAAGTTTTGGTGCAATCTTGACTATTAAGGCATTTGCAGGCCGAGAGAAAGCTGAAAACGCACAGAACACAAGAATGCATTGGTTAACAGTGTTTTCCTAAAACTAGCACCTCAGGAAAGTGCATTTATCTGTTTTATGATGGTATCATGGTTTGTGAATAGTTTTCCAACCTTTTTAGTTCAAACTAAGTTTTGGTGCAATCTTGACTATTAAGGCGTTTGCAGGCCGAGAGAAAGCTGAAAACGCACAGAACACAAGAATGCATTGGTTAACAGTGTTTTCCTAAAACTAGCACCTCAGGAAAGTACATTTATCTGTTTTATGATGGTATCATGGTTTGTGAATAGTTTTCCAACCTTTTTAGTTCAAACTAAGTTTTGGAGCTTTTCTGACTATTAAGGCGTTTTCAGGCCGAGAGAACGCTTAAAAACACACAGAACACAAGAATGCATTGGTTAACAGTGTTTTTCTAAATCTAGCACCTCAGGACGGTACATTCATCTTTTTCATGATGGTATCATGGTTTGTGAATAGTTTTCCAACCTTTTTTGTTCAAACTAAGTTTTGGTGCAATCTTGACTATTAAGGCGTTTGCAGGCCGAGAGAACGCTGAAAACGCACAGAACACAAGAATGCATTGGTTAACAGTGTTTTTCTAAATCTAGCACCTCAGGAAGGTACAATTATCTTTTTCATGATGGTATCATGGTTTGTGAATAGTTTTCCAACCTTTTTTGTTCAAACTAAGTTTTGGTGCAATCTTGACTATTAAGGCGTTTGCAGGCCGAGAGAACGCCGAAAACGCACAGAACACAAGAATGCATTGGTTAACAGTGTTTTCCTAAATCTAGCACCTCAGGAAGGTACATTCATCTTTTTCATGATGGTATCATGGTTTGTGAATAGTTTTCCCATCTTTTTTGTTCAAACTAAGTTTTGGTGCAATCTTGACTATTAAGGCGTTTGCAGGCCGAGAGAAAGCTGAAAACGCACAGAACACAAGAATGCATTGGTTAACAGTGTTTTCCTAAAACTAGCACCTCAGGAAAGTACATTTATCTGTTTTATGATGGTATCATGGTTTGTGAATAGTTTTCCAACCTTTTTAGTTCAAACTAAGTTTTGGAGCTTTTCTGACTATTAAGGCGTTTTCAGGCCGAGAGAACGCTTAAAAACGCACAGAACACAAGAATGCATTGGTTCACAGTGTTTTTCTAAATCTAGCACCTCAGGAAGGTACATTCATCTTTTTCATGATGGTATCATGGTTTGTGAATAGTTTGCACCAACACTTAGTTTGAACAAAAAAGGTTGGAAATCTTGACTATTAAGGCGTTTGCAGGCCGAGAGAACGCTGAAAACGCACAGAACACAAGAATGCATTGGTTAACAGTGTTTTTCTAAATCTAGCACCTCAGGAAGGTACAATTATCTTTTTCATGATGGTATCATGGTTTGTGAATAGTTTTCCAACCTTTTTTGTTCAAACTAAGTTTTGGTGCAATCTTGACTATTAAGGCGTTTGCAGGCCGAGAGAAAGCTGAAAACGCACAGAACACAAGAATGCATTGGTTAACAGTGTTTTTCTAAATCTAGCACCTCAGGAAGGTACATTCATCTTTTTCATGATGGTATCATGGTTTGTGAATAGTTTTCCAACCTTTTTTGTTCAAACTAAGTTTTGGTGCAATCTTGACTATTAAAGCGTTTGCAGGCCGAGAGAAAGCTGAAAACGCACAGAACACAAGAATGCATTGGTTAACAGTGTTTTCCTAAAACTAGCACCTCAGGAAAGTACATTTATCTGTTTTATGATGGTATCATAGGTTTGTGAATAGTTTTCCAACCTTTTTTGTTCAAACTAAGTTTTGGTGCAATTTTGACTATTAAGGCGTTTGCAGGCCGAGAGAACGCTGAAAACGCACAGAACACAAGAATGCATTGGTTAACAGTCTTTTCCTAAAACTAGCACCTCAGGAAAGTACATTTATATGTTTTATGATGGTATCATGGTTTGTGAATAGTTTTCCAACCTTTTTAGTTCAAACTAAGTTTTGGAGCTTTTCTGACTATTAAGGCGTTTTCAGGCCGAGAGAACGCTTAAAAACGCACAGAACACAAGAATGCATTGGTTCACAGTGTTTTTCTAAATCTAGCACCTCAGGAAGGTACAATTATCTTTTTCATGATGGTATCATGGTTTGTGAATAGTTTTCCAACCTTTTTTGTTCAAACTAAGTTTTGGTGCAATCTTGACTATTAAGGCGTTTGCAGGCCGAGAGAAAGCTGAAAACGCACAGAACACAAGAATGCATTGGTTAACAGTGTTTTCCTAAAACTAGCACCTAGGGAAAGTACATTTATCTGTTTTATGATGGTATCATGGTTTGTGAATAGTTTTCCAACCTTTTTAGTTCAAACTAAGTTTTGGTGCAATCTTGACTATTAAGGCGTTTGCAGGCCGAGAGAAAGCTGAAAACGCACAGAACACAAGAATGCATTGGTTAACAGTGTTTTCCTAAAACTAACACCTCAGGAAAGTACATTTATCTGTTTTATGATGGTATCATGGTTTGTGAATAGTTTTCCAACCTTTTTAGTTCAAACTAAGTTTTGGAGCTTTTCTGACTATTAAGGCGTTTTCAGGCCGAGAGAACGCTTAAAAACACACAGAACACAAGAATGCATTGGTTAACAGTGTTTTTCTAAATCTAGCACCTCAGGACGGTACATTCATCTTTTTCATGATGGTATCATGGTTTGTGAATAGTTTTCCAACCTTTTTTGTTCAAACTAAGTTTTGGTGCAATCTTGACTATTAAGGCGTTTGCAGGCCGAGAGAACGCTGAAAACGCACAGAACACAAGAATGCATTGGTTAACAGTGTTTTTCTAAATCTAGCACCTCAGGAAGGTACAATTATCTTTTTCATGATGGTATCATGGTTTGTGAATAGTTTTCCAACCTTTTTTGTTCAAACTAAGTTTTGGTGCAATCTTGACTATTAAGGCGTTTGCAGGCCGAGAGAACGCCGAAAACGCACAGAACACAAGAATGCATTGGTTAACAGTGTTTTCCTAAATCTAGCACCTCAGGAAGGTACATTCATCTTTTTCATGATGGTATCATGGTTTGTGAATAGTTTTCCCATCTTTTTTGTTCAAACTAAGTTTTGGTGCAATCTTGACTATTAAGGCGTTTGCAGGCCGAGAGAAAGCTGAAAACGCACAGAACACAAGAATGCATTGGTTAACAGTGTTTTCCTAAAACTAGCACCTCAGGAAAGTACATTTATCTGTTTTATGATGGTATCATGGTTTGTGAATAGTTTTCCAACCTTTTTAGTTCAAACTAAGTTTTGGAGCTTTTCTGACTATTAAGGCGTTTTCAGGCCGAGAGAACGCTTAAAAACGCACAGAACACAAGAATGCATTGGTTCACAGTGTTTTTCTAAATCTAGCACCTCAGGAAGGTACATTCATCTTTTTCATGATGGTATCATGGTTTGTGAATAGTTTTCCAACCTTTTTTGTTCAAACTAAGTGTTGGTGCAATCTTGACTATTAAGGCGTTTGCAGGCCGAGAGAACGCTGAAAACGCACAGAACACAAGAATGCATTGGTTAACAGTGTTTTCCTAAATCTAGCACCTCAGGAAGGTACAATTATCTTTTTCATGATGGTATCATGGTTTGTGAATAGTTTTCCAACCTTTTTTGTTCAAACTAAGTTTTGGTGCAATCTTGACTATTAAGGCGTTTGCAGGCCGAGAGAAAGCTGAAAACGCACAGAACACAAGAATGCATTGGTTAACAGTGTTTTTCTAAATCTAGCACCTCAGGAAGGTACATTCATCTTTTTCATGATGGTATCATGGTTTGTGAATAGTTTTCCAACCTTTTTTGTTCAAACTAAGTTTTGGTGCAATCTTG
Source organism: Gasterosteus aculeatus (assembly GCF_964276395.1). Lineage (NCBI taxonomy): Eukaryota > Metazoa > Chordata > Actinopteri > Perciformes > Gasterosteidae > Gasterosteus > Gasterosteus aculeatus. Next base: position 2,781,623 of record NC_135701.1, on the reverse strand, counting down.
ACTATTAAAGCGTTTGCAGGCCGAGAGAAAGCTGAAAACGCACAGAACACAAGAATGCATTGGTTAACAGTGTTTTCCTAAAACTAGCACCTCAGGAAAGTACATTTATCTGTTTTATGATGGTATCATAGGTTTGTGAATAGTTTTCCAACCTTTTTTGTTCAAACTAAGTTTTGGTGCAATTTTGACTATTAAGGCGTTTGCAGGCCGAGAGAACGCTGAAAACGCACAGAACACAAGAATGCATTGGTTAACAGTCTTTTCCTAAAACTAGCACCTCAGGAAAGTACATTTATATGTTTTATGATGGTATCATGGTTTGTGAATAGTTTTCCAACCTTTTTAGTTCAAACTAAGTTTTGGAGCTTTTCTGACTATTAAGGCGTTTTCAGGCCGAGAGAACGCTTAAAAACGCACAGAACACAAGAATGCATTGGTTCACAGTGTTTTTCTAAATCTAGCACCTCAGGAAGGTACAATTATCTTTTTCATGATGGTATCATGGTTTGTGAATAGTTTTCCAACCTTTTTTGTTCAAACTAAGTGTTGGTGCAATCTTGACTATTAAGGCGTTTGCAGGCCGAGAGAAAGCTGAAAACGCACAGAACACAAGAATGCATTGGTTAACAGTGTTTTCCTAAAACTAGCACCTCAGGAAAGTACATTTATCTGTTTTATGATGGTATCATGGTTTGTGAATAGTTTTCCAACCTTTTTAGTTCAAACTAAGTTTTGGTGCAATCTTGACTATTGAGGCGTTTGCAGGCCGAGAGAACGCTGAAAACGCACAGAACACAAGAATGCATTGGTTCACAGTGTTTTTCTAAATCTAGCACCTCAGGAAGGTACATTCATCTTTTTCATGATGGTATCATGGTTTGTGAATAGTTTTCCAACCTTTTTTGTTCAAACTAAGTTTTGGTGCAATCTTGACTATTAAGGCGTTTGCAGGCCGAGAGAACGCCGAAAACGCACAGAACACAAGAATGCATTGGTTAACAGTGTTTTCCTAAATCTAGCACCTCAGGAAGGTACATTCATCTTTTTCATGATGGTATCATGGTTTGTGAATAGTTTTCCCATCTTTTTTGTTCAAACTAAGTTTTGGTGCAATCTTGACTATTAAGGCGTTTGCAGGCCGAGAGAAAGCTGAAAACGCACAGAACACAAGAATGCATTGGTTAACAGTGTTTTCCTAAAACTAGCACCTCAGGAAAGTACATTTATCTGTTTTATGATGGTATCATGGTTTGTGAATAGTTTTCCAACCTTTTTAGTTCAAACTAAGTTTTGGAGCTTTTCTGACTATTAAGGCGTTTGCAGGCCGAGAGAAAGCTGAAAACGCACAGAACACAAGAATGCATTGGTTAACAGTCTTTTTCTAAAACTAGCACCTCAGGAAAGTACATTTATCTGTTTTATGATGGTATCATGGTTTGTGAATAGTTTTCCAACCTTTTTTGTTCAAACTAAGTTTTGGTGCAATCTTGACTATTAAGGCATTTGCAGGCCGAGAGAAAGCTGAAAACGCACAGAACACAAGAATGCATTGGTTAACAGTGTTTTCCTAAAACTAGCACCTCAGGAAAGTGCATTTATCTGTTTTATGATGGTATCATGGTTTGTGAATAGTTTTCCAACCTTTTTAGTTCAAACTAAGTTTTGGTGCAATCTTGACTATTAAGGCGTTTGCAGGCCGAGAGAAAGCTGAAAACGCACAGAACACAAGAATGCATTGGTTAACAGTGTTTTCCTAAAACTAGCACCTCAGGAAAGTACATTTATCTGTTTTATGATGGTATCATGGTTTGTGAATAGTTTTCCAACCTTTTTAGTTCAAACTAAGTTTTGGAGCTTTTCTGACTATTAAGGCGTTTTCAGGCCGAGAGAACGCTTAAAAACACACAGAACACAAGAATGCATTGGTTAACAGTGTTTTTCTAAATCTAGCACCTCAGGACGGTACATTCATCTTTTTCATGATGGTATCATGGTTTGTGAATAGTTTTCCAACCTTTTTTGTTCAAACTAAGTTTTGGTGCAATCTTGACTATTAAGGCGTTTGCAGGCCGAGAGAACGCTGAAAACGCACAGAACACAAGAATGCATTGGTTAACAGTGTTTTTCTAAATCTAGCACCTCAGGAAGGTACAATTATCTTTTTCATGATGGTATCATGGTTTGTGAATAGTTTTCCAACCTTTTTTGTTCAAACTAAGTTTTGGTGCAATCTTGACTATTAAGGCGTTTGCAGGCCGAGAGAACGCCGAAAACGCACAGAACACAAGAATGCATTGGTTAACAGTGTTTTCCTAAATCTAGCACCTCAGGAAGGTACATTCATCTTTTTCATGATGGTATCATGGTTTGTGAATAGTTTTCCCATCTTTTTTGTTCAAACTAAGTTTTGGTGCAATCTTGACTATTAAGGCGTTTGCAGGCCGAGAGAAAGCTGAAAACGCACAGAACACAAGAATGCATTGGTTAACAGTGTTTTCCTAAAACTAGCACCTCAGGAAAGTACATTTATCTGTTTTATGATGGTATCATGGTTTGTGAATAGTTTTCCAACCTTTTTAGTTCAAACTAAGTTTTGGAGCTTTTCTGACTATTAAGGCGTTTTCAGGCCGAGAGAACGCTTAAAAACGCACAGAACACAAGAATGCATTGGTTCACAGTGTTTTTCTAAATCTAGCACCTCAGGAAGGTACATTCATCTTTTTCATGATGGTATCATGGTTTGTGAATAGTTTGCACCAACACTTAGTTTGAACAAAAAAGGTTGGAAATCTTGACTATTAAGGCGTTTGCAGGCCGAGAGAACGCTGAAAACGCACAGAACACAAGAATGCATTGGTTAACAGTGTTTTTCTAAATCTAGCACCTCAGGAAGGTACAATTATCTTTTTCATGATGGTATCATGGTTTGTGAATAGTTTTCCAACCTTTTTTGTTCAAACTAAGTTTTGGTGCAATCTTGACTATTAAGGCGTTTGCAGGCCGAGTGAAAGCTGAAAACGCACAGAACACAAGAATGCATTGGTTAACAGTGTTTTTCTAAATCTAGCACCTCAGGAAGGTACATTCATCTTTTTCATGATGGTATCATGGTTTGTGAATAGTTTTCCAACCTTTTTTGTTCAAACTAAGTTTTGGTGCAATCTTGACTATTAAAGCGTTTGCAGGCCGAGAGAAAGCTGAAAACGCACAGAACACAAGAATGCATTGGTTAACAGTGTTTTCCTAAAACTAGCACCTCAGGAAAGTACATTTATCTGTTTTATGATGGTATCATAGGTTTGTGAATAGTTTTCCAACCTTTTTTGTTCAAACTAAGTTTTGGTGCAATTTTGACTATTAAGGCGTTTGCAGGCCGAGAGAACGCTGAAAACGCACAGAACACAAGAATGCATTGGTTAACAGTCTTTTCCTAAAACTAGCACCTCAGGAAAGTACATTTATATGTTTTATGATGGTATCATGGTTTGTGAATAGTTTTCCAACCTTTTTAGTTCAAACTAAGTTTTGGAGCTTTTCTGACTATTAAGGCGTTTTCAGGCCGAGAGAACGCTTAAAAACGCACAGAACACAAGAATGCATTGGTTCACAGTGTTTTTCTAAATCTAGCACCTCAGGAAGGTACAATTATCTTTTTCATGATGGTATCATGGTTTGTGAATAGTTTTCCAACCTTTTTTGTTCAAACTAAGTGTTGGTGCAATCTTGACTATTAAGGCGTTTGCAGGCCGAGAGAACGCTGAAAACGCACAGAACACAAGAATGCATTGGTTAACAGTGTTTTTCTAAATCTAGCACCTCAGGAAGGTACATTCATCTTTTTCATGATGGTATCATGGTTTGTGAATAGTTTTCCAACCTTTTTTGTTCAAACTAAGTTTTGGTGCAATTTTGACTATTAAGGCGTTTGCAGGCCGAGAGAACGCTGAAAACGCACAGAACACAAGAATGCATTGGTTAACAGTGTTTACCTAAAACTAGCACCTCAGGAAAGTACATTCATCTTTTTCATGATGGTATCATGGTTTGTGAATAGTTTTCAAACCTTTTTTGTTCAAACTAAGTTTTGGTGCAATCTTGACTATTAAGGCGTTTGCAGGCCGAGAGAAAGCTGAAAACGCACAGAACACAAGAATGCATTGGTTAACAGTGTTTTCCTAAAACTAGCACCTCAGGAAAGTACATTTATCTGTTTTATGATGGTATCATGGTTTGTGAATAGTTTTCCAACCTTTTTTGTTCAAACTAAGTTTTGGTGCAATTTTGACTATTAAGGCGTTTGCAGGCCGAGAGAAAGCTGAAAACGCACAGAACACAAGAATGCATTGGTTAACAGTGTTTTCCTAAATCTAGCACCTCAGGAAGGTACATTCATCTTTTTCATGATGGTATCATGGTTTGTGAATAGTTTTCCAACCTTTTTTGTTCAAACTAAGTTTTGGTGCAATCTTGACTATTAAGGCGTTTGCAGGCCGAGAGAAAGCTGAAAACGCACAGAACACAAGAATGCATTGGTTCACAGTGTTTTCCTAAAACTAGCACCTCAGGAAAGTACATTTATCTGTTTTATGATGGTGTCATGGTTTGTGAATAGTTTTCCCATCTTTTTTGTTCAAACTTAGTTTTGGTGCAATTTTGACTATTAAGGCGTTTGCAGGCCGAGAGAACGCTGAAAACGCACAGAACACAAGAATGCATTGGTTAACAGTGTTTACCTAAAACTACCACCTCAGGAAAGTACATTCATCTTTTTCATGATGGTATCATGGTTTGTGAATAGTTTTCAAACCTTTTTTGTTCAAACTAAGTTTTGGTGCAATCTTGACTATTAAGGCGTTTGCAGGCCGAGAGAAAGCTGAAAATGCACAGAACACAAGAATGCATTGGTTCACAGTGTTTTTCTAAATCTAGCACCTCAGGAAGGTACATTCATCTTTTTCATGATGGTATCATGGTTTGTGAATAGTTTTCCAACCTTTTTTGTTCAAACTAAGTTTTGGTGCAATCTTGACTATTAAGGCGTTTGCAGGCCGAGAGAAAGCTGAAAACGCACAGAGCACAAGAATGCATTGGTTAACAGTGTTTTCCTAAAACTAGCACCTCAGGAAAGTACATTTATCTGTTTTATGATGGTATCATGGTTTGTGAATAGTTTTCCAACCTTTTTTGTTCAAACTAAGTTTTGGAGCTTTTCTGACTATTAAGGCGTTTTCAGGCCGAGAGAACGCTTAAAAACGCACAGAACACAAGAATGCATTGGTTAACAGTGTTTTTCTAAATCTAGCACCTCAGGAAGGTACAATTATCTTTTTCATGATGGTATCATGGTTTGTGAATAGTTTTCCAACCTTTTTTGTTCAAACTAAGTTTTGGTGCAATCTTGACTATTAAGGCGTTTGCAGGCCGAGAGAACGCTGAAAACGCACAGAACACAAGAATGCATTGGTTCACAGTGTTTTTCTAAATCTAGCACCTCAGGAAGGTACATTCATCTTTTTCATGATGGTATCATGGTTTGTGAATAGTTTTCCAACCTTTTTTGTTCAAACTAAGTTTTGGTGCAATCTTGACTATTAAGGCGTTTGCAGGCCGAGAGAAAGCTGAAAACGCACAGAACACAAGAATGCATTGGTTAACAGTGTTTTTCTAAATCTAGCACCTCAGGAAGGTACATTCATCTTTTTCATGATGGTATCATGGTTTGTGAATAGTTTTCCAACCTTTTTTGTTCAAACTAAGTTTTGGTGCAATCTTGACTATTAAAGCGTTTGCAGGCCGAGAGAAAGCTGAAAACGCACAGAACACAAGAATGCATTGGTTAACAGTGTTTTCCTAAAACTAGCACCTCAGGAAAGTACATTTATCTGTTTTATGATGGTATCATGGTTTGTGAATAGTTTTCCAACCTTTTTTGTTCAAACTAAGTTTTGGTGCAATTTTGACTATTAAGGCGTTTGCAGGCCGAGAGAACGCTGAAAACGCACAGAACACAAGAATGCATTGGTTAACAGTCTTTTCCTAAAACTAGCACCTCAGGAAAGTACATTTATCTGTTTTATGATGGTATCATGGTTTGTGAATAGTTTTCCAACCTTTTTTGTTCAAACTAAGTTTTGGTGCAATTTTTACTATTAAGGCGTTTGCAGGCCGAGAGAACGCTGAAAACGCACAGAACACAAGAATGCATTGGTTAACAGTCTTTTCCTAAAACTAGCACCTCAGGAAAGTACATTTATCTGTTTTATGATGGTATCATGGTTTGTGAATAGTTTTCCAACCTTTTTTGTTCAAACTAAGTTTTGGTGCAATTTTGACTATTAAGGCGTTTGCAGGCCGAGAGAACGCTGAAAACGCACAGAACACAAGAATGCATTGGTTAACAGTCTTTTCCTAAAACTAGCACCTCAGGAAAGTACATTTATCTTTTTTATGATGGTATCATGGTTTGTGAATAGTTTTCCAACCTTTTTTGTTCAAACTAAGTTTTGGTGCAATCTTGACTATAAAGGCGTTTGCAGGCCGAGAGAAAGCTGAAAACGCACAGAACACAAGAATGCATTGGTTAACAGTGTTTTCCTAAAACTAGCACCTCAGGAAAGTACATTTATCTGTTTTATGATGGTATCATGGTTTGTGAATAGTTTTCCAACCTTTTTAGTTCAAACTAAGTTTTGGAGCTTTTCTGACTATTAAGGCGTTTACAGGCCGAGAGAACGCTTAAAAACACACAGAACACAAGAATGCATTGGTTAACAGTGTTTTTCTAAATCTAGCACCTCAGGACGGTACATTCATCTTTTTCATGATGGTATCATGGTTTGTGAATAGTTTTCCAACCTTTTTTGTTCAAACTAAGTTTTGGTGCAATCTTGACTATTAAGGCGTTTGCAGGCCGAGAGAACGCTGAAAACGCACAGAACACAAGAATGCATTGGTTAACAGTGTTTTTCTAAATCTAGCACCTCAGGAAGGTACAATTATCTTTTTCATGATGGTATCATGGTTTGTGAATAGTTTTCCAACCTTTTTTGTTCAAACTAAGTTTTGGTGCAATCTTGACTATTAAGGCGTTTGCAGGCCGAGAGAAAGCTGAAAACGCACAGAACACAAGAATGCATTGGTTCACAGTGTTTTCCTAAAACTAGCACCTCAGGAAAGTACATTTATCTGTTTTATGATGGTGTCATGGTTTGTGAATAGTTTTCCCATCTTTTTTGTTCAAACTTAGTTTTGGTGCAATTTTGACTATTAAGGCGTTTGCAGGCCGAGAGAACGCTGAAAACGCACAGAACACAAGAATGCATTGGTTAACAGTGTTTACCTAAAACTACCACCTCAGGAAAGTACATTCATCTTTTTCATGATGGTATCATGGTTTGTGAATAGTTTTCAAACCTTTTTTGTTCAAACTAAGTTTTGGTGCAATCTTGACTATTAAGGCGTTTGCAGGCCGAGAGAAAGCTGAAAACGCACAGAACACAAGAATGCATTGGTTAACAGTGTTTTCCTAAAACTAGCACCTCAGGAAAGTACATTTATCTGTTTTATGATGGTATCATGGTTTGTGAATAGTTTTCCAACCTTTTTAGTTCAAACTAAGTTTTGGAGCTTTTCTGACTATTAAGGCGTTTTCAGGCCGAGAGAACGCTTAAAAACGCACAGAACACAAGAATGCATTGGTTCACAGTGTTTTTCTAAATCTAGCACCTCAGGAAGGTACAATTATCTTTTTCATGATGGTATCATGGTTTGTGAATAGTTTTCCAACCTTTTTTGTTCAAACTAAGTTTTGGAGCTTTTCTGACTATTAAGGCGTTTTCAGGCCGAGAGAACGCTTAAAAACGCACAGAACACAAGAATGCATTGGTTCACAGTGTTTTTCTAAATCTAGCACCTCAGGAAGGTACAATTATCTTTTTCATGATGGTATCATGGTTTGTGAATAGTTTTCCAACCTTTTTTGTTCAAACTAAGTTTTGGTGCAATCTTGACTATTGAGGCATTTGCAGGCCGAGAGAAAGCTGAAAACGCACAGAACACAAGAATGCATTGGTTAACAGTGTTTTTCTAAATCTAGCACCTCAGGAAGGTACATTCATCTTTTTCATGATGGTATCATGGTTTGTGAATAGTTTTCCAACCTTTTTTGTTCAAACTAAGTTTTGGTGCAATCTTGACTATTAAGGCGTTTGCAGGCCGAGAGAAAGCTGAAAACGCACAGAACACAAGAATGCATTGGTTAACAGTGTTTTCCTAAAACTAGCACCTCAGGAAAGTACATTTATCTGTTTTATGATGGTGTCATGGTTTGTGAATAGTTTTCCCATCTTTTTTGTTCAAACTAAGTTTTGGTGCAATCTTGACTATTAAGGCGTTTGCAGGCCGAGAGAACGCTGAAAACGCACAGAACACAAGAATGCATTGGTTAACAGTGTTTACCTAAAACTACCACCTCAGGAAAGTACATTTATCTGTTTTATGATGGTATCATGGTTTGTGAATAGTTTTCCAACCTTTTTAGTTCAAACTAAGTTTTGGAGCTTTTCTGACTATTAAGGCGTTTTCAGGCCGAGAGAATGCTGAAAACGCACAGAACACAAGAATGCATTGGTTAACAGTGTTTTTCTAAATCTAGCACCTCAGGAAGGTACATTTATCTGTTTTATGATGGTATCATGGTTTGTGAATAGTTTTCCAACCTTTTTTGTTCAAACTAAGTTTTGGTGCAATCTTGACTATTAAGGCGTTTGCAGGCCGAGAGAAAGCTGAAAACGCACAGAACACAAGAATGCATTGGTTAACAGTGTTTTCCTAAAACTAGCACCTCAGGAAAGTACATTTATCTGTTTTATGATGGTATCATGGTTTGTGAATAGTTTTCCAACCTTTTTAGTTCAAACTAAGTTTTGGAGCTTTTCTGACTATTAAGGCGTTTTCAGGCCGAGAGAACGCTTAAAAACGCACAGAACACAAGAATGCATTGGTTAACAGTGTTTTTCTAAATCTAGCACCTCAGGAAGGTACAATTATCTTTTTCATGATGGTATCATGGTTTGTGAATAGTTTTCCAACCTTTTTTGTTCAAACTAAGTGTTGGTGCAATCTTGACTATTAAGGCGTTTTCAGGCCGAGAGAACGCTTAAAAACGCACAGAACATAAGAATGCATTGGTTAACAGTGTTTTTCTAAATCTAGCACCTAAGGAAGGTACATTCATCTTTTTCATGATGGTATCATGGTTTGTGAATAGTTTTCCAACCTTTTTTGTTCAAACTAAGTTTTGGTGCAATCTTGACTATTAAGGTTTTTGCAGGCCGAGAGAAAGCTGAAAACGCACAGAACACAAGAATGCATTGGTTAACAGTGTTTTCCTAAAACTAGCACCTCAGGAAAGTACATTTATCTGTTTTATGATGGTATCATGGTTTGTGAATAGTTTTCCAACCTTTTTAGTTCAAACTAAGTTTTGGAGCTTTTCTGACTATTAAGGCGTTTTCAGGCCGAGAGAACGCTGAAAACGCACAGAACACAAGAATGCATTGGTTAACAGTGTTTTTATAAATCTAGCACCTCAGGAAGGTACATTCATCTTTTTCATGATGGTATCATGGTTTGTGAATAGTTTTCCAACCTTTTTTGTTCAAACTAAGTTTTGGTGCAATCTTGACTATTAAGGCGTTTGCAGGCCGAGAGAAAGCTAAAAAAGCACAGAGCACAAGAATGCATTGGTTAACAGTGTTTTCCTAAAACTAGCACCTCAGGAAAGTACATTTATCTGTTTTATGATGGTATCATGGTTTGTGAATAGTTTTCCAACCTTTTTTGTTCAAACTAAGTTTTGGAGCTTTTCTGACTATTAAGGCGTTTTCAGGCCGAGAGAACGCTTAAAAACGCACAGAACACAAGAATGCATTGGTTAACAGTGTTTTTCTAAATCTAGCACCTCAGGAAGGTACAATTATCTTTTTCATGATGGTATCATGGTTTGTGAATAGTTTTCCAACCTTTTTTGTTCAAACTAAGTGTTGGTGCAATCTTGACTATTAAGGCGTTTGCAGGCCGAGAGAACGCTGAAAACGCACAGAACACAAGAATGCATTGGTTAACAGTGTTTACCTAAAACTACCACCTCAGGAAAGTACATTTATCTGTTTTATGATGGTATCATGGTTTGTGAATAGTTTTCCAACCTTTTTAGTTCAAACTAAGTTTTGGAGCTTTTCTGACTATTAAGGCGTTTTCAGGCCGAGAGAACGCTTAAAAACGCACAGAACACAAGAATGCATTGGTTAACAGTGTTTTTCTAAATCTAGCACCTCAGGAAGGTACAATTATCTTTTTCATGATGGTATCATGGTTTGTGAATAGTTTTCCAACCTTTTTTGTTCAAACTAAGTTTTGGTGCAATCTTGACTATTAAGGCGTTTGCAGGCCGAGAGAAAGCTGAAAACGCACAGAACACAAGAATGCATTGGTTAACAGTGTTTTCCTAAAACTAGCACCTCAGGAAAGTACATTTATCTGTTTTATGATGGTATCATGGTTTGTGAATAGTTTTCCAACCTTTTTTGTTCAAACTAAGTTTTGGTGCAATCTTGACTATTAAGGCGTTTGCAGGCCGAGAGAAAGCTGAAAACGCACAGAACACAAGAATGCATTGGTTAACAGTGTTTTCCTAAAACTAGCACCTCAGGAAAGTACATTTATCTGTTTTATGATGGTATCATGGTTTGTGAATAGTTTTCCAACCTTTTTTGTTCAAACTAAGTTTTGGAGCTTTTCTGACTATTAAGGCGTTTTCAGGCCGAGAGAACGCTTAAAAACGCACAGAACACAAGAATGCATTGGTTAACAGTGTTTTTCTAAATCTAGCACCTCAGGAAGGTACAATTATCTTTTTCATGATGGTATCATGGTTTGTGAATAGTTTTCCAACCTTTTTTGTTCAAACTAAGTGTTGGTGCAATCTTGACTATTAAGGCGTTTGCAGGCCGAGAGAACGCTGAAAACGCACAGAACACAAGAATGCATTGGTTAACAGTGTTTACCTAAAACTACCACCTCAGGAAAGTACATTTATCTGTTTTATGATGGTATCATGGTTTGTGAATAGTTTTCCAACCTTTTTAGTTCAAACTAAGTTTTGGAGCTTTTCTGACTATTAAGGCGTTTTCAGGCCGAGAGAATGCTGAAAACGCACAGAACACAAGAATGCATTGGTTAACAGTGTTTTTCTAAATCTAGCACCTCAGGAAGGTACATTCATCTTTTTCATGATGGTATCATGGTTTGTGAATAGTTTTCCAACCTTTTTTGTTCAAACTAAGTTTTGGTGCAATCTTGACTATTAAGGCGTTTGCAGGCCGAGAGAAAGCTGAAAACGCACAGAACACAAGAATGCATTGGTTAACAGTGTTTTCCTAAAACTAGCACCTCAGGAAAGTACATTTATCTGTTTTATGATGGTATCATGGTTTGTGAATAGTTTTCCAACCTTTTTAGTTCAAACTAAGTTTTGGAGCTTTTCTGACTATTAAGGCGTTTTCAGGCCGAGAGAATGCTGAAAACGCACAGAACACAAGAATGCATTGGTTAACAGTGTTTTTCTAAATCTAGCACCTCAGGAAGGTACAATTATCTTTTTCATGATGGTATCATGGTTTGTGAATAGTTTTCCAACCTTTTTTGTTCAAACTAAGTTTTGGTGCAATCTTGACTATTAAGGCGTTTGCAGGCCGAGAGAACGCTGAAAACGCACAGAACACAAGAATGCATTGGTTAACAGTGTTTTTCTAAATCTAGCACCTCAGGAAGGTACATTCATCTTTTTCATGATGGTATCATGGTTTGTGAATAGTTTTCCAACCTTTTTTGTTCAAACTAAGTTTTGGTGCAATCTTGACTATTAAGGCGTTTGCAGGCCGAGAGAACGCTGAAAACGCACAGAACACAAGAATGCATTGGTTAACAGTGTTTTTCTAAATCTAGCACCTCAGGAAGGTACATTCATCTTTTTCATGATGGTATCATGGTTTGTGAATAGTTTTCAAACCTTTTTAGTTCAAACTAAGTTTTGGAGCTTTTCTGACTATTAAGGCGTTTTCAGGCCGAGAGAACGCTGAAAACGCACAGAACACAAGAATGCATTGGTTAACAGTGTTTTTCTAAATCTAGCAGCTCAGGAAGGTACAATTATCTTTTTCATGATGGTATCATGGTTTGTGAATAGTTTTCCAACCTTTTTTGTTCAAACTAAGTTTTGGTGCAATCTTGACTATTAAGGCGTTTGCAGGCCGAGAGAAAGCTGAAAACGCACAGAACACAAGAATGCATTGGTTAACAGTGTTTTCCTAAAACTAGCACCTCGGGAAAGTACATTTATCTGTTTTATGATGGTATCATGGTTTGTGAATAGTTTTCCAACCTTTTTAGTTCAAACTAAGTTTTGGAGCTTTTCTGACTATTAAGGCGTTTTCAGGCCGAGAGAACGCTTAAAAACGCACAGAACACAAGAATGCATTGGTTCACAGTGTTTTTCTAAATCTAGCACCTCAGGAAGGTACATTCATCTTTTTCATGATGGTATCATGGTTTGTGAATAGTTTTCCAACCTTTTTTGTTCAAACTAAGTTTTGGTGCAATCTTGACTATTAAGGCGTTTGCAGGCCGAGAGAAAGCTGAAAACGCACAGAACACAAGAATGCATTGGTTAACAGTGTTTTCCTAAAACTAGCACCTCAGGAAAGTACATTTATCTGTTTTATGATGGTATCATGGTTTGTGAATAGTTTTCCAACCTTTTTAGTTCAAACTAAGTTTTGGTGCAATCTTGACTATTAAGGCGTTTGCAGGCCGAGAGAAAGCTGAAAACGCACAGAACACAAGAATGCATTGGTTAACAGTGTTTTCCTAAAACTAGCACCTCAGGAAAGTACATTTATCTGTTTTATGATGGTATCATGGTTTGTGAATAGTTTTCCAACCTTTTTAGTTCAAACTAAGTTTTGGAGCTTTTCTGACTATTAAGGCGTTTGCAGGCCGAGAGAACGCTTAAAAACACACAGAACACAAGAATGCATTGGTTAACAGTGTTTTTCTAAATCTAGCACCTCAGGAAGGTACATTCATCTTTTTCATGATGGTATCATGGTTTGTGAATAGTTTTCCAACCTTTTTTGTTCAAACTAAGTTTTGGTGCAATCTTGACTATTAAGGCGTTTGCAGGCCGAGAGAAAGCTGAAAACGCACAGAACACAAGAATGCATTGGTTAACAGTGTTTTCCTAAAACTAGCACCTCGGGAAAGTACATTTATCTGTTTTATGATGGTATCATGGTTTGTGAATAGTTTTCCAACCTTTTTAGTTCAAACTAAGTTTTGGAGCTTTTCTGACTATTAAGGCGTTTTCAGGCCGAGAGAACACTTAAAAACGCACAGAACACAAGAATGCATTGGTTAACAGTGTTTTTCTAAATCTAGCACCTCAGGAAGGTACATTCATCTTTTTCATGATGGTATCATGGTTTGTGAATAGTTTTCAAACCTTTTTAGTTCAAACTAAGTTTTGGAGCTTTTCTGACTATTAAGGCGTTTTCAGGCCGAGAGAACGCTGAAAACGCACAGAACACAAGAATGCATTGGTTAACAGTGTTTTTCTAAATCTAGCAGCTCAGGAAGGTACAATTATCTTTTTCATGATGGTATCATGGTTTGTGAATAGTTTTCCAACCTTTTTTGTTCAAACTAAGTTTTGGTGCAATCTTGACTATTAAGGCGTTTGCAGGCCGAGAGAAAGCTGAAAACGCACAGAACACAAGAATGCATTGGTTAACAGTGTTTTCCTAAAACTAGCACCTCGGGAAAGTACATTTATCTGTTTTATGATGGTATCATGGTTTGTGAATAGTTTTCCAACCTTTTTAGTTCAAACTAAGTTTTGGAGCTTTTCTGACTATTAAGGCGTTTTCAGGCCGAGAGAACGCTTAAAAACGCACAGAACACAAGAATGCATTGGTTAACAGTGTTTTTCTAAATCTAGCACCTCAGGAAGGTACAATTATCTTTTTCATGATGGTATCATGGTTTGTGAATAGTTTTCCAACCTTTTTTGTTCAAACTAAGTTTTGGTGCAATCTTGACTATTAAGGCGTTTGCAGGCCGAGAGAAAGCTGAAAACGCACAGAACACAAGAATGCATTGGTTAACAGTGTTTTCCTAAAACTAGCACCTCAGGAAAGTACATTTATCTGTTTTATGATGGTATCATGGTTTGTGAATAGTTTTCCAACCTTTTTTGTTCAAACTAAGTTTTGGTGCAATCTTGACTATTAAGGCGTTTGCAGGCCGAGAGAAAGCTGAAAACGCACAGAACACAAGAATGCATTGGTTAACAGTGTTTTCCTAAAACTAGCACCTCAGGAAAGTACATTTATCTGTTTTATGATGGTATCATGGTTTGTGAATAGTTTTCCAACCTTTTTTGTTCAAACTAAGTTTTGGAGCTTTTCTGACTATTAAGGCGTTTTCAGGCCGAGAGAACGCTTAAAAACGCACAGAACACAAGAATGCATTGGTTAACAGTGTTTTTCTAAATCTAGCACCTCAGGAAGGTACAATTATCTTTTTCATGATGGTATCATAGTTTGAACAAAAAAGGTTGGAAAACTATTCACAAACCAAGTTTTGGAGCTTTTCTGACTATTAAGGCGTTTTCAGGCCGAGAGAACGCTTAAAAACGCACAGAACACAAGAATGCATTGGTTAACAGTGTTTTTCTAAATCTAGCACCTCAGGAAGGTACAATTATCTTTTTCATGATGGTATCATGGTTTGTGAATAGTTTTCCAACCTTTTTTGTTCAAACTAAGTGTTGGTGCAATCTTGACTATTAAGGCGTTTGCAGGCCGAGAGAACGCTGAAAACGCACAGAACACAAGAATGCATTGGTTAACAGTGTTTACCTAAAACTACCACCTCAGGAAAGTACATTTATCTGTTTTATGATGGTATCATGGTTTGTGAATAGTTTTCCAACCTTTTTAGTTCAAACTAAGTTTTGGAGCTTTTCTGACTATTAAGGCGTTTGCAGGCCGAGAGAACGCTTAAAAACACACAGAACACAAGAATGCATTGGTTAACAGTGTTTTTCTAAATCTAGCACCTCAGGAAGGTACATTCATCTTTTTCATGATGGTATCATGGTTTGTGAATAGTTTTCCAACCTTTTTTGTTCAAACTAAGTTTTGGTGCAATCTTGACTATTAAGGCGTTTGCAGGCCGAGAGAAAGCTGAAAACGCACAGAACACAAGAATGCATTGGTTAACAGTGTTTTCCTAAAACTAGCACCTCGGGAAAGTACATTTATCTGTTTTATGATGGTATCATGGTTTGTGAATAGTTTTCCAACCTTTTTAGTTCAAACTAAGTTTTGGAGCTTTTCTGACTATTAAGGCGTTTTCAGGCCGAGAGAACACTTAAAAACGCACAGAACACAAGAATGCATTGGTTAACAGTGTTTTTCTAAATCTAGCACCTCAGGAAGGTACATTCATCTTTTTCATGATGGTATCATGGTTTGTGAATAGTTTTCAAACCTTTTTAGTTCAAACTAAGTTTTGGAGCTTTTCTGACTATTAAGGCGTTTTCAGGCCGAGAGAACGCTGAAAACGCACAGAACACAAGAATGCATTGGTTAACAGTGTTTTTCTAAATCTAGCAGCTCAGGAAGGTACAATTATCTTTTTCATGATGGTATCATGGTTTGTGAATAGTTTTCCAACCTTTTTTGTTCAAACTAAGTTTTGGTGCAATCTTGACTATTAAGGCGTTTGCAGGCCGAGAGAAAGCTGAAAACGCACAGAACACAAGAATGCATTGGTTAACAGTGTTTTCCTAAAACTAGCACCTCGGGAAAGTACATTTATCTGTTTTATGATGGTATCATGGTTTGTGAATAGTTTTCCAACCTTTTTAGTTCAAACTAAGTTTTGGAGCTTTTCTGACTATTAAGGCGTTTTCAGGCCGAGAGAACGCTTAAAAACGCACAGAACACAAGAATGCATTGGTTAACAGTGTTTTTCTAAATCTAGCACCTCAGGAAGGTACAATTATCTTTTTCATGATGGTATCATGGTTTGTGAATAGTTTTCCAACCTTTTTTGTTCAAACTAAGTTTTGGTGCAATCTTGACTATTAAGGCGTTTGCAGGCCGAGAGAAAGCTGAAAACGCACAGAACACAAGAATGCATTGGTTAACAGTGTTTTCCTAAAACTAGCACCTCAGGAAAGTACATTTATCTGTTTTATGATGGTATCATGGTTTGTGAATAGTTTTCCAACCTTTTTTGTTCAAACTAAGTTTTGGTGCAATCTTGACTATTAAGGCGTTTGCAGGCCGAGAGAAAGCTGAAAACGCACAGAACACAAGAATGCATTGGTTAACAGTGTTTTCCTAAAACTAGCACCTCAGGAAAGTACATTTATCTGTTTTATGATGGTATCATGGTTTGTGAATAGTTTTCCAACCTTTTTTGTTCAAACTAAGTTTTGGAGCTTTTCTGACTATTAAGGCGTTTTCAGGCCGAGAGAACGCTTAAAAACGCACAGAACACAAGAATGCATTGGTTAACAGTGTTTTTCTAAATCTAGCACCTCAGGAAGGTACAATTATCTTTTTCATGATGGTATCATGGTTTGTGAATAGTTTTCCAACCTTTTTTGTTCAAACTAAGTTTTGGAGCTTTTCTGACTATTAAGGCGTTTTCAGGCCGAGAGAACGCTTAAAAACGCACAGAACACAAGAATGCATTGGTTAACAGTGTTTTTCTAAATCTAGCACCTCAGGAAGGTACAATTATCTTTTTCATGATGGTATCATGGTTTGTGAATAGTTTTCCAACCTTTTTTGTTCAAACTAAGTGTTGGTGCAATCTTGACTATTAAGGCGTTTGCAGGCCGAGAGAACGCTGAAAACGCACAGAACACAAGAATGCATTGGTTAACAGTGTTTACCTAAAACTACCACCTCAGGAAAGTACATTTATCTGTTTTATGATGGTATCATGGTTTGTGAATAGTTTTCCAACCTTTTTAGTTCAAACTAAGTTTTGGAGCTTTTCTGACTATTAAGGCGTTTTCAGGCCGAGAGAATGCTGAAAACGCACAGAACACAAGAATGCATTGGTTAACAGTGTTTTTCTAAATCTAGCACCTCAGGAAGGTACATTCATCTTTTTCATGATGGTATCATGGTTTGTGAATAGTTTTCCAACCTTTTTTGTTCAAACTAAGTTTTGGTGCAATCTTGACTATTAAGGCGTTTGCAGGCCGAGAGAAAGCTGAAAACGCACAGAACACAAGAATGCATTGGTTAACAGTGTTTTCCTAAAACTAGCACCTCAGGAAAGTACATTTATCTGTTTTATGATGGTATCATGGTTTGTGAATAGTTTTCCAACCTTTTTAGTTCAAACTAAGTTTTGGAGCTTTTCTGACTATTAAGGCGTTTTCAGGCCGAGAGAATGCTGAAAACGCACAGAACACAAGAATGCATTGGTTAACAGTGTTTTTCTAAATCTAGCACCTCAGGAAGGTACAATTATCTTTTTCATGATGGTATCATGGTTTGTGAATAGTTTTCCAACCTTTTTTGTTCAAACTAAGTTTTGGTGCAATCTTGACTATTAAGGCGTTTGCAGGCCGAGAGAACGCTGAAAACGCACAGAACACAAGAATGCATTGGTTAACAGTGTTTTTCTAAATCTAGCACCTCAGGAAGGTACATTCATCTTTTTCATGATGGTATCATGGTTTGTGAATAGTTTTCCAACCTTTTTTGTTCAAACTAAGTTTTGGTGCAATCTTGACTATTAAGGCGTTTGCAGGCCGAGAGAACGCTGAAAACGCACAGAACACAAGAATGCATTGGTTAACAGTGTTTTTCTAAATCTAGCACCTCAGGAAGGTACATTTATCTTTTTCATGATGGTATCATGGTTTGTGAATAGTTTTCAAACCTTTTTAGTTCAAACTAAGTTTTGGAGCTTTTCTGACTATTAAGGCGTTTTCAGGCCGAGAGAACGCTGAAAACGCACAGAACACAAGAATGCATTGGTTAACAGTGTTTTTCTAAATCTAGCAGCTCAGGAAGGTACAATTATCTTTTTCATGATGGTATCATGGTTTGTGAATAGTTTTCCAACCTTTTTTGTTCAAACTAAGTTTTGGTGCAATCTTGACTATTAAGGCGTTTGCAGGCCGAGAGAAAGCTGAAAACGCACAGAACACAAGAATGCATTGGTTAACAGTGTTTTCCTAAAACTAGCACCTCGGGAAAGTACATTTATCTGTTTTATGATGGTATCATGGTTTGTGAATAGTTTTCCAACCTTTTTAGTTCAAACTAAGTTTTGGAGCTTTTCTGACTATTAAGGCGTTTTCAGGCCGAGAGAACGCTTAAAAACGCACAGAACACAAGAATGCATTGGTTCACAGTGTTTTTCTAAATCTAGCACCTCAGGAAGGTACATTCATCTTTTTCATGATGGTATCATGGTTTGTGAATAGTTTTCCAACCTTTTTTGTTCAAACTAAGTTTTGGTGCAATCTTGACTATTAAGGCGTTTGCAGGCCGAGAGAAAGCTGAAAACGCACAGAACACAAGAATGCATTGGTTAACAGTGTTTTCCTAAAACTAGCACCTCAGGAAAGTACATTTATCTGTTTTATGATACCATCATAGTTTGTGAATAGTTTTCCAACCTTTTTAGTTCAAACTAAGTTTTGGAGCTTTTCTGACTATTGAGGCGTTTTCAGGCCGAGAGAACACTTAAAAACGCACAGAACACAAGAATGCATTGGTTAACAGTGTTTTTCTAAATCTAGCACCTCAGGAAGGTACATTCATCTTTTTCATGATGGTATCATGGTTTGTGAATAGTTTTCAAACCTTTTTAGTTCAAACTAAGTTTTGGAGCTTTTCTGACTATTAAGGCGTTTTCAGGCCGAGAGAACGCTGAAAACGCACAGAACACAAGAATGCATTGGTTAACAGTGTTTTTCTAAATCTAGCACCTCAGGAAGGTACAATTATCTTTTTCATGATGGTATCATGGTTTGTGAATAGTTTTCCAACCTTTTTTGTTCAAACTAAGTTTTGGTGCAATCTTGACTATTAAGGCGTTTGCAGGCCGAGAGAACGCTGAAAACGCACAGAACACAAGAATGCATTGGTTAACAGTCTTTTCCTAAAACTAGCACCTCAGGAAAGTACATTTATCTGTTTTATGATGGTATCATGGTTTGTGAATAGTTTTCCAACCTTTTTAGTTCAAACTAAGTTTTGGTGCAATCTTGACTATTAAGGCGTTTGCAGGCCGAGAGAAAGCTGAAAACGCACAGAACACAAGAATGCATTGGTTAACAGTGTTTTCCTAAAACTAGCACCTCAGGAAAGTACATTTATCTGTTTTATGATGGTATCATGGTTTGTGAATAGTTTTCCAACCTTTTTAGTTCAAACTAAGTTTTGGAGCTTTTCTGACTATTAAGGCGTTTGCAGGCCGAGAGAACGCTTAAAAACACACAGAACACAAGAATGCATTGGTTAACAGTGTTTTTCTAAATCTAGCACCTCAGGAAGGTACATTCATCTTTTTCATGATGGTATCATGGTTTGTGAATAGTTTTCCAACCTTTTTTGTTCAAACTAAGTTTTGGTGCAATCTTGACTATTAAGGCGTTTGCAGGCCGAGAGAAAGCTGAAAACGCACAGAACACAAGAATGCATTGGTTAACAGTGTTTTCCTAAAACTAGCACCTCGGGAAAGTACATTTATCTGTTTTATGATGGTATCATGGTTTGTGAATAGTTTTCCAACCTTTTTAGTTCAAACTAAGTTTTGGAGCTTTTCTGACTATTAAGGCGTTTTCAGGCCGAGAGAACACTTAAAAACGCACAGAACACAAGAATGCATTGGTTAACAGTGTTTTTCTAAATCTAGCACCTCAGGAAGGTACATTCATCTTTTTCATGATGGTATCATGGTTTGTGAATAGTTTTCAAACCTTTTTAGTTCAAACTAAGTTTTGGAGCTTTTCTGACTATTAAGGCGTTTTCAGGCCGAGAGAACGCTGAAAACGCACAGAACACAAGAATGCATTGGTTAACAGTGTTTTTCTAAATCTAGCAGCTCAGGAAGGTACAATTATCTTTTTCATGATGGTATCATGGTTTGTGAATAGTTTTCCAACCTTTTTTGTTCAAACTAAGTTTTGGTGCAATCTTGACTATTAAGGCGTTTGCAGGCCGAGAGAAAGCTGAAAACGCACAGAACACAAGAATGCATTGGTTAACAGTGTTTTCCTAAAACTAGCACCTCGGGAAAGTACATTTATCTGTTTTATGATGGTATCATGGTTTGTGAATAGTTTTCCAACCTTTTTAGTTCAAACTAAGTTTTGGAGCTTTTCTGACTATTAAGGCGTTTTCAGGCCGAGAGAACGCTTAAAAACGCACAGAACACAAGAATGCATTGGTTAACAGTGTTTTTCTAAATCTAGCACCTCAGGAAGGTACAATTATCTTTTTCATGATGGTATCATGGTTTGTGAATAGTTTTCCAACCTTTTTTGTTCAAACTAAGTTTTGGTGCAATCTTGACTATTAAGGCGTTTGCAGGCCGAGAGAAAGCTGAAAACGCACAGAACACAAGAATGCATTGGTTAACAGTGTTTTCCTAAAACTAGCACCTCAGGAAAGTACATTTATCTGTTTTATGATGGTATCATGGTTTGTGAATAGTTTTCCAACCTTTTTTGTTCAAACTAAGTTTTGGTGCAATCTTGACTATTAAGGCGTTTGCAGGCCGAGAGAAAGCTGAAAACGCACAGAACACAAGAATGCATTGGTTAACAGTGTTTTCCTAAAACTAGCACCTCAGGAAAGTACATTTATCTGTTTTATGATGGTATCATGGTTTGTGAATAGTTTTCCAACCTTTTTTGTTCAAACTAAGTTTTGGAGCTTTTCTGACTATTAAGGCGTTTTCAGGCCGAGAGAACGCTTAAAAACGCACAGAACACAAGAATGCATTGGTTAACAGTGTTTTTCTAAATCTAGCACCTCAGGAAGGTACAATTATCTTTTTCATGATGGTATCATGGTTTGTGAATAGTTTTCCAACCTTTTTTGTTCAAACTAAGTTTTGGAGCTTTTCTGACTATTAAGGCGTTTTCAGGCCGAGAGAACGCTTAAAAACGCACAGAACACAAGAATGCATTGGTTAACAGTGTTTTTCTAAATCTAGCACCTCAGGAAGGTACAATTATCTTTTTCATGATGGTATCATGGTTTGTGAATAGTTTTCCAACCTTTTTTGTTCAAACTAAGTGTTGGTGCAATCTTGACTATTAAGGCGTTTGCAGGCCGAGAGAACGCTGAAAACGCACAGAACACAAGAATGCATTGGTTAACAGTGTTTACCTAAAACTACCACCTCAGGAAAGTACATTTATCTGTTTTATGATGGTATCATGGTTTGTGAATAGTTTTCCAACCTTTTTAGTTCAAACTAAGTTTTGGAGCTTTTCTGACTATTAAGGCGTTTTCAGGCCGAGAGAATGCTGAAAACGCACAGAACACAAGAATGCATTGGTTAACAGTGTTTTTCTAAATCTAGCACCTCAGGAAGGTACATTCATCTTTTTCATGATGGTATCATGGTTTGTGAATAGTTTTCCAACCTTTTTTGTTCAAACTAAGTTTTGGTGCAATCTTGACTATTAAGGCGTTTGCAGGCCGAGAGAAAGCTGAAAACGCACAGAACACAAGAATGCATTGGTTAACAGTGTTTTCCTAAAACTAGCACCTCAGGAAAGTACATTTATCTGTTTTATGATGGTATCATGGTTTGTGAATAGTTTTCCAACCTTTTTAGTTCAAACTAAGTTTTGGAGCTTTTCTGACTATTAAGGCGTTTTCAGGCCGAGAGAATGCTGAAAACGCACAGAACACAAGAATGCATTGGTTAACAGTGTTTTTCTAAATCTAGCACCTCAGGAAGGTACAATTATCTTTTTCATGATGGTATCATGGTTTGTGAATAGTTTTCCAACCTTTTTTGTTCAAACTAAGTTTTGGTGCAATCTTGACTATTAAGGCGTTTGCAGGCCGAGAGAACGCTGAAAACGCACAGAACACAAGAATGCATTGGTTAACAGTGTTTTTCTAAATCTAGCACCTCAGGAAGGTACATTCATCTTTTTCATGATGGTATCATGGTTTGTGAATAGTTTTCCAACCTTTTTTGTTCAAACTAAGTTTTGGTGCAATCTTGACTATTAAGGCGTTTGCAGGCCGAGAGAACGCTGAAAACGCACAGAACACAAGAATGCATTGGTTAACAGTGTTTTTCTAAATCTAGCACCTCAGGAAGGTACATTCATCTTTTTCATGATGGTATCATGGTTTGTGAATAGTTTTCAAACCTTTTTAGTTCAAACTAAGTTTTGGAGCTTTTCTGACTATTAAGGCGTTTTCAGGCCGAGAGAACGCTGAAAACGCACAGAACACAAGAATGCATTGGTTAACAGTGTTTTTCTAAATCTAGCAGCTCAGGAAGGTACAATTATCTTTTTCATGATGGTATCATGGTTTGTGAATAGTTTTCCAACCTTTTTTGTTCAAACTAAGTTTTGGTGCAATCTTGACTATTAAGGCGTTTGCAGGCCGAGAGAAAGCTGAAAACGCACAGAACACAAGAATGCATTGGTTAACAGTGTTTTCCTAAAACTAGCACCTCGGGAAAGTACATTTATCTGTTTTATGATGGTATCATGGTTTGTGAATAGTTTTCCAACCTTTTTAGTTCAAACTAAGTTTTGGAGCTTTTCTGACTATTAAGGCGTTTTCAGGCCGAGAGAACGCTTAAAAACGCACAGAACACAAGAATGCATTGGTTCACAGTGTTTTTCTAAATCTAGCACCTCAGGAAGGTACATTCATCTTTTTCATGATGGTATCATGGTTTGTGAATAGTTTTCCAACCTTTTTTGTTCAAACTAAGTTTTGGTGCAATCTTGACTATTAAGGCGTTTGCAGGCCGAGAGAAAGCTGAAAACGCACAGAACACAAGAATGCATTGGTTAACAGTGTTTTCCTAAAACTAGCACCTCAGGAAAGTACATTTATCTGTTTTATGATACCATCATAGTTTGTGAATAGTTTTCCAACCTTTTTAGTTCAAACTAAGTTTTGGAGCTTTTCTGACTATTGAGGCGTTTTCAGGCCGAGAGAACACTTAAAAACGCACAGAACACAAGAATGCATTGGTTAACAGTGTTTTTCTAAATCTAGCACCTCAGGAAGGTACATTCATCTTTTTCATGATGGTATCATGGTTTGTGAATAGTTTTCAAACCTTTTTAGTTCAAACTAAGTTTTGGAGCTTTTCTGACTATTAAGGCGTTTTCAGGCCGAGAGAACGCTGAAAACGCACAGAACACAAGAATGCATTGGTTAACAGTGTTTTTCTAAATCTAGCACCTCAGGAAGGTACAATTATCTTTTTCATGATGGTATCATGGTTTGTGAATAGTTTTCCAACCTTTTTTGTTCAAACTAAGTTTTGGTGCAATCTTGACTATTAAGGCGTTTGCAGGCCGAGAGAACGCTGAAAACGCACAGAACACAAGAATGCATTGGTTAACAGTCTTTTCCTAAAACTAGCACCTCAGGAAAGTACATTTATCTGTTTTATGATGGTATCATGGTTTGTGAATAGTTTTCCAACCTTTTTAGTTCAAACTAAGTTTTGGTGCAATCTTGACTATTAAGGCGTTTGCAGGCCGAGAGAAAGCTGAAAACGCACAGAACACAAGAATGCATTGGTTAACAGTGTTTTCCTAAAACTAGCACCTCAGGAAAGTACATTTATCTGTTTTATGATGGTATCATGGTTTGTGAATAGTTTTCCAACCTTTTTAGTTCAAACTAAGTTTTGGAGCTTTTCTGACTATTAAGGCGTTTGCAGGCCGAGAGAACGCTTAAAAACACACAGAACACAAGAATGCATTGGTTAACAGTGTTTTTCTAAATCTAGCACCTCAGGAAGGTACATTCATCTTTTTCATGATGGTATCATGGTTTGTGAATAGTTTTCCAACCTTTTTTGTTCAAACTAAGTTTTGGTGCAATCTTGACTATTAAGGCGTTTGCAGGCCGAGAGAAAGCTGAAAACGCACAGAACACAAGAATGCATTGGTTAACAGTGTTTTCCTAAAACTAGCACCTCGGGAAAGTACATTTATCTGTTTTATGATGGTATCATGGTTTGTGAATAGTTTTCCAACCTTTTTAGTTCAAACTAAGTTTTGGAGCTTTTCTGACTATTAAGGCGTTTTCAGGCCGAGAGAACACTTAAAAACGCACAGAACACAAGAATGCATTGGTTAACAGTGTTTTTCTAAATCTAGCACCTCAGGAAGGTACATTCATCTTTTTCATGATGGTATCATGGTTTGTGAATAGTTTTCAAACCTTTTTAGTTCAAACTAAGTTTTGGAGCTTTTCTGACTATTAAGGCGTTTTCAGGCCGAGAGAACGCTGAAAACGCACAGAACACAAGAATGCATTGGTTAACAGTGTTTTTCTAAATCTAGCAGCTCAGGAAGGTACAATTATCTTTTTCATGATGGTATCATGGTTTGTGAATAGTTTTCCAACCTTTTTTGTTCAAACTAAGTTTTGGTGCAATCTTGACTATTAAGGCGTTTGCAGGCCGAGAGAAAGCTGAAAACGCACAGAACACAAGAATGCATTGGTTAACAGTGTTTTCCTAAAACTAGCACCTCGGGAAAGTACATTTATCTGTTTTATGATGGTATCATGGTTTGTGAATAGTTTTCCAACCTTTTTAGTTCAAACTAAGTTTTGGAGCTTTTCTGACTATTAAGGCGTTTTCAGGCCGAGAGAACGCTTAAAAACGCACAGAACACAAGAATGCATTGGTTCACAGTGTTTTTCTAAATCTAGCACCTCAGGAAGGTACATTCATCTTTTTCATGATGGTATCATGGTTTGTGAATAGTTTTCCAACCTTTTTTGTTCAAACTAAGTTTTGGTGCAATCTTGACTATTAAGGCGTTTGCAGGCCGAGAGAAAGCTGAAAACGCACAGAACACAAGAATGCATTGGTTAACAGTGTTTTCCTAAAACTAGCACCTCAGGAAAGTACATTTATCTGTTTTATGATGGTATCATGGTTTGTGAATAGTTTTCCAACCTTTTTAGTTCAAACTAAGTTTTGGAGCTTTTCTGACTATTAAGGCGTTTTCAGGCCGAGAGAACGCTTAAAAACACACAGAACACAAGAATGCATTGGTTAACAGTGTTTTTCTAAATCTAGCACCTCAGGAAGGTACATTCATCTTTTTCATGATGGTATCATGGTTTGTGAATAGTTTTCCAACCTTTTTTGTTCAAACTAAGTTTTGGTGCAATCTTGACTATTAAGGTTTTTGCAGGCCGAGAGAACGCTGAAAACGCACAGAACACAAGAATGCATTGGTTAACAGTGTTTTTCTAAATCTAGCACCTCAGGAAGGTACAATTATCTTTTTCATGATGGTATCATGGTTTGTGAATAGTTTTCCAACCTTTTTAGTTCAAACTAAGTTTTGGTGCAATCTTGACTATTAAGGCGTTTGCAGGCCGAGAGAAAGCTGAAAACGCACAGAACACAAGAATGCATTGGTTAACAGTGTTTTCCTAAAACTAGCACCTCAGGAAAGTACATTTATCTGTTTTATGATGGTATCATGGTTTGTGAATAGTTTTCCAACCTTTTTAGTTCAAACTAAGTTTTGGAGCTTTTCTGGCTATTAAGGCGTTTTCAGGCCGAGAGAACGCTTAAAAACACACAGAACACAAGAATGCATTGGTTAACAGTGTTTTTCTAAATCTAGCACCTCAGGAAGGTACATTCATCTTTTTCATGATGGTATCATGGTTTGTGAATAGTTTTCCAACCTTTTTTGTTCAAACTAAGTTTTGGTGCAATCTTGACTATTAAGGTTTTTGCAGGCCGAGAGAAAGCTGAAAACGCACAGAACACAAGAATGCATTGGTTAACAGTGTTTTCCTAAAACTAGCACCTCAGGAAAGTACATTTATCTGTTTTATGATGGTATCATGGTTTGTGAATAGTTTTCCAACCTTTTTAGTTCAAACTAAGTTTTGGAGCTTTTCTGACTATTAAGGCGTTTTCAGGCCGAGAGAACGCTTAAAAACGCACAGAACACAAGAATGCATTGGTTAACAGTGTTTTCCTAAAACTAGCACCTCAGGAAAGTACATTTATCTGTTTTATGATGGTATCATGGTTTGTGAATAGTTTTCCAACCTTTTTTGTTCAAACTAAGTTTTGGTGCAATCTTGACTATTAAGGCGTTTGCAGGCCGAGAGAAAGCTGAAAACGCACAGAACACAAGAATGCATTGGTTAACAGTGTTTTCCTAAAACTAGCACCTCAGGAAAGTACATTTATCTGTTTTATGATGGTATCATGGTTTGTGAATAGTTTTCCAACCTTTTTTGTTCAAACTAAGTTTTGGAGCTTTTCTGACTATTAAGGCGTTTTCAGGCCGAGAGAACGCTTAAAAACGCACAGAACACAAGAATGCATTGGTTAACAGTGTTTTCCTAAAACTAGCACCTCGGGAAAGTACATTCATCTGTTTTATGATGGTATCATGGTTTGTGAATAGTTTTCCAACCTTTTTTGTTCAAACTAAGTTTTGGTGCAATCTTGACCATTAAGGTTTTTGCAGGCCGAGAGAAAGCTGAAAACGCACAGAACACAAGAATGCATTGGTTAACAGTGTTTTCCTAAAACTAGCACCTCAGGAAAGTACATTTATCTGTTTTATGATGGTATCATGGTTTGTGAATAGTTTTCCAACCTTTTTAGTTCAAACTAAGTTTTGGAGCTTTTCTGACTATTAAGGCGTTTTCAGGCCGAGAGAACGCTGAAAACGCACAGAACACAAGAATGCATTGGTTAACAGTGTTTTTCTAAATCTAGCACCTCAGGAAGGTACATTCATCTTTTTCATGATGGTATCATGGTTTGTGAATAGTTTTCCAACCTTTTTTGTTCAAACTAAGTTTTGGTGCAATCTTGACTATTAAGGCGTTTGCAGGCCGAGAGAACGCTGAAAACGCA
This sequence comes from Gasterosteus aculeatus, assembly GCF_964276395.1. NCBI lineage: Eukaryota > Metazoa > Chordata > Actinopteri > Perciformes > Gasterosteidae > Gasterosteus > Gasterosteus aculeatus. Next base: position 2,754,383 of record NC_135701.1, on the reverse strand, counting down.
CAGAACACAAGAATGCATTGGTTCACAGTGTTTTTCTAAATCTAGCACCTCAGGAAGGTACATTCATCTTTTTCATGATGGTATCATGGTTTGTGAATAGTTTTCCAACCTTTTTTGTTCAAACTAAGTTTTGGTGCAATCTTGACTATTAAGGCGTTTGCAGGCCGAGAGAACGCTGAAAACGCACAGAACACAAGAATGCATTGGTTCACAGTGTTTTTCTAAATCTAGCACCTCAGGAAGGTACATTCATCTTTTTCATGATGGTATCATGGTTTGTGAATAGTTTTCCAACCTTTTTAGTTCAAACTAAGTTTTGGAGCTTTTCTGACTATTAAGGCGTTTTCAGGCCGAGAGAACGCTGAAAACGCACAGAACACAAGAATGCATTGGTTAACAGTGTTTTCCTAAAACTAGCACCTCAGGAAAGTACATTTATCTGTTTTATGATGGTATCATGGTTTGTGAATAGTTTTCCAACCTTTTTAGTTCAAACTAAGTTTTGGTGCAATCTTGACTATTAAGGCGTTTGCAGGCCGAGAGAACGCTTAAAAACGCACAGAACACAAGAATGCATTGGTTAACAGTGTTTTCCTAAAACTAGCACCTCAGGAAAGTACATTTATCTGTTTTATGATGGTATCATGGTTTGTGAATAGTTTTCCAACCTTTTTAGTTCAAACTAAGTTTTGGAGCTTTTCTGACTATTAAGGCGTTTTCAGGCCGAGAGAACGCTGAAAACGCACAGAACACAAGAATGCATTGGTTAACAGTGTTTTTTATAAATCTAGCACCTCAGGAAGGTACATTTATCTGTTTCATGATGGTATCATGGTTTGTGAATAGTTTTCCAACCTTTTTAGTTCAAACTAAGTTTTGGAGCTTTTCTGACTATTAAGGCGTTTTCAGGCCGAGAGAACGCTTAAAAACACACAGAACACAAGAATGCATTGGTTAACAGTGTTTTTCTAAATCTAGCACCTCAGGAAGGTACATTCATCTTTTTCATGATGGTATCATGGTTTGTGAATAGTTTTCCAACCTTTTTTGTTCAAACTAAGTTTTGGTGCAATCTTGACTATTAAGGCGTTTGCAGGCCGAGAGAAAGCTGAAAACGCACAGAACACAAGAATGCATTGGTTAACAGTGTTTTCCTAAAACTAGCACCTCAGGAAAGTACATTTATCTGTTTTATGATGGTATCATGGTTTGTGAATAGTTTTCCAACCTTTTTTGTTCAAACTAAGTTTTGGAGCTTTTCTGACTATTAAGGCGTTTTCAGGCCGAGAGAACGCTTAAAAACGCACAGAACACAAGAATGCATTGGTTAACAGTGTTTTCCTAAAACTAGCACCTCGGGAAAGTACATTTATCTGTTTTATGATGGTATCATGGTTTGTGAATAGTTTTCCAACCTTTTTAGTTCAAACTAAGTTTTGGAGCTTTTCTGACTATTAAGGCGTTTTCAGGCCGAGAGAACACTTAAAAACGCACAGAACACAAGAATGCATTGGTTAACAGTGTTTTTCTAAATCTAGCACCTCAGGAAGGTACATTCATCTTTTTCATGATGGTATCATGGTTTGTGAATAGTTTTCAAACCTTTTTAGTTCAAACTAAGTTTTGGAGCTTTTCTGACTATTAAGGCGTTTTCAGGCCGAGAGAACGCTGAAAACGCACAGAACACAAGAATGCATTGGTTAACAGTGTTTTTCTAAATCTAGCACCTCAGGAAGGTACAATTATCTTTTTCATGATGGTATCATGGTTTGTGAATAGTTTTCCAACCTTTTTTGTTCAAACTAAGTTTTGGTGCAATCTTGACTATTAAGGCGTTTGCAGGCCGAGAGAACGCTGAAAACGCACAGAACACAAGAATGCATTGGTTAACAGTCTTTTCCTAAAACTAGCACCTCAGGAAAGTACATTTATCTGTTTTATGATGGTATCATGGTTTGTGAATAGTTTTCCAACCTTTTTAGTTCAAACTAAGTTTTGGTGCAATCTTGACTATTAAGGCGTTTGCAGGCCGAGAGAAAGCTGAAAACGCACAGAACACAAGAATGCATTGGTTAACAGTGTTTTCCTAAAACTAGCACCTCAGGAAAGTACATTTATCTGTTTTATGATGGTATCATGGTTTGTGAATAGTTTTCCAACCTTTTTAGTTCAAACTAAGTTTTGGTGCAATCTTGACCATTAAGGTTTTTGCAGGCCGAGAGAAAGCTGAAAACGCACAGAACAAAAGAATGCATTGGTTAACAGTGTTTTCCTAAAACTAGCACCTCAGGAAAGTACATTTATCTGTTTTATGATGGTATCATGGTTTGTGAATAGTTTTCCAACCTTTTTAGTTCAAACTAAGTTTTGGAGCTTTTCTGACTATTAAGGCGTTTTCAGGCCGAGAGAACGCTGAAAACGCACAGAACACAAGAATGCATTGGTTAACAGTGTTTTTTATAAATCTAGCACCTCAGGAAGGTACATTTATCTGTTTCATGATGGTATCATGGTTTGTGAATAGTTTTCCAACCTCTTTAGTTCAAACTAAGTTTTGGAGCTTTTCTGACTATTAAGGCGTTTTCAGGCCGAGAGAACGCTTAAAAACACACAGAACACAAGAATGCATTGTTTAACAGTGTTTTTCTAAATCTAGCACCTCAGGAAGGTACATTCATCTTTTTCATGATGGTATCATGGTTTGTGAATAGTTTTCCAACCTTTTTTGTTCAAACTAAGTTTTGGTGCAATCTTGACTATTAAGGCGTTTGCAGGCCGAGAGAAAGCTGAAAACGCACAGAACACAAGAATGCATTGGTTAACAGTGTTTTCCTAAAACTAGCACCTCAGGAAAGTACATTTATCTGTTTTATGATGGTATCATGGTTTGTGAATAGTTTTCCAACCTTTTTTGTTCAAACTAAGTTTTGGAGCTTTTCTGACTATTAAGGCGTTTTCAGGCCGAGAGAACGCTTAAAAACGCACAGAACACAAGAATGCATTGGTTAACAGTGTTTTCCTAAAACTAGCACCTCGGGAAAGTACATTTATCTGTTTTATGATGGTATCATGGTTTGTGAATAGTTTTCCAACCTTTTTAGTTCAAACTAAGTTTTGGAGCTTTTCTGACTATTAAGGCGTTTTCAGGCCGAGAGAACACTTAAAAACGCACAGAACACAAGAATGCATTGGTTAACAGTGTTTTTCTAAATCTAGCACCTCAGGAAGGTACATTCATCTTTTTCATGATGGTATCATGGTTTGTGAATAGTTTTCAAACCTTTTTTGTTCAAACTAAGTTTTGGTGCAATCTTGACTATTAAGGCGTTTGCAGGCCGAGAGAACGCTGAAAACGCACAGAACACAAGAATGCATTGGTTAACAGTCTTTTCCTAAAACTAGCACCTCAGGAAAGTACATTTATCTGTTTTATGATGGTATCATGGTTTGTGAATAGTTTTCCAACCTTTTTAGTTCAAACTAAGTTTTGGTGCAATCTTGACTATTAAGGCGTTTGCAGGCCGAGAGAAAGCTGAAAACGCACAGAACACAAGAATGCATTGGTTAACAGTGTTTTCCTAAAACTAGCACCTCAGGAAAGTACATTTATCTGTTTTATGATGGTATCATGGTTTGTGAATAGTTTTCCAACCTTTTTAGTTCAAACTAAGTTTTGGAGCTTTTGTGACTATTAAGGCGTTTTCAGGCCGAGAGAACGCTTAAAAACACACAGAACACAAGAATGCATTGGTTAACAGTGTTTTTCTAAATCTAGCACCTCAGGAAGGTACATTCATCTTTTTCATGATGGTATCATGGTTTGTGAATAGTTTTCCAACCTTTTTAGTTCAAACTAAGTTTTGGAGCTTTTCTGACTATTAAGAAGTTTGCAGGCCGAGAGAAAGCTGAAAACGCACAGAACACAAGAATGCATTGGTTAACAGTGTTTTCCTAAAACTAGCACCTCAGGAAAGTACATTTATCTGTTTTATGATGGTATCATGGTTTGTGAATAGTTTTCCAACCTTTTTAGTTCAAACTAAGTTTTGGAGCTTTTCTGACTATTAAGGCGTTTTCAGGCCGAGAGAACGCTTAAAAACACACAGAACACAAGAATGCATTGGTTAACAGTGTTTTTCTAAATCTAGCACCTCAGGAAAGTACATTTATCTGTTTTATGATGGTATCATGGTTTGTGAATAGTTTTCCAACCTTTTTAGTTCAAACTAAGTTTTGGAGCTTTTCTGACTATTAAGGCGTTTTCAGGCCGAGAGAACGCTTAAAAACCACAGAACACAAGAATGCATTGGTTAACAGTGTTTTTCTAAATCTAGCACCTCAGGAAGGTACATTCATCTTTTTCATGATGGTATCATGGTTTGTGAATAGTTTTCCAACCTTTTTTGTTCAAACTAAGTTTTGGTGCAATCTTGACTATTAAGGCGTTTGCAGGCCGAGAGAAAGCTGAAAACGCACAGAACACAAGAATGCATTGGTTAACAGTGTTTTCCTAAAACTAGCACCTCAGGAAAGTACATTTATCTGTTTTATGATGGTATCATGGTTTGTGAATAGTTTTCCAACCTTTTTAGTTCAAACTAAGTTTTGGAGCTTTTCTGACTATTAAGGCGTTTTCAGGCCGAGAGAACGCTTAAAAACGCACAGAACACAAGAATGCATTGGTTAACAGTGTTTTTCTAAATCTAGCACCTCAGGAAGGTACAATTATCTTTTTCATGATGGTATCATGGTTTGTGAATAGTTTTCCAACCTTTTTTGTTCAAACTAAGTTTTGGTGCAATCTTGACTATTAAGGCATTTGCAGGCCGAGAGAAAGCTGAAAACGCACAGAACACAAGAATGCATTGGTTAACAGTGTTTTCCTAAAACTAGCACCTCAGGAAAGTACATTTATCTGTTTTATGATGGTATCATGGTTTGTGAATAGTTTTCCAACCTTTTTAGTTCAAACTAAGTTTTGGAGCTTTTCTGACTATTAAGGCATTTGCAGGCCGAGAGAAAGCTGAAAACGCACAGAACACAAGAATGCATTGGTTAACAGTGTTTTCCTAAAACTACCACCTCAGGAAAGTACATTTATCTGTTTTATGATGGTATCATGGTTTGTGAATAGTTTTCCAACCTTTTTAGTTCAAACTAAGTTTTGGAGCTTTTCTGACTATTAAGGCGTTTGCAGGCCGAGAGAAAGCTGAAAACGCACAGAACACAAGAATGCATTGGTTCACAGTGTTTTTCTAAATCTAGCACCTCAGGAAGGTACAATTATCTTTTTCATGATGGTATCATGGTTTGTGAATAGTTTTCCAACCTTTTTTGTTCAAACTAAGTTTTGGTGCAATCTTGACTATTAAGGCGTTTGCAGGCCGAGAGAAAGCTGAAAACGCACAGAACACAAGAATGCATTGGTTCAGTGTTTTCCTAAAACTAGCACCTCAGGAAGGTACATTCATCTTTTTTATGATGGTATCATGGTTTGTGAATAGTTTTCCAACCTTTTTTGTTCAAACTAAGTTTTGGTGCAATTTTGACTATTAAGGCGTTTGCAGGCCGAGAGAAAGCTGAAAACGCACAGAACACAAGAATGCATTGGTTAACAGTGTTTTCCTAAAACTAGCACCTCAGGAAAGTACATTTATCTGTTTTATGATGGTATCATGGTTTGTGAATAGTTTTCCAACCTTTTTAGTTCAAACTAAGTTTTGGAGCTTTTCTGACTTAAGGAATTTGCAGGCCGAGAGAAAGCTGAAAACGCACAGAACACAAGAATGCATTGGTTAACAGTGTTTTCCTAAAACTACCACCTCAGGAAAGTACATTTATCTGTTTTATGATGGTATCATGGTTTGTGAATAGTTTTCCAACCTTTTTAGTTCAAACTAAGTTTTGGAGCTTTTCTGACTATTAAGGCGTTTGCAGGCCGAGAGAAAGCTGAAAATGCACAGAACACAAGAATGCATTGGTTAACAGTGTTTTCCTAAAACTAGCACCTCAGGAAAGTACATTTATCTGTTTTATGATGGTATCATGGTTTGTGAATAGTTTTCCAACCTTTTTAGTTCAAACTAAGTTTTGGAGCTTTTCTGACTATTAAGGCGTTTTCAGGCCGAGAGAACGCTTAAAAACCACAGAACACAAGAATGCATTGGTTAACAGTGTTTTTCTAAATCTAGCACCTCAGGAAGGTACATTCATCTTTTTCATGATGGTATCATGGTTTGTGAATAGTTTTCCAACCTTTTTTGTTCAAACTAAGTTTTGGTGCAATCTTGACTATTAAGGCGTTTGCAGGCCGAGAGAAAGCTGAAAACGCACAGAACACAAGAATGCATTGGTTAACAGTGTTTTCCTAAAACTAGCACCTCAGGAAAGTACATTTATCTGTTTTATGATGGTATCATGGTTTGTGAATAGTTTTCCAACCTTTTTAGTTCAAACTAAGTTTTGGAGCTTTTCTGACTATTAAGGCGTTTTCAGGCCGAGAGAACGCTTAAAAACGCACAGAACACAAGAATGCATTGGTTAACAGTGTTTTTCTAAATCTAGCACCTCAGGAAGGTACAATTATCTTTTTCATGATGGTATCATGGTTTGTGAATAGTTTTCCAACCTTTTTTGTTCAAACTAAGTTTTGGTGCAATCTTGACTATTAAGGCATTTGCAGGCCGAGAGAAAGCTGAAAACGCACAGAACACAAGAATGCATTGGTTAACAGTGTTTTCCTAAAACTAGCACCTCAGGAAAGTACATTTATCTGTTTTATGATGGTATCATGGTTTGTGAATAGTTTTCCAACCTTTTTAGTTCAAACTAAGTTTTGGAGCTTTTCTGACTATTAAGGCATTTGCAGGCCGAGAGAAAGCTGAAAACGCACAGAACACAAGAATGCATTGGTTAACAGTGTTTTCCTAAAACTACCACCTCAGGAAAGTACATTTATCTGTTTTATGATGGTATCATGGTTTGTGAATAGTTTTCCAACCTTTTTAGTTCAAACTAAGTTTTGGAGCTTTTCTGACTATTAAGGCGTTTGCAGGCCGAGAGAAAGCTGAAAACGCACAGAACACAAGAATGCATTGGTTCACAGTGTTTTTCTAAATCTAGCACCTCAGGAAGGTACAATTATCTTTTTCATGATGGTATCATGGTTTGTGAATAGTTTTCCAACCTTTTTTGTTCAAACTAAGTTTTGGTGCAATCTTGACTATTAAGGCGTTTGCAGGCCGAGAGAAAGCTGAAAACGCACAGAACACAAGAATGCATTGGTTCAGTGTTTTCCTAAAACTAGCACCTCAGGAAGGTACATTCATCTTTTTTATGATGGTATCATGGTTTGTGAATAGTTTTCCAACCTTTTTTGTTCAAACTAAGTTTTGGTGCAATTTTGACTATTAAGGCGTTTGCAGGCCGAGAGAAAGCTGAAAACGCACAGAACACAAGAATGCATTGGTTAACAGTGTTTTCCTAAAACTAGCACCTCAGGAAAGTACATTTATCTGTTTTATGATGGTATCATGGTTTGTGAATAGTTTTCCAACCTTTTTAGTTCAAACTAAGTTTTGGAGCTTTTCTGACTTAAGGAATTTGCAGGCCGAGAGAAAGCTGAAAACGCACAGAACACAAGAATGCATTGGTTAACAGTGTTTTCCTAAAACTACCACCTCAGGAAAGTACATTTATCTGTTTTATGATGGTATCATGGTTTGTGAATAGTTTTCCAACCTTTTTAGTTCAAACTAAGTTTTGGAGCTTTTCTGACTATTAAGGCGTTTGCAGGCCGAGAGAAAGCTGAAAATGCACAGAACACAAGAATGCATTGGTTAACAGTGTTTTCCTAAAACTAGCACCTCAGGAAAGTACATTTATCTGTTTTATGATGGTATCATGGTTTGTGAATAGTTTTCCAACCTTTTTAGTTCAAACTAAGTTTTGGAGCTTTTCTGACTATTAAGGCGTTTTCAGGCCGAGAGAAAGCTGAAAACGCACAGAACACAAGAATGCATTGGTTAACAGTGTTTTCCTAAAACTACCACCTCAGGAAAGTACATTTATCTGTTTTATGATGGTATCATGGTTTGTGAATAGTTTTCCAACCTTTTTTGTTCAAACTAAGTTTTGGTGCAATCTTGACTATTAAGGCGTTTGCAGGCCGAGAGAACGCTGAAAACGCACAGAACACAAGAATGCATTGGTTAACAGTCTTTTCCTAAAACTAGCACCTCAGGAAAGTACATTTATCTGTTTTATGATGGTATCATGGTTTGTGAATAGTTTTCCAACCTTTTTAGTTCAAACTAAGTTTTGGAGCTTTTCTGACTTAAGGAATTTGCAGGCCGAGAGAAAGCTGAAAACGCACAGAACACAAGAATGCATTGGTTAACAGTGTTTTCCTAAAACTAGCACCTCAGGAAAGTACATTTATCTGTTTTATGATGGTATCATGGTTTGTGAATAGTTTTCCAACCTTTTTAGTTCAAACTAAGTTTTGGAGCTTTTCTGACTATTAAGGCGTTTTCAGGCCGAGAGAAAGCTGAAAACGCACAGAACACAAGAATGCATTGGTTCACAGTGTTTTCCTAAAACTAGCACCTCAGGAAAGTACATTTATCTGTTTTATGATGGTATCATGGTTTGTGAATAGTTTTCCAACCTTTTTAGTTCAAACTAAGTTTTGGAGCTTTTCTGACTATTAAGGCGTTTTCAGGCCGAGAGAACGCTTAAAAACGCACAGAACACAAGAATGCATTGGTTCACAGTGTTTTTCTAAATCTAGCACCTCAGGAAGGTACATTCATCTTTTTCATGATGGTATCATGGTTTGTGAATAGTTTTCCAACCTTTTTTGTTCAAACTAAGTTTTGGTGCAATCTTGACTATTAAGGCGTTTGCAGGCCGAGAGAACGCTGAAAACGCACAGAACACAAGAATGCATTGGTTAACAGTGTTTACCTAAAACTACCACCTCAGGAAAGTACATTTATCTGTTTTATGATGGTATCATGGTTTGTGAATAGTTTTCCAACCTTTTTTGTTCAAACTAAGTTTTGGAGCTTTTCTGACTATTAAGGCGTTTTCAGGCCGAGAGAACGCTTAAAAACGCACAGAACACAAGAATGCATTGGTTAACAGTGTTTTTCTAAATCTAGCACCTCAGGAAGGTACAATTATCTTTTTCATGATGGTATCATGGTTTGTGAATAGTTTTCCAACCTTTTTTGTTCAAACTAAGTTTTGGTGCAATTTTGACTATTAAGGCGTTTGCAGGCCGAGAGAAAGCTGAAAACGCACAGAACACAAGAATGCATTGGTTAACAGTGTTTTCCTAAAACTAGCACCTCAGGAAAGTACATTTATCTGTTTTATGATGGTATCATGGTTTGTGAATAGTTTTCCAACCTTTTTAGTTCAAACTAAGTTTTGGAGCTTTTCTGACTTAAGGAATTTGCAGGCCGAGAGAAAGCTGAAAACGCACAGAACACAAGAATGCATTGGTTAACAGTGTTTTCCTAAAACTACCACCTCAGGAAAGTACATTTATCTGTTTTATGATGGTATCATGGTTTGTGAATAGTTTTCCAACCTTTTTAGTTCAAACTAAGTTTTGGAGCTTTTCTGACTATTAAGGCGTTTTCAGGCCGAGAGAAAGCTGAAAACGCACAGAACACAAGAATGCATTGGTTAACAGTGTTTTTCTAAATCTAGCACCTCAGGAAGGTACAATTATCTTTTTCATGATGGTATCATGGTTTGTGAATAGTTTTCCAACCTTTTTTGTTCAAACTAAGTTTTGGAGCTTTTCTGACTATTAAGGCGTTTTCAGGCCGAGAGAACGCTTAAAAACGCACAGAACACAAGAATGCATTGGTTCACAGTGTTTTTCTAAATCTAGCACCTCAGGAAAGTACATTTATCTGTTTTATGATGGTATCATGGTTTGTGAATAGTTTTCCAACCTTTTTTGTTCAAACTAAGTTTTGGAGCTTTTCTGACTATTAAGGCGTTTTCAGGCCGAGAGAACGCTTAAAAACGCACAGAACACAAGAATGCATTGGTTAACAGTGTTTTTCTAAATCTAGCACCTCAGGAAGGTACAATTATCTTTTTCATGATGGTATCATGGTTTGTGAATAGTTTTCCAACCTTTTTTGTTCAAACTAAGTTTTGGTGCAATCTTGACTATTAAGGCGTTTGCAGAACGAGAGAACGCTGAAAACGCACAGAACACAAGAATGCATTGGTTAACAGTGTTTTCCTAAAACTAGCACCTCAGGAAAGTACATTTATCTGTTTTATGATGGTATCATGGTTTGTGAATAGTTTTCCAACCTTTTTAGTTCAAACTAAGTTTTGGAGCTTTTCTGACCATTAAGGCGTTTTCAGGCCGAGAGAACGCTGAAAACGCACAGAACACAAGAATGCATTGGTTAACAGTGTTTTCCTAAAACTAGCACATCAGGAAAGTACATTTATCTTTTTTATGATGGTATCATGGTTTGTGAATAGTTTTCCAACCTTTTTTGTTCAAACTAAGTTTTGGTGCAATTTTGACTATTAAGGCGTTTGCAGGCCGAGAGAACGCTGAAAACGCACAGAACACAAGAATGCATTGGTTCACAGTGTTTTTCTAAATCTAGCACCTCAGGAAGGTACATTCATCTTTTTCATGATGGTATCATGGTTTGTGAATAGTTTTCCAACCTTTTTTGTTCAAACTAACTTTTGGTGCAATCTTGACTATTAAGGCGTTTGCAGGCCGAGAGAAAGCTGAAAACGCACAGAACACAAGAATGCATTGGTTAACAGTGTTTTCCTAAAACTAGCACCTCAGGAAAGTACATTTATCTTTTTCATGATGGTATCATGGTTTGTGAATAGTTTTCCAACTTTTTTAGTTCAAACTAAGTTTTGGAGCTTTTCTGACTATTTAGGCGTTTTCAGGCCGAGAGAACGCTTAAAAACACACAGAACACAAGAATGCATTGGTTAACAGTGTTTTTCTAAATCTAGCACCTCAGGAAGGTACATTCATCTTTTTCATGATGGTATCATGGTTTGTGAATAGTTTTCCAACCTTTTTTGTTCAAACTAAGTTTTGATGCAATCTTGACTATTAAGGCGTTTGCAGGCCGAGAGAAAGCTGAAAACGCACAGAACACAAGAATGCATTGGTTAACAGTGTTTTCCTAAAACTAGCACCTCAGGAAAGTACATTTATCTGTTTTATGATGGTATCATGGTTTGTGAATAGTTTTCCAACCTTTTTAGTTCAAACTAAGTTTTGGAGCTTTTCTGACTATTAAGGCGTTTTCAGGCCGAGAGAACGCTTAAAAACACACAGAACACAAGAATGCATTGGTTAACAGTGTTTTTCTAAATCTAGCACCTCAGGAAGGTACATTCATCTTTTTCATGATGGTATCATGGTTTGTGAATAGTTTTCCAACCTTTTTTGTTCAAACTAAGTTTTGGTGCAATCTTGACTATTAAGGCGTTTGCAGGCCGAGAGAAAGCTGAAAACGCACAGAACACAAGAATGCATTGGTTAACAGTGTTTTTCTAAATCTAGCACCTCAGGAAGGTACATTCATCTTTTTCATGATGGTATCATGGTTTGTGAATAGTTTTCCAACCTTTTTTGTTCAAACTAAGTTTTGGTGCAATCTTGACTATTAAGGCGTTTGCAGGCCGAGAGAAAGCTGAAAACGCACAGAACACAAGAATGCATTGGTTAACAGTGTTTTTCTAAATCTAGCACCTCAGGAAGGTACATTCATCTTTTTCATGATGGTATCATGGTTTGTGAATAGTTTTCCAACCTTTTTTGTTCAAACTAAGTTTTGGTGCAATCTTGACTATTAAGGCGTTTGCAGGCCGAGAGAAAGCTGAAAACGCACAGAACACAAGAATGCATTGGTTAACAGTGTTTTCCTAAAACTAGCACCTCAGGAAAGTACATTTATCTGTTTTATGATGGTATCATGGTTTGTGAATAGTTTTCCAACCTTTTTAGTTCAAACTAAGTTTTGGAGCTTTTCTGACTATTAAGGCGTTTTCAGGCCGAGAGAACGCTTAAAAACACACAGAACACAAGAATGCATTGGTTCACCGTGTTTTTCTAAATCTAGCACCTCAGGAAGGTACATTCATCTTTTTCATGATGGTATCATGGTTTGTGAATAGTTTTCCAACCTTTTTTGTTCAAACTAAGTTTTGGTGCAATCTTGACTATTAAGGCGTTTGCAGGCCGAGAGAACGCTGAAAACGCACAGAACACAAGAATGCATTGGTTAACAGTGTTTTCCTAAAACTAGCACCTCAGGAAAGTACATTTATCTGTTTTATGATGGTATCATGGTTTGTGAATAGTTTTCCAACCTTTTTAGTTCAAACTAAGTTTTGGAGCTTTTCTGACTATTAAGGCGTTTTCAGGCCGAGAGAACGCTTAAAAACGCACAGAACACAAGAATGCATTGGTTCACAGTGTTTTTCTAAATCTAGCACCTCAGGAAGGTACATTCATCTTTTTTATGATGGTATCATGGTTTGTGAATAGTTTTCCAACCTTTTTTGTTCAAACTAAGTTTTGGAGCTTTTCTGACTATTAAGGCGTTTGCAGGCCGAGAGAAAGCTGAAAACGCACAGAACACAAGAATGCATTGGTTCAGTGTTTTCCTAAAACTAGCACCTCAGGAAGGTACATTCATCTTTTTTATGATGGTATCATGGTTTGTGAATAGTTTTCCAACCTTTTTTGTTCAAACTAAGTTTTGGTGCAATTTTGACTATTAAGGCGTTTGCAGGCCGAGAGAAAGCTGAAAACGCACAGAACACAAGAATGCATTGGTTAACAGTGTTTTCCTAAAACTAGCACCTCAGGAAAGTACATTTATCTGTTTTATGATGGTATCATGGTTTGTGAATAGTTTTCCAACCTTTTTAGTTCAAACTAAGTTTTGGAGCTTTTCTGACTATTAGGCGTTTGCAGGCCGAGAGAACGCTGAAAACGCACAGAACACAAGAATGCATTGGTTCACAGTGTTTTTCTAAATCTAGCACCTCAGGAAGGTACATTCATCTTTTTCATGATGGTATCATGGTTTGTGAATAGTTTTCCAACCTTTTTTGTTCAAACTAAGTTTTGGTGCAATCTTGACTATTAAGGCGTTTGCAGGCCGAGAGAAAGCTGAAAACGCACAGAACACAAGAATGCATTGGTTAACAGTGTTTTCCTAAAACTAGCACCTCAGGAAAGTACATTTATCTGTTTTATGATGGTATCATGGTTTGTGAATAGTTTTCCAACCTTTTTAGTTCAAACTAAGTTTTGGAGCTTTTCTGACTATTAAGGCGTTTTCAGGCCGAGAGAACGCTTAAAAACGCACAGAACACAAGAATGCATTGGTTCACAGTGTTTTTCTAAATCTAGCACCTCAGGAAGGTACATTCATCTTTTTCATGATGGTATCATGGTTTGTGAATAGTTTTCCAACCTTTTTTGTTCAAACTAAGTTTTGGTGCAATTTTGACTATTAAGGCGTTTGCAGGCCGAGAGAAAGCTGAAAACGCACAGAACACAAGAATGCATTGGTTAACAGTGTTTTCCTAAAACTAGCACCTCAGGAAAGTACATTTATCTGTTTTATGATGGTATCATGGTTTGTGAATAGTTTTCCAACCTTTTTAGTTCAAACTAAGTTTTGGAGCTTTTCTGACTATTAGGCGTTTGCAGGCCGAGAGAACGCTGAAAACGCACAGAACACAAGAATGCATTGGTTCACAGTGTTTTTCTAAATCTAGCACCTCAGGAAGGTACATTCATCTTTTTCATGATGGTATCATGGTTTGTGAATAGTTTTCCAACCTTTTTTGTTCAAACTAAGTTTTGGTGCAATCTTGACTATTAAGGCGTTTGCAGGCCGAGAGAAAGCTGAAAACGCACAGAACACAAGAATGCATTGGTTAACAGTGTTTTCCTAAAACTAGCACCTCAGGAAAGTACATTTATCTGTTTTATGATGGTATCATGGTTTGTGAATAGTTTTCCAACCTTTTTAGTTCAAACTAAGTTTTGGAGCTTTTCTGACTATTAAGGCGTTTTCAGGCCGAGAGAACGCTTAAAAACGCACAGAACACAAGAATGCATTGGTTCACAGTGTTTTTCTAAATCTAGCACCTCAGGAAGGTACATTCATCTTTTTCATGATGGTATCATGGTTTGTGAATAGTTTTCCAACCTTTTTTGTTCAAACTAAGTTTTGGTGCAATCTTGACTATTAAGGCGTTTGCAGGCCGAGAGAAAGCTGAAAACGCACAGAACACAAGAATGCATTGGTTAACAGTGTTTTTCTAAATCTAGCACCTCAGGAAGGTACATTCATCTTTTTCATGATGGTATCATGGTTTGTGAATAGTTTTCCAACCTTTTTTGTTCAAACTAAGTTTTGGTGCAATCTTGACTATTAAAGCGTTTGCAGGCCGAGAGAAAGCTGAAAACGCACAGAACACAAGAATGCATTGGTTAACAGTCTTTTCCTAAAACTAGCACCTCAGGAAAGTACATTTATCTGTTTTATGATGGTATCATGGTTTGTGAATAGTTTTCCAACCTTTTTTGTTCAAACTAAGTTTTGGTGCAATCTTGACTATTAAGGCATTTGCAGGCCGAGAGAAAGCTGAAAACGCACAGAACACAAGAATGCATTGGTTAACAGTGTTTTCCTAAAACTAGCACCTCAGGAAAGTACATTTATCTGTTTTATGATGGTATCATGGTTTGTGAATAGTTTTCCAACCTTTTTAGTTCAAACTAAGTTTTGGTGCAATCTTGACTATTAAGGCGTTTGCAGGCCGAGAGAAAGCTGAAAACGCACAGAACACAAGAATGCATTGGTTAACAGTGTTTTCCTAAAACTAGCACCTCAGGAAAGTACATTTATCTGTTTTATGATGGTATCATGGTTTGTGAATAGTTTTCCAACCTTTTTAGTTCAAACTAAGTTTTGGAGCTTTTCTGACTATTAAGGCGTTTTCAGGCCGAGAGAACGCTTAAAAACACACAGAACACAAGAATGCATTGGTTAACAGTGTTTTTCTAAATCTAGCACCTCAGGACGGTACATTCATCTTTTTCATGATGGTATCATGGTTTGTGAATAGTTTTCCAACCTTTTTTGTTCAAACTAAGTTTTGGTGCAATCTTGACTATTAAGGCGTTTGCAGGCCGAGAGAACGCTGAAAACGCACAGAACACAAGAATGCATTGGTTAACAGTGTTTTTCTAAATCTAGCACCTCAGGAAGGTACAATTATCTTTTTCATGATGGTATCATGGTTTGTGAATAGTTTTCCAACCTTTTTTGTTCAAACTAAGTTTTGGTGCAATCTTGACTATTAAGGCGTTTGCAGGCCGAGAGAACGCCGAAAACGCACAGAACACAAGAATGCATTGGTTAACAGTGTTTTCCTAAATCTAGCACCTCAGGAAGGTACATTCATCTTTTTCATGATGGTATCATGGTTTGTGAATAGTTTTCCCATCTTTTTTGTTCAAACTAAGTTTTGGTGCAATCTTGACTATTAAGGCGTTTGCAGGCCGAGAGAAAGCTGAAAACGCACAGAACACAAGAATGCATTGGTTAACAGTGTTTTCCTAAAACTAGCACCTCAGGAAAGTACATTTATATGTTTTATGATGGTATCATGGTTTGTGAATAGTTTTCCAACCTTTTTAGTTCAAACTAAGTTTTGGAGCTTTTCTGACTATTAAGGCGTTTTCAGGCCGAGAGAACGCTTAAAAACGCACAGAACACAAGAATGCATTGGTTCACAGTGTTTTTCTAAATCTAGCACCTCAGGAAGGTACAATTATCTTTTTCATGATGGTATCATGGTTTGTGAATAGTTTTCCAACCTTTTTTGTTCAAACTAAGTGTTGGTGCAATTTTGACTATTAAGGCGTTTGCAGGCCGAGAGAACGCTGAAAACGCACAGAACACAAGAATGCATTGGTTAACAGTGTTTACCTAAAACTAGCACCTCAGGAAAGTACATTCATCTTTTTCATGATGGTATCATGGTTTGTGAATAGTTTTCAAACCTTTTTTGTTCAAACTAAGTTTTGGTGCAATCTTGACTATTAAGGCGTTTGCAGGCCGAGAGAAAGCTGAAAACGCACAGAACACAAGAATGCATTGGTTAACAGTGTTTTCCTAAAACTAGCACCTCAGGAAAGTACATTTATCTGTTTTATGATGGTATCATGGTTTGTGAATAGTTTTCCAACCTTTTTTGTTCAAACTAAGTTTTGGTGCAATTTTGACTATTAAGGCGTTTGCAGGCCGAGAGAACGCTGAAAACGCACAGAACACAAGAATGCATTGGTTAACAGTGTTTACCTAAAACTAGCACCTCAGGAAAGTACATTCATCTTTTTCATGATGGTATCATGGTTTGTGAATAGTTTTCAAACCTTTTTTGTTCAAACTAAGTTTTGGTGCAATCTTGACTATTAAGGCGTTTGCAGGCCGAGAGAAAGCTGAAAACGCACAGAACACAAGAATGCATTGGTTAACAGTGTTTTCCTAAAACTAGCACCTCAGGAAAGTACATTTATCTGTTTTATGATGGTATCATGGTTTGTGAATAGTTTTCCAACCTTTTTTGTTCAAACTAAGTTTTGGAGCTTTTCTGACTATTAAGGCGTTTTCAGGCCGAGAGAACGCTTAAAAACGCACAGAACACAAGAATGCATTGGTTAACAGTGTTTTTCTAAATCTAGCACCTCAGGAAGGTACAATTATCTTTTTCATGATGGTATCATGGTTTGTGAATAGTTTTCCAACCTTTTTTGTTCAAACTAAGTGTTGGTGCAATCTTGACTATTAAGGCGTTTGCAGGCCGAGAGAAAGCTGAAAACGCACAGAACACAAGAATGCATTGGTTAACAGTGTTTTCCTAAAACTAGCACCTCAGGAAAGTACATTTATCTGTTTTATGATGGTATCATGGTTTGTGAATAGTTTTCCAACCTTTTTAGTTCAAACTAAGTTTTGGAGCTTTTCTGACTATTAAGGCGTTTTCAGGCCGAGAGAACGCTTAAAAACGCACAGAACACAAGAATGCATTGGTTAACAGTGTTTTTCTAAATCTAGCACCTCAGGAAGGTACATTCATCTTTTTCATGATGGTATCATGGTTTGTGAATAGTTTTCCAACCTTTTTTGTTCAAACTAAGTTTTGGTGCAATCTTGACTATTAAGGCGTTTGCAGGCCGAGAGAACGCTGAAAACGCACAGAACACAAGAATGCATTGGTTCACAGTGTTTTTCTAAATCTAGCACCTCAGGAAGGTACATTCATCTTTTTCATGATGGTATCATGGTTTGTGAATAGTTTTCCAACCTTTTTTGTTCAAACTAAGTTTTGGTGCAATCTTGACTATTAAGGCGTTTGCAGGCCGAGAGAAAGCTGAAAACGCACAGAACACAAGAATGCATTGGTTAACAGTGTTTTTCTAAATCTAGCACCTCAGGAAGGTACAATTATCTTTTTCATGATGGTATCATGGTTTGTGAATAGTTTTCCAACCTTTTTTGTTCAAACTAAGTTTTGGTGCAATCTTGACTATTAAGGCGTTTGCAGGCCGAGAGAACGCCGAAAACGCACAGAACACAAGAATGCATTGGTTAACAGTGTTTTCCTAAATCTAGCACCTCAGGAAGGTACATTCATCTTTTTCATGATGGTATCATGGTTTGTGAATAGTTTTCCCATCTTTTTTGTTCAAACTAAGTTTTGGTGCAATCTTGACTATTAAGGCGTTTGCAGGCCGAGAGAAAGCTGAAAACGCACAGAACACAAGAATGCATTGGTTAACAGTGTTTTCCTAAAACTAGCACCTCAGGAAAGTACATTTATATGTTTTATGATGGTATCATGGTTTGTGAATAGTTTTCCAACCTTTTTAGTTCAAACTAAGTTTTGGAGCTTTTCTGACTATTAAGGCGTTTTCAGGCCGAGAGAACGCTTAAAAACGCACAGAACACAAGAATGCATTGGTTCACAGTGTTTTTCTAAATCTAGCACCTCAGGAAGGTACAATTATCTTTTTCATGATGGTATCATGGTTTGTGAATAGTTTTCCAACCTTTTTTGTTCAAACTAAGTGTTGGTGCAATCTTGACTATTAAGGCGTTTGCAGGCCGAGAGAACGCTGAAAACGCACAGAACACAAGAATGCATTGGTTAACAGTGTTTTCCTAAATCTAGCACCTCAGGAAGGTACATTCATCTTTTTCATGATGGTATCATGGTTTGTGAATAGTTTTCAAACCTTTTTTGTTCAAACTAAGTTTTGGTGCAATCTTGACTATTAAGGCGTTTGCAGGCCGAGAGAAAGCTGAAAACGCACAGAACACAAGAATGCATTGGTTAACAGTGTTTTCCTAAAACTAGCACCTCAGGAAGGTACAATTATCTTTTTCATGATGGTATCATGGTTTGTGAATAGTTTTCCAACCTTTTTTGTTCAAACTAAGTGTTGGTGCAATCTTGACTATTAAGGCGTTTGCAGGCCGAGAGAACGCTGAAAACGCACAGAACACAAGAATGCATTGGTTAACAGTGTTTTCCTAAATCTAGCACCTCAGGAAGGTACATTCATCTTTTTCATGATGGTATCATGGTTTGTGAATAGTTTTCAAACCTTTTTTGTTCAAACTAAGTTTTGGTGCAATCTTGACTATTAAGGCGTTTGCAGGCCGAGAGAAAGCTGAAAACGCACAGAACACAAGAATGCATTGGTTAACAGTGTTTTCCTAAAACTAGCACCTCAGGAAAGTACATTTATCTGTTTTATGATGGTATCATGGTTTGTGAATAGTTTTCCAACCTTTTTTGTTCAAACTAAGTTTTGGTGCAATTTTGACTATTAAGGCGTTTGCAGGCCGAGAGAACGCTGAAAACGCACAGAACACAAGAATGCATTGGTTAACAGTGTTTACCTAAAACTAGCACCTCAGGAAAGTACATTCATCTTTTTCATGATGGTATCATGGTTTGTGAATAGTTTTCAAACCTTTTTTGTTCAAACTAAGTTTTGGTGCAATCTTGACTATTAAGGCGTTTGCAGGCCGAGAGAAAGCTGAAAACGCACAGAACACAAGAATGCATTGGTTAACAGTGTTTTCCTAAAACTAGCACCTCAGGAAAGTACATTTATCTGTTTTATGATGGTATCATGGTTTGTGAATAGTTTTCCAACCTTTTTTGTTCAAACTAAGTTTTGGAGCTTTTCTGACTATTAAGGCGTTTTCAGGCCGAGAGAACGCTTAAAAACGCACAGAACACAAGAATGCATTGGTTAACAGTGTTTTTCTAAATCTAGCACCTCAGGAAGGTACAATTATCTTTTTCATGATGGTATCATGGTTTGTGAATAGTTTTCCAACCTTTTTTGTTCAAACTAAGTGTTGGTGCAATCTTGACTATTAAGGCGTTTGCAGGCCGAGAGAAAGCTGAAAACGCACAGAACACAAGAATGCATTGGTTAACAGTGTTTTCCTAAAACTAGCACCTCAGGAAAGTACATTTATCTGTTTTATGATGGTATCATGGTTTGTGAATAGTTTTCCAACCTTTTTAGTTCAAACTAAGTTTTGGAGCTTTTCTGACTATTAAGGCGTTTTCAGGCCGAGAGAACGCTTAAAAACGCACAGAACACAAGAATGCATTGGTTAACAGTGTTTTTCTAAATCTAGCACCTCAGGAAGGTACATTCATCTTTTTCATGATGGTATCATGGTTTGTGAATAGTTTTCCAACCTTTTTTGTTCAAACTAAGTTTTGGTGCAATCTTGACTATTAAAGCGTTTGCAGGCCGAGAGAAAGCTGAAAACGCACAGAACACAAGAATGCATTGGTTAACAGTGTTTTTCTAAATCTAGCACCTCAGGAAGGTACATTCATCTTTTTCATGATGGTATCATGGTTTGTGAATAGTTTTCCAACCTTTTTTGTTCAAACTAAGTTTTGGTGCAATCTTGACTATTAAGGCGTTTGCAGGCCGAGAGAACGCTGAAAACGCACAGAACACAAGAATGCATTGGTTCACAGTGTTTTTCTAAATCTAGCACCTCAGGAAGGTACATTCATCTTTTTCATGATGGTATCATGGTTTGTGAATAGTTTTCCAACCTTTTTTGTTCAAACTAAGTTTTGGTGCAATCTTGACTATTAAAGCGTTTGCAGGCCGAGAGAACGCTGAAAACGCACAGAACACAAGAATGCATTGGTTAACAGTGTTTTCCTAAATCTAGCACCTCAGGAAGGTACATTCATCTTTTTCATGATGGTATCATGGTTTGTGAATAGTTTTCCAACCTTTTTTGTTCAAACTAAGTTTTGAAGCTTTTCTGACTATTAAGGCGTTTTCAGGCCGAGAGAACGCTTAAAAACACACAGAACACAAGAATGCATTGGTTAACAGTGTTTTTCTAAATCTAGCACCTCAGGACGGTACATTCATCTTTTTCATGATGGTATCATGGTTTGTGAATAGTTTTCCAACCTTTTTTGTTCAAACTAAGTTTTGGTGCAATCTTGACTATTAAGGCGTTTGCAGGCCGAGAGAACGCTGAAAACGCACAGAACACAAGAATGCATTGGTTCACAGTGTTTTCCTAAAACTAGCACCTCAGGAAAGTACATTTATCTGTTTTATGATGGTGTCATGGTTTGTGAATAGTTTTCCCATCTTTTTTGTTCAAACTTAGTTTTGGTGCAATTTTGACTATTAAGGCGTTTGCAGGCCGAGAGAACGCTGAAAACGCACAGAACACAAGAATGCATTGGTTAACAGTGTTTACCTAAAACTACCACCTCAGGAAAGTACATTCATCTTTTTCATGATGGTATCATGGTTTGTGAATAGTTTTCAAACCTTTTTTGTTCAAACTAAGTTTTGGTGCAATCTTGACTATTAAGGCGTTTGCAGGCCGAGAGAAAGCTGAAAATGCACAGAACACAAGAATGCATTGGTTCACAGTGTTTTTCTAAATCTAGCACCTCAGGAAGGTACATTCATCTTTTTCATGATGGTATCATGGTTTGTGAATAGTTTTCCAACCTTTTTTGTTCAAACTAAGTTTTGGTGCAATCTTGACTATTAAGGCGTTTGCAGGCCGAGAGAAAGCTGAAAACGCACAGAGCACAAGAATGCATTGGTTAACAGTGTTTTCCTAAAACTAGCACCTCAGGAAAGTACATTTATCTGTTTTATGATGGTATCATGGTTTGTGAATAGTTTTCCAACCTTTTTTGTTCAAACTAAGTTTTGGAGCTTTTCTGACTATTAAGGCGTTTTCAGGCCGAGAGAACGCTTAAAAACGCACAGAACACAAGAATGCATTGGTTAACAGTGTTTTTCTAAATCTAGCACCTCAGGAAGGTACAATTATCTTTTTCATGATGGTATCATGGTTTGTGAATAGTTTTCCAACCTTTTTTGTTCAAACTAAGTTTTGGTGCAATCTTGACTATTAAAGCGTTTGCAGGCCGAGAGAAAGCTGAAAACGCACAGAACACAAGAATGCATTGGTTAACAGTGTTTTCCTAAAACTAGCACCTCAGGAAAGTACATTTATCTGTTTTATGATGGTATCATGGTTTGTGAATAGTTTTCCAACCTTTTTTGTTCAAACTAAGTTTTGGTGCAATTTTGACTATTAAGGCGTTTGCAGGCCGAGAGAACGCTGAAAACGCACAGAACACAAGAATGCATTGGTTAACAGTCTTTTCCTAAAACTAGCACCTCAGGAAAGTACATTTATCTGTTTTATGATGGTATCATGGTTTGTGAATAGTTTTCCAACCTTTTTTGTTCAAACTAAGTTTTGGTGCAATTTTGACTATTAAGGCGTTTGCAGGCCGAGAGAACGCTGAAAACGCACAGAACACAAGAATGCATTGGTTAACAGTCTTTTCCTAAAACTAGCACCTCAGGAAAGTACATTTATCTGTTTTATGATGGTATCATGGTTTGTGAATAGTTTTCCAACCTTTTTTGTTCAAACTAAGTTTTGGTGCAATTTTGACTATTAAGGCGTTTGCAGGCCGAGAGAACGCTGAAAACGCACAGAACACAAGAATGCATTGGTTAACAGTCTTTTCCTAAAACTAGCACCTCAGGAAAGTACATTTATCTTTTTTATGATGGTATCATGGTTTGTGAATAGTTTTCCAACCTTTTTTGTTCAAACTAAGTTTTGGTGCAATCTTGACTATAAAGGCGTTTGCAGGCCGAGAGAAAGCTGAAAACGCACAGAACACAAGAATGCATTGGTTAACAGTGTTTTCCTAAAACTAGCACCTCAGGAAAGTACATTTATCTGTTTTATGATGGTATCATGGTTTGTGAATAGTTTTCCAACCTTTTTAGTTCAAACTAAGTTTTGGAGCTTTTCTGACTATTAAGGCGTTTACAGGCCGAGAGAACGCTTAAAAACACACAGAACACAAGAATGCATTGGTTAACAGTGTTTTTCTAAATCTAGCACCTCAGGACGGTACATTCATCTTTTTCATGATGGTATCATGGTTTGTGAATAGTTTTCCAACCTTTTTTGTTCAAACTAAGTTTTGGTGCAATCTTGACTATTAAGGCGTTTGCAGGCCGAGAGAACGCTGAAAACGCACAGAACACAAGAATGCATTGGTTAACAGTGTTTTCCTAAATCTAGCACCTCAGGAAGGTACATTCATCTTTTTCATGATGGTATCATGGTTTGTGAATAGTTTTCCAACCTTTTTTGTTCAAACTAAGTTTTGGTGCAATCTTGAATATTAAGGCGTTTGCAGGCCGAGAGAAAGCTGAAAACGCACAGAACACAAGAATGCATTGGTTCACAGTGTTTTCCTAAAACTAGCACCTCAGGAAAGTACATTTATCTGTTTTATGATGGTGTCATGGTTTGTGAATAGTTTTCCCATCTTTTTTGTTCAAACTTAGTTTTGGTGCAATTTTGACTATTAAGGCGTTTTCAGGCCGAGAGAACGCTTAAAAACGCACAGAACACAAGAATGCATTGGTTCACAGTGTTTTTCTAAATCTAGCACCTCAGGAAGGTACATTCATCTTTTTCATGATGGTATCATGGTTTGTGAATAGTTTTCCAACCTTTTTTGTTCAAACTAAGTTTTGGTGCAATCTTGACTATTAAGGCGTTTGCAGGCCGAGAGAAAGCTGAAAACGCACAGAGCACAAGAATGCATTGGTTAACAGTGTTTTCCTAAAACTAGCACCTCAGGAAAGTACATTTATCTGTTTTATGATGGTATCATGGTTTGTGAATAGTTTTCCAACCTTTTTTGTTCAAACTAAGTTTTGGAGCTTTTCTGACTATTAAGGCGTTTTCAGGCCGAGAGAACGCTTAAAAACGCACAGAACACAAGAATGCATTGGTTAACAGTGTTTTTCTAAATCTAGCACCTCAGGAAGGTACAATTATCTTTTTCATGATGGTATCATGGTTTGTGAATAGTTTGCACCAACACTTAGTTTGAACAAAAAAGGTTGGAAATCTTGACTATTAAGGCGTTTGCAGGCCGAGAGAACGCTGAAAACGCACAGAACACAAGAATGCATTGGTTAACAGTGTTTTCCTAAAACTAGCACCTCAGGAAAGTACATTTATCTGTTTTATGATGGTGTCATGGTTTGTGAATAGTTTTCCCATCTTTTTTGTTCAAACTTAGTTTTGGTGCAATTTTGACTATTAAGGCGTTTGCAGGCCGAGAGAACGCTGAAAACGCACAGAACACAAGAATGCATTGGTTAACAGTGTTTACCTAAAACTACCACCTCAGGAAAGTACATTCATCTTTTTCATGATGGTATCATGGTTTGTGAATAGTTTTCAAACCTTTTTTGTTCAAACTAAGTTTTGGTGCAATCTTGACTATTAAGGCGTTTGCAGGCCGAGAGAAAGCTGAAAACGCACAGAACACAAGAATGCATTGGTTAACAGTGTTTTCCTAAAACTAGCACCTCAGGAAAGTACATTTATCTGTTTTATGATGGTATCATGGTTTGTGAATAGTTTTCCAACCTTTTTAGTTCAAACTAAGTTTTGGAGCTTTTCTGACTATTAAGGCGTTTTCAGGCCGAGAGAACGCTTAAAAACGCACAGAACACAAGAATGCATTGGTTCACAGTGTTTTTCTAAATCTAGCACCTCAGGAAGGTACATTCATCTTTTTCATGATGGTATCATGGTTTGTGAATAGTTTTCCAACCTTTTTTGTTCAAACTAAGTTTTGGTGCAATCTTGACTATTAAGGCGTTTGCAGGCCGAGAGAAAGCTGAAAACGCACAGAGCACAAGAATGCATTGGTTAACAGTGTTTTCCTAAAACTAGCACCTCAGGAAAGTACATTTATCTGTTTTATGATGGTATCATGGTTTGTGAATAGTTTTCCAACCTTTTTTGTTCAAACTAAGTTTTGGAGCTTTTCTGACTATTAAGGCGTTTTCAGGCCGAGAGAACGCTTAAAAACGCACAGAACACAAGAATGCATTGGTTAACAGTGTTTTTCTAAATCTAGCACCTCAGGAAGGTACAATTATCTTTTTCATGATGGTATCATGGTTTGTGAATAGTTTGCACCAACACTTAGTTTGAACAAAAAAGGTTGGAAATCTTGACTATTAAGGCGTTTGCAGGCCGAGAGAACGCTGAAAACGCACAGAACACAAGAATGCATTGGTTAACAGTGTTTTTCTAAATCTAGCACCTCAGGAAGGTACAATTATCTTTTTCATGATGGTATCATGGTTTGTGAATAGTTTTCCAACCTTTTTTGTTCAAACTAAGTTTTGGTGCAATCTTGACTATTAAGGCGTTTGCAGGCCGAGAGAACGCTGAAAACGCACAGAACACAAGAATGCATTGGTTAACAGTGTTTACCTAAAACTACCACCTCAGGAAAGTACATTCATCTTTTTCATGATGGTATCATGGTTTGTGAATAGTTTTCAGACCTTTTTTGTTCAAACTAAGTTTTGGTGCAATCTTGACTATTAAGGCGTTTGCAGGCCGAGAGAAAGCTGAAAACGCACAGAACACAAGAATGCATTGGTTAACAGTGTTTTCCTAAAACTAGCACCTCAGGAAAGTACATTTATCTGTTTTATGATGGTATCATGGTTTGTGAATAGTTTTCCAACCTTTTTTGTTCAAACTAAGTTTTGGAGCTTTTCTGACTATTAAGGCGTTTTCAGGCCGAGAGAACGCTTAAAAACGCACAGAACACAAGAATGCATTGGTTAACAGTGTTTTTCTAAATCTAGCACCTCAGGAAGGTACAATTATCTTTTTCATGATGGTATCATGGTTTGTGAATAGTTTTCCAACCTTTTTTGTTCAAACTAAGTGTTGGTGCAATCTTGACTATTAAGGCGTTTGCAGGCCGAGAGAACGCTGAAAACGCACAGAACACAAGAATGCATTGGTTCACAGTGTTTTTCTAAATCTAGCACCTCAGGAAGGTACATTCATCTTTTTCATGATGGTATCATGGTTTGTGAATAGTTTTCCAACCTTTTTTGTTCAAACTAAGTTTTGGTGCAATCTTGACTATTAAAGCGTTTGCAGGCCGAGAGAAAGCTGAAAACGCACAGAACACAAGAATGCATTGGTTAACAGTGTTTTTCTAAATCTAGCACCTCAGGAAGGTACATTCATCTTTTTCATGATGGTATCATGGTTTGTGAATAGTTTTCCAACCTTTTTTGTTCAAACTAAGTTTTGGTGCAATCTTGACTATTAAGGCGTTTGCAGGCCGAGAGAACGCTGAAAACGCACAGAACACAAGAATGCATTGGTTCACAGTGTTTTTCTAAATCTAGCACCTCAGGAAGGTACATTCATCTTTTTCATGATGGTATCATGGTTTGTGAATAGTTTTCCAACCTTTTTTGTTCAAACTAAGTTTTGGTGCAATCTTGACTATTAAAGCGTTTGCAGGCCGAGAGAACGCTGAAAACGCACAGAACACAAGAATGCATTGGTTAACAGTGTTTTCCTAAATCTAGCACCTCAGGAAGGTACATTCATCTTTTTCATGATGGTATCATGGTTTGTGAATAGTTTTCCAACCTTTTTTGTTCAAACTAAGTTTTGAAGCTTTTCTGACTATTAAGGCGTTTTCAGGCCGAGAGAACGCTTAAAAACACACAGAACACAAGAATGCATTGGTTAACAGTGTTTTTCTAAATCTAGCACCTCAGGACGGTACATTCATCTTTTTCATGATGGTATCATGGTTTGTGAATAGTTTTCCAACCTTTTTTGTTCAAACTAAGTTTTGGTGCAATCTTGACTATTAAGGCGTTTGCAGGCCGAGAGAACGCTGAAAACGCACAGAACACAAGAATGCATTGGTTAACAGTGTTTTTCTAAATCTAGCACCTCAGGAAGGTACAATTATCTTTTTCATGATGGTATCATGGTTTGTGAATAGTTTTCCAACCTTTTTTGTTCAAACTAAGTTTTGGTGCAATCTTGACTATTAAGGCGTTTGCAGGCCGAGAGAACGCTGAAAACGCACAGAACACAAGAATGCATTGGTTAACAGTGTTTTCCTAAATCTAGCACCTCAGGAAGGTACATTCATCTTTTTCATGATGGTATCATGGTTTGTGAATAGTTTTCCAACCTTTTTTGTTCAAACTAAGTTTTGGTGCAATCTTGACTATTAAGGCGTTTGCAGGCCGAGAGAAAGCTGAAAACGCACAGAACACAAGAATGCATTGGTTAACAGTGT
This sequence comes from Gasterosteus aculeatus, assembly GCF_964276395.1. Classification (NCBI taxonomy): domain Eukaryota; kingdom Metazoa; phylum Chordata; class Actinopteri; order Perciformes; family Gasterosteidae; genus Gasterosteus; species Gasterosteus aculeatus. Next base: position 2,727,545 of record NC_135701.1, on the reverse strand, counting down.
TTTCCTAAATCTAGCACCTCAGGAAGGTACATTCATCTTTTTCATGATGGTATCATGGTTTGTGAATAGTTTTCCAACCTTTTTTGTTCAAACTAAGTTTTGGTGCAATCTTGACTATTAAGGCGTTTGCAGGCCGAGAGAAAGCTGAAAACGCACAGAACACAAGAATGCATTGGTTCACAGTGTTTTCCTAAAACTAGCACCTCAGGAAAGTACATTTATCTGTTTTATGATGGTGTCATGGTTTGTGAATAGTTTTCCCATCTTTTTTGTTCAAACTTAGTTTTGGTGCAATTTTGACTATTAAGGCGTTTGCAGGCCGAGAGAACGCTGAAAACGCACAGAACACAAGAATGCATTGGTTAACAGTGTTTACCTAAAACTACCACCTCAGGAAAGTACATTCATCTTTTTCATGATGGTATCATGGTTTGTGAATAGTTTTCAAACCTTTTTTGTTCAAACTAAGTTTTGGTGCAATCTTGACTATTAAGGCGTTTGCAGGCCGAGAGAAAGCTGAAAATGCACAGAACACAAGAATGCATTGGTTCACAGTGTTTTTCTAAATCTAGCACCTCAGGAAGGTACATTCATCTTTTTCATGATGGTATCATGGTTTGTGAATAGTTTTCCAACCTTTTTTGTTCAAACTAAGTTTTGGTGCAATCTTGACTATTAAGGCGTTTGCAGGCCGAGAGAAAGCTGAAAACGCACAGAGCACAAGAATGCATTGGTTAACAGTGTTTTCCTAAAACTAGCACCTCAGGAAAGTACATTTATCTGTTTTATGATGGTATCATGGTTTGTGAATAGTTTTCCAACCTTTTTTGTTCAAACTAAGTTTTGGAGCTTTTCTGACTATTAAGGCGTTTTCAGGCCGAGAGAACGCTTAAAAACGCACAGAACACAAGAATGCATTGGTTAACAGTGTTTTTCTAAATCTAGCACCTCAGGAAGGTACAATTATCTTTTTCATGATGGTATCATGGTTTGTGAATAGTTTTCCAACCTTTTTTGTTCAAACTAAGTTTTGGTGCAATCTTGACTATTAAGGCGTTTGCAGGCCGAGAGAACGCTGAAAACGCACAGAACACAAGAATGCATTGGTTCACAGTGTTTTTCTAAATCTAGCACCTCAGGAAGGTACATTCATCTTTTTCATGATGGTATCATGGTTTGTGAATAGTTTTCCAACCTTTTTTGTTCAAACTAAGTTTTGGTGCAATCTTGACTATTAAGGCGTTTGCAGGCCGAGAGAACGCTGAAAACGCACAGAACACAAGAATGCATTGGTTAACAGTGTTTTTCTAAATCTAGCACCTCAGGAAGGTACATTCATCTTTTTCATGATGGTATCATGGTTTGTGAATAGTTTTCCAACCTTTTTTGTTCAAACTAAGTTTTGGTGCAATCTTGACTATTAAAGCGTTTGCAGGCCGAGAGAAAGCTGAAAACGCACAGAACACAAGAATGCATTGGTTAACAGTGTTTTCCTAAAACTAGCACCTCAGGAAAGTACATTTATCTGTTTTATGATGGTATCATGGTTTGTGAATAGTTTTCCAACCTTTTTTGTTCAAACTAAGTTTTGGTGCAATTTTGACTATTAAGGCGTTTGCAGGCCGAGAGAACGCTGAAAACGCACAGAACACAAGAATGCATTGGTTAACAGTGTTTACCTAAAACTACCACCTCAGGAAAGTACATTCATCTTTTTCATGATGGTATCATGGTTTGTGAATAGTTTTCAAACCTTTTTTGTTCAAACTAAGTTTTGGTGCAATCTTGACTATTAAGGCGTTTGCAGGCCGAGAGAAAGCTGAAAATGCACAGAACACAAGAATGCATTGGTTCACAGTGTTTTTCTAAATCTAGCACCTCAGGAAGGTACATTCATCTTTTTCATGATGGTATCATGGTTTGTGAATAGTTTTCCAACCTTTTTTGTTCAAACTAAGTTTTGGTGCAATCTTGACTATTAAGGCGTTTGCAGGCCGAGAGAAAGCTGAAAACGCACAGAGCACAAGAATGCATTGGTTAACAGTGTTTTCCTAAAACTAGCACCTCAGGAAAGTACATTTATCTGTTTTATGATGGTATCATGGTTTGTGAATAGTTTTCCAACCTTTTTTGTTCAAACTAAGTTTTGGAGCTTTTCTGACTATTAAGGCGTTTTCAGGCCGAGAGAACGCTTAAAAACGCACAGAACACAAGAATGCATTGGTTAACAGTGTTTTTCTAAATCTAGCACCTCAGGAAGGTACAATTATCTTTTTCATGATGGTATCATGGTTTGTGAATAGTTTTCCAACCTTTTTTGTTCAAACTAAGTTTTGGTGCAATCTTGACTATTAAGGCGTTTGCAGGCCGAGAGAACGCTGAAAACGCACAGAACACAAGAATGCATTGGTTCACAGTGTTTTTCTAAATCTAGCACCTCAGGAAGGTACATTCATCTTTTTCATGATGGTATCATGGTTTGTGAATAGTTTTCCAACCTTTTTTGTTCAAACTAAGTTTTGGTGCAATTTTGACTATTAAGGCGTTTGCAGGCCGAGAGAACGCTGAAAACGCACAGAACACAAGAATGCATTGGTTAACAGTCTTTTCCTAAAACTAGCACCTCAGGAAAGTACATTTATCTGTTTTATGATGGTATCATGGTTTGTGAATAGTTTTCCAACCTTTTTTGTTCAAACTAAGTTTTGGTGCAATTTTGACTATTAAGGCGTTTGCAGGCCGAGAGAACGCTGAAAACGCACAGAACACAAGAATGCATTGGTTAACAGTCTTTTCCTAAAACTAGCACCTCAGGAAAGTACATTTATCTTTTTTATGATGGTATCATGGTTTGTGAATAGTTTTCCAACCTTTTTTGTTCAAACTAAGTTTTGGTGCAATCTTGACTATAAAGGCGTTTGCAGGCCGAGAGAAAGCTGAAAACGCACAGAACACAAGAATGCATTGGTTAACAGTGTTTTCCTAAAACTAGCACCTCAGGAAAGTACATTTATCTGTTTTATGATGGTATCATGGTTTGTGAATAGTTTTCCAACCTTTTTAGTTCAAACTAAGTTTTGGAGCTTTTCTGACTATTAAGGCGTTTACAGGCCGAGAGAACGCTTAAAAACACACAGAACACAAGAATGCATTGGTTAACAGTGTTTTTCTAAATCTAGCACCTCAGGACGGTACATTCATCTTTTTCATGATGGTATCATGGTTTGTGAATAGTTTTCCAACCTTTTTTGTTCAAACTAAGTTTTGGTGCAATCTTGACTATTAAGGCGTTTGCAGGCCGAGAGAACGCTGAAAACGCACAGAACACAAGAATGCATTGGTTAACAGTGTTTTTCTAAATCTAGCACCTCAGGAAGGTACAATTATCTTTTTCATGATGGTATCATGGTTTGTGAATAGTTTTCCAACCTTTTTTGTTCAAACTAAGTTTTGGTGCAATCTTGACTATTAAGGCGTTTGCAGGCCGAGAGAACGCCGAAAACGCACAGAACACAAGAATGCATTGGTTAACAGTGTTTTCCTAAATCTAGCACCTCAGGAAGGTACATTCATCTTTTTCATGATGGTATCATGGTTTGTGAATAGTTTTCCAACCTTTTTTGTTCAAACTAAGTTTTGGTGCAATCTTGACTATTAAGGCGTTTGCAGGCCGAGAGAAAGCTGAAAACGCACAGAACACAAGAATGCATTGGTTCACAGTGTTTTCCTAAAACTAGCACCTCAGGAAAGTACATTTATCTGTTTTATGATGGTATCATGGTTTGTGAATAGTTTTCCAACCTTTTTTGTTCAAACTAAGTTTTGGTGCAATCTTGACTATTAAGGCGTTTGCAGGCCGAGAGAAAGCTGAAAACGCACAGAGCACAAGAATGCATTGGTTAACAGTGTTTTCCTAAAACTAGCACCTCAGGAAAGTACATTTATCTGTTTTATGATGGTATCATGGTTTGTGAATAGTTTTCCAACCTTTTTTGTTCAAACTAAGTTTTGGAGCTTTTCTGACTATTAAGGCGTTTTCAGGCCGAGAGAACGCTTAAAAACGCACAGAACACAAGAATGCATTGGTTAACAGTGTTTTTCTAAATCTAGCACCTCAGGAAGGTACAATTATCTTTTTCATGATGGTATCATGGTTTGTGAATAGTTTGCACCAACACTTAGTTTGAACAAAAAAGGTTGGAAATCTTGACTATTAAGGCGTTTGCAGGCCGAGAGAACGCTGAAAACGCACAGAACACAAGAATGCATTGGTTAACAGTGTTTTTCTAAATCTAGCACCTCAGGAAGGTACAATTATCTTTTTCATGATGGTATCATGGTTTGTGAATAGTTTTCCAACCTTTTTTGTTCAAACTAAGTTTTGGTGCAATCTTGACTATTAAGGCGTTTGCAGGCCGAGAGAACGCTGAAAACGCACAGAACACAAGAATGCATTGGTTCACAGTGTTTTTCTAAATCTAGCACCTCAGGAAGGTACATTCATCTTTTTCATGATGGTATCATGGTTTGTGAATAGTTTTCCAACCTTTTTTGTTCAAACTAAGTTTTGGTGCAATTTTGACTATTAAGGCGTTTGCAGGCCGAGAGAACGCTGAAAACGCACAGAACACAAGAATGCATTGGTTAACAGTGTTTACCTAAAACTACCACCTCAGGAAAGTACATTCATCTTTTTCATGATGGTATCATGGTTTGTGAATAGTTTTCAAACCTTTTTTGTTCAAACTAAGTTTTGGTGCAATCTTGACTATTAAGGCGTTTGCAGGCCGAGAGAAAGCTGAAAACGCACAGAACACAAGAATGCATTGGTTAACAGTGTTTTCCTAAAACTAGCACCTCAGGAAAGTACATTTATCTGTTTTATGATGGTATCATGGTTTGTGAATAGTTTTCCAACCTTTTTTGTTCAAACTAAGTTTTGGAGCTTTTCTGACTATTAAGGCGTTTTCAGGCCGAGAGAACGCTTAAAAACGCACAGAACACAAGAATGCATTGGTTAACAGTGTTTTTCTAAATCTAGCACCTCAGGAAGGTACAATTATCTTTTTCATGATGGTATCATGGTTTGTGAATAGTTTTCCAACCTTTTTTGTTCAAACTAAGTGTTGGTGCAATCTTGACTATTAAGGCGTTTGCAGGCCGAGAGAACGCTGAAAACGCACAGAACACAAGAATGCATTGGTTAACAGTGTTTTCCTAAATCTAGCACCTCAGGAAGGTACAATTATCTTTTTCATGATGGTATCATGGTTTGTGAATAGTTTTCCAACCTTTTTTGTTCAAACTAAGTTTTGGTGCAATCTTGACTATTAAGGCGTTTGCAGGCCGAGAGAACGCTGAAAACGCACAGAACACAAGAATGCATTGGTTCACAGTGTTTTTCTAAATCTAGCACCTCAGGAAGGTACATTCATCTTTTTCATGATGGTATCATGGTTTGTGAATAGTTTTCCAACCTTTTTTGTTCAAACTAAGTTTTGGTGCAATCTTGACTATTAAAGCGTTTGCAGGCCGAGAGAAAGCTGAAAACGCACAGAACACAAGAATGCATTGGTTAACAGTGTTTTCCTAAAACTAGCACCTCAGGAAAGTACATTTATCTGTTTTATGATGGTATCATGGTTTGTGAATAGTTTTCCAACCTTTTTTGTTCAAACTAAGTTTTGGTGCAATTTTGACTATTAAGGCGTTTGCAGGCCGAGAGAACGCTGAAAACGCACAGAACACAAGAATGCATTGGTTAACAGTCTTTTCCTAAAACTAGCACCTCAGGAAAGTACATTTATCTGTTTTATGATGGTATCATGGTTTGTGAATAGTTTTCCAACCTTTTTTGTTCAAACTAAGTTTTGGTGCAATTTTGACTATTAAGGCGTTTGCAGGCCGAGAGAACGCTGAAAACGCACAGAACACAAGAATGCATTGGTTAACAGTCTTTTCCTAAAACTAGCACCTCAGGAAAGTACATTTATCTTTTTTATGATGGTATCATGGTTTGTGAATAGTTTTCCAACCTTTTTTGTTCAAACTAAGTTTTGGTGCAATCTTGACTATAAAGGCGTTTGCAGGCCGAGAGAAAGCTGAAAACGCACAGAACACAAGAATGCATTGGTTAACAGTGTTTTCCTAAAACTAGCACCTCAGGAAAGTACATTTATCTGTTTTATGATGGTATCATGGTTTGTGAATAGTTTTCCAACCTTTTTAGTTCAAACTAAGTTTTGGAGCTTTTCTGACTATTAAGGCGTTTACAGGCCGAGAGAACGCTTAAAAACACACAGAACACAAGAATGCATTGGTTAACAGTGTTTTTCTAAATCTAGCACCTCAGGACGGTACATTCATCTTTTTCATGATGGTATCATGGTTTGTGAATAGTTTTCCAACCTTTTTTGTTCAAACTAAGTTTTAGTGCAATCTTGACTATTAAAGCGTTTGCAGGCCGAGAGAAAGCTGAAAACGCACAGAACACAAGAATGCATTGGTTAACAGTGTTTTCCTAAAACTAGCACCTCAGGAAAGTACATTTATATGTTTTATGATGGTATCATGGTTTGTGAATAGTTTTCCAACCTTTTTAGTTCAAACTAAGTTTTGGAGCTTTTCTGACTATTAAGGCGTTTTCAGGCCGAGAGAACGCTTAAAAACGCACAGAACACAAGAATGCATTGGTTCACAGTGTTTTTCTAAATCTAGCACCTCAGGAAGGTACAATTATCTTTTTCATGATGGTATCATGGTTTGTGAATAGTTTTCCAACCTTTTTTGTTCAAACTAAGTGTTGGTGCAATCTTGACTATTAAGGCGTTTGCAGGCCGAGAGAACGCTGAAAACGCACAGAACACAAGAATGCATTGGTTAACAGTGTTTTCCTAAATCTAGCACCTCAGGAAGGTACATTCATCTTTTTCATGATGGTATCATGGTTTGTGAATAGTTTTCCAACCTTTTTTGTTCAAACTAAGTTTTGGTGCAATCTTGACTATTAAGGCGTTTGCAGGCCGAGAGAAAGCTGAAAACGCACAGAACACAAGAATGCATTGGTTAACAGTGTTTTCCTAAAACTAGCACCTCAGGAAAGTACATTTATCTGTTTTATGATGGTATCATGGTTTGTGAATAGTTTTCCAACCTTTTTAGTTCAAACTAAGTTTTGGAGCTTTTCTGACTATTAAGGCGTTTTCAGGCCGAGAGAACGCTTAAAAACGCACAGAACACAAGAATGCATTGGTTCACAGTGTTTTTCTAAATCTAGCACCTCAGGAAGGTACAATTATCTTTTTCATGATGGTATCATGGTTTGTGAATAGTTTTCCAACCTTTTTTGTTCAAACTAAGTGTTGGTGCAATCTTGACTATTAAGGCGTTTGCAGGCCGAGAGAACGCTGAAAACGCACAGAACACAAGAATGCATTGGTTAACAGTGTTTTCCTAAATCTAGCACCTCAGGAAGGTACATTCATCTTTTTCATGATGGTATCATGGTTTGTGAATAGTTTTCCAACCTTTTTTGTTCAAACTAAGTTTTGGTGCAATTTTGACTATTAAGGCGTTTGCAGGCCGAGAGAACGCTGAAAACGCACAGAACACAAGAATGCATTGGTTAACAGTGTTTACCTAAAACTACCACCTCAGGAAAGTACATTCATCTTTTTCATGATGGTATCATGGTTTGTGAATAGTTTTCAAACCTTTTTTGTTCAAACTAAGTTTTGGTGCAATCTTGACTATTAAGGCGTTTGCAGGCCGAGAGAAAGCTGAAAACGCACAGAACACAAGAATGCATTGGTTAACAGTGTTTTCCTAAAACTAGCACCTCAGGAAAGTACATTTATCTGTTTTATGATGGTATCATGGTTTGTGAATAGTTTTCCAACCTTTTTTGTTCAAACTAAGTTTTGGAGCTTTTCTGACTATTAAGGCGTTTTCAGGCCGAGAGAACGCTTAAAAACGCACAGAACACAAGAATGCATTGGTTAACAGTGTTTTTCTAAATCTAGCACCTCAGGAAGGTACAATTATCTTTTTCATGATGGTATCATGGTTTGTGAATAGTTTTCCAACCTTTTTTGTTCAAACTAAGTGTTGGTGCAATCTTGACTATTAAGGCGTTTGCAGGCCGAGAGAACGCTGAAAACGCACAGAACACAAGAATGCATTGGTTAACAGTGTTTTCCTAAATCTAGCACCTCAGGAAGGTACATTCATCTTTTTCATGATGGTATCATGGTTTGTGAATAGTTTTCCAACCTTTTTTGTTCAAACTAAGTTTTGGTGCAATTTTGACTATTAAGGCGTTTGCAGGCCGAGAGAACGCTGAAAACGCACAGAACACAAGAATGCATTGGTTAACAGTGTTTACCTAAAACTAGCACCTCAGGAAAGTACATTTATCTGTTTTATGATGGTATCATGGTTTGTGAATAGTTTTCCAACCTTTTTTGTTCAAACTAAGTTTTGGTGCAATCTTGACTATTAAGGCGTTTGCAGGCCGAGAGAAAGCTGAAAACGCACAGAACACAAGAATGCATTGGTTAACAGTGTTTTCCTAAAACTAGCACCTCAGGAAAGTACATTTATCTGTTTTATGATGGTATCATGGTTTGTGAATAGTTTTCCAACCTTTTTTGTTCAAACTAAGTTTTGGAGCTTTTCTGACTATTAAGGCGTTTTCAGGCCGAGAGAACGCTTAAAAACACACAGAACACAAGAATGCATTGGTTAACAGTGTTTTTCTAAATCTAGCACCTCAGGACGGTACATTCATCTTTTTCATGATGGTATCATGGTTTGTGAATAGTTTTCCAACCTTTTTTGTTCAAACTAAGTTTTGGTGCAATCTTGACTATTAAGGCGTTTGCAGGCCGAGAGAAAGCTGAAAACGCACAGAACACAAGAATGCATTGGTTAACAGTGTTTTCCTAAAACTAGCACCTCAGGAAAGTACATTTATCTGTTTTATGATGGTATCATGGTTTGTGAATAGTTTTCCAACCTTTTTAGTTCAAACTAAGTTTTGGAGCTTTTCTGACTATTAAGGCGTTTTCAGGCCGAGAGAACGCTTAAAAACGCACAGAACACAAGAATGCATTGGTTCACAGTGTTTTTCTAAATCTAGCACCTCAGGAAGGTACAATTATCTTTTTCATGATGGTATCATGGTTTGTGAATAGTTTTCCAACCTTTTTTGTTCAAACTAAGTGTTGGTGCAATCTTGACTATTAAGGCGTTTGCAGGCCGAGAGAACGCTGAAAACGCACAGAACACAAGAATGCATTGGTTAACAGTGTTTTCCTAAATCTAGCACCTCAGGAAAGTACATTTATCTGTTTTATGATGGTATCATGGTTTGTGAATAGTTTTCCAACCTTTTTAGTTCAAACTAAGTTTTGGAGCTTTTCTGACTATTAAGGCGTTTTCAGGCCGAGAGAACGCTTAAAAACGCACAGAACACAAGAATGCATTGGTTAACAGTGTTTTTCTAAATCTAGCACCTCAGGAAGGTACATTCATCTTTTTCATGATGGTATCATGGTTTGTGAATAGTTTTCCAACCTTTTTTGTTCAAACTAAGTTTTGGTGCAATCTTGACTATTAAGGCGTTTTCAGGCCGAGAGAACGCTGAAAACGCACAGAACACAAGAATGCATTGGTTCACAGTGTTTTTCTAAATCTAGCACCTCAGGAAGGTACATTCATCTTTTTCATGATGGTATCATGGTTTGTGAATAGTTTTCCAACCTTTTTTGTTCAAACTAAGTTTTGGTGCAATCTTGACTATTAAGGCGTTTGCAGGCCGAGAGAAAGCTGAAAACGCACAGAACACAAGAATGCATTGGTTAACAGTGTTTTTCTAAATCTAGCACCTCAGGAAGGTACATTCATCTTTTTCATGATGGTATCATGGTTTGTGAATAGTTTTCCAACCTTTTTTGTTCAAACTAAGTTTTGGTGCAATCTTGACTATTAAAGCGTTTGCAGGCCGAGAGAAAGCTGAAAACGCACAGAACACAAGAATGCATTGGTTAACAGTGTTTTCCTAAAACTAGCACCTCAGGAAAGTACATTTATCTGTTTTATGATGGTATCATGGTTTGTGAATAGTTTTCCAACCTTTTTAGTTCAAACTAAGTTTTGGAGCTTTTCTGACTATTAAGGCGTTTTCAGGCCGAGAGAACGCTTAAAAACGCACAGAACACAAGAATGCATTGGTTAACAGTGTTTTTCTAAATCTAGCACCTCAGGAAGGTACATTCATCTTTTTCATGATGGTATCATGGTTTGTGAATAGTTTTCCAACCTTTTTTGTTCAAACTAAGTTTTGGTGCAATCTTGACTATTAAGGCGTTTGCAGGCCGAGAGAACGCTGAAAACGCACAGAACACAAGAATGCATTGGTTCACAGTGTTTTTCTAAATCTAGCACCTCAGGAAGGTACATTCATCTTTTTCATGATGGTATCATGGTTTGTGAATAGTTTTCCAACCTTTTTTGTTCAAACTAAGTTTTGGTGCAATCTTGACTATTAAAGCGTTTGCAGGCCGAGAGAAAGCTGAAAACGCACAGAACACAAGAATGCATTGGTTAACAGTGTTTTCCTAAAACTAGCACCTCAGGAAAGTACATTTATCTGTTTTATGATGGTATCATGGTTTGTGAATAGTTTTCCAACCTTTTTTGTTCAAACTAAGTTTTGGTGCAATTTTGACTATTAAGGCGTTTGCAGGCCGAGAGAACGCTGAAAACGCACAGAACACAAGAATGCATTGGTTAACAGTCTTTTCCTAAAACTAGCACCTCAGGAAAGTACATTCATCTGTTTTATGATGGTATCATGGTTTGTGAATAGTTTTCCAACCTTTTTTGTTCAAACTAAGTTTTGGTGCAATCTTGACTATTAAGGCGTTTGCAGGCCGAGAGAAAGCTGAAAACGCACAGAACACAAGAATGCATTGGTTAACAGTGTTTTCCTAAAACTAGCACCTCAGGAAAGTACATTTATCTGTTTTATGATGGTATCATGGTTTGTGAATAGTTTTCCAACCTTTTTAGTTCAAACTAAGTTTTGAAGCTTTTCTGACTATTAAGGCGTTTTCAGGCCGAGAGAACGCTTAAAAACACACAGAACACAAGAATGCATTGGTTAACAGTGTTTTTCTAAATCTAGCACCTCAGGACGGTACATTCATCTTTTTCATGATGGTATCATGGTTTGTGAATAGTTTTCCAACCTTTTTTGTTCAAACTAAGTTTTGGTGCAATCTTGACTATTAAGGCGTTTGCAGGCCAAAAGAAAGCTGAAAACGCACAGAACACAAGAATGCATTGGTTAACAGTGTTTTCCTAAAACTAGCACCTCAGGAAAGTACATTTATCTGTTTTATGATGGTATCATGGTTTGTGAATAGTTTTCCAACCTTTTTAGTTCAAACTAAGTTTTGGAGCTTTTCTGACTATTAAGGCGTTTTCAGGCCGAGAGAACGCTTAAAAACGCACAGAACACAAGAATGCATTGGTTCACAGTGTTTTTCTAAATCTAGCACCTCAGGAAGGTACAATTATCTTTTTCATGATGGTATCATGGTTTGTGAATAGTTTTCCAACCTTTTTTGTTCAAACTAAGTGTTGGTGCAATCTTGACTATTAAGGCGTTTGCAGGCCGAGAGAACGCTTAAAAACGCACAGAACACAAGAATGCATTGGTTCACAGTGTTTTTCTAAATCTAGCACCTCAGGAAGGTACATTCATCTTTTTCATGATGGTATCATGGTTTGTGAATAGTTTTCCAACCTTTTTTGTTCAAACTAAGTTTTGGTGCAATCTTGACTATTAAGGCGTTTGCAGGCCGAGAGAAAGCTGAAAACGCACAGAACACAAGAATGCATTGGTTAACAGTGTTTTCCTAAAACTAGCACCTCAGGAAAGTACATTTATCTGTTTTATGATGGTGTCATGGTTTGTGAATAGTTTTCCCATCTTTTTTGTTCAAACTTAGTTTTGGTGCAATCTTGACTATTAAGGCGTTTGCAGGCCGAGAGAAAGCTAAAAAAGCACAGAGCACAAGAATGCATTGGTTAACAGTGTTTTCCTAAAACTAGCACCTCAGGAAAGTACATTTATCTGTTTTATGATGGTATCATGGTTTGTGAATAGTTTTCCAACCTTTTTAGTTCAAACTAAGTTTTGGAGCTTTTCTGACTATTAAGGCGTTTTCAGGCCGAGAGAACGCTTAAAAACGCACAGAACACAAGAATGCATTGGTTAACAGTGTTTTTCTAAATCTAGCACCTCAGGAAGGTACAATTATCTTTTTCATGATGGTATCATGGTTTGTGAATAGTTTTCCAACCTTTTTTGTTCAAACTAAGTGTTGGTGCAATCTTGACTATTAAGGCGTTTGCAGGCCGAGAGAAAGCTGAAAACGCACAGAACACAAGAATGCATTGGTTAACAGTGTTTTCCTAAAACTAGCACCTCAGGAAAGTACATTTATCTGTTTTATGATGGTGTCATGGTTTGTGAATAGTTTTCCCATCTTTTTTGTTCAAACTAAGTTTTGGTGCAATCTTGACTATTAAGGCGTTTGCAGGCCGAGAGAACGCTGAAAACGCACAGAACACAAGAATGCATTGGTTAACAGTGTTTACCTAAAACTACCACCTCAGGAAAGTACATTTATCTGTTTTATGATGGTATCATGGTTTGTGAATAGTTTTCCAACCTTTTTAGTTCAAACTAAGTTTTGGAGCTTTTCTGACTATTAAGGCGTTTTCAGGCCGAGAGAATGCTGAAAACGCACAGAACACAAGAATGCATTGGTTAACAGTGTTTTTCTAAATCTAGCACCTCAGGAAGGTACATTCATCTTTTTCATGATGGTATCATGGTTTGTGAATAGTTTTCCCACCTTTTTTGTTCAAACTAAGTTTTGGTGCAATCTTGACTATTAAGGCGTTTGCAGGCCGAGAGAAAGCTGAAAACGCACAGAACACAAGAATGCATTGGTTAACAGTGTTTTCCTAAAACTAGCACCTCAGGAAAGTACATTTATCTGTTTTATGATGGTATCATGGTTTGTGAATAGTTTTCCAACCTTTTTTGTTCAAACTAAGTTTTGGTGCAATCTTGACTATTAAGGCGTTTGCAGGCCGAGAGAAAGCTGAAAACGCACAGAACACAAGAATGCATTGGTTAACAGTGTTTTCCTAAAACTAGCACCTCAGGAAAGTACATTTATCTGTTTTATGATGGTATCATGGTTTGTGAATAGTTTTCCAACCTTTTTAGTTCAAACTAAGTTTTGGAGCTTTTCTGACTATTAAGGCGTTTTCAGGCCGAGAGAACGCTTAAAAACGCACAGAACACAAGAATGCATTGGTTAACAGTGTTTTTCTAAATCTAGCACCTCAGGAAGGTACAATTATCTTTTTCATGATGGTATCATGGTTTGTGAATAGTTTTCCAACCTTTTTTGTTCAAACTAAGTTTTGGTGCAATCTTGACTATTAAGGCGTTTGCAGGCCGAGAGAAAGCTGAAAACGCACAGAACACAAGAATGCATTGGTTAACAGTGTTTTTCTAAATCTAGCACCTCAGGAAGGTACATTCATCTTTTTCATGATGGTATCATGGTTTGTGAATAGTTTTCCAACCTTTTTTGTTCAAACTAAGTTTTGGTGCAATCTTGACTATTAAAGCGTTTGCAGGCCGAGAGAAAGCTGAAAACGCACAGAACACAAGAATGCATTGGTTAACAGTGTTTTCCTAAAACTAGCACCTCAGGAAAGTACATTTATCTGTTTTATGATGGTATCATGGTTTGTGAATAGTTTTCCAACCTTTTTAGTTCAAACTAAGTTTTGGAGCTTTTCTGACTATTAAGGCGTTTTCAGGCCGAGAGAACGCTTAAAAACGCACAGAACACAAGAATGCATTGGTTAACAGTGTTTTTCTAAATCTAGCACCTCAGGAAGGTACATTCATCTTTTTCATGATGGTATCATGGTTTGTGAATAGTTTTCCAACCTTTTTTGTTCAAACTAAGTTTTGGTGCAATCTTGACTATTAAGGCGTTTGCAGGCCGAGAGAACGCTGAAAACGCACAGAACACAAGAATGCATTGGTTCACAGTGTTTTTCTAAATCTAGCACCTCAGGAAGGTACATTCATCTTTTTCATGATGGTATCATGGTTTGTGAATAGTTTTCCAACCTTTTTTGTTCAAACTAAGTTTTGGTGCAATCTTGACTATTAAAGCGTTTGCAGGCCGAGAGAAAGCTGAAAACGCACAGAACACAAGAATGCATTGGTTAACAGTGTTTTCCTAAAACTAGCACCTCAGGAAAGTACATTTATCTGTTTTATGATGGTATCATGGTTTGTGAATAGTTTTCCAACCTTTTTTGTTCAAACTAAGTTTTGGTGCAATTTTGACTATTAAGGCGTTTGCAGGCCGAGAGAACGCTGAAAACGCACAGAACACAAGAATGCATTGGTTAACAGTCTTTTCCTAAAACTAGCACCTCAGGAAAGTACATTCATCTGTTTTATGATGGTATCATGGTTTGTGAATAGTTTTCCAACCTTTTTTGTTCAAACTAAGTTTTGGTGCAATCTTGACTATTAAGGCGTTTGCAGGCCGAGAGAAAGCTGAAAACGCACAGAACACAAGAATGCATTGGTTAACAGTGTTTTCCTAAAACTAGCACCTCAGGAAAGTACATTTATCTGTTTTATGATGGTATCATGGTTTGTGAATAGTTTTCCAACCTTTTTAGTTCAAACTAAGTTTTGAAGCTTTTCTGACTATTAAGGCATTTTCAGGCCGAGAGAACGCTTAAAAACACACAGAACACAAGAATGCATTGGTTAACAGTGTTTTTCTAAATCTAGCACCTCAGGACGGTACATTCATCTTTTTCATGATGGTATCATGGTTTGTGAATAGTTTTCCAACCTTTTTTGTTCAAACTAAGTTTTGGTGCAATCTTGACTATTAAGGCGTTTGCAGGCCGAGAGAAAGCTGAAAACGCACAGAACACAAGAATGCATTGGTTAACAGTGTTTTCCTAAAACTAGCACCTCAGGAAAGTACATTTATCTGTTTTATGATGGTATCATGGTTTGTGAATAGTTTTCCAACCTTTTTAGTTCAAACTAAGTTTTGGAGCTTTTCTGACTATTAAGGCGTTTTCAGGCCGAGAGAACGCTTAAAAACGCACAGAACACAAGAATGCATTGGTTCACAGTGTTTTTCTAAATCTAGCACCTCAGGAAGGTACAATTATCTTTTTCATGATGGTATCATGGTTTGTGAATAGTTTTCCAACCTTTTTTGTTCAAACTAAGTGTTGGTGCAATCTTGACTATTAAGGCGTTTGCAGGCCGAGAGAACGCTTAAAAACGCACAGAACACAAGAATGCATTGGTTCACAGTGTTTTTCTAAATCTAGCACCTCAGGAAGGTACATTCATCTTTTTCATGATGGTATCATGGTTTGTGAATAGTTTTCCAACCTTTTTTGTTCAAACTAAGTTTTGGTGCAATCTTGACTATTAAGGCGTTTGCAGGCCGAGAGAAAGCTGAAAACGCACAGAACACAAGAATGCATTGGTTAACAGTGTTTTCCTAAAACTAGCACCTCAGGAAAGTACATTTATCTGTTTTATGATGGTGTCATGGTTTGTGAATAGTTTTCCCATCTTTTTTGTTCAAACTTAGTTTTGGTGCAATCTTGACTATTAAGGCGTTTGCAGGCCGAGAGAAAGCTAAAAAAGCACAGAGCACAAGAATGCATTGGTTAACAGTGTTTTCCTAAAACTAGCACCTCAGGAAAGTACATTTATCTGTTTTATGATGGTATCATGGTTTGTGAATAGTTTTCCAACCTTTTTTGTTCAAACTAAGTTTTGGAGCTTTTCTGACTATTAAGGCGTTTTCAGGCCGAGAGAACGCTTAAAAACGCACAGAACACAAGAATGCATTGGTTAACAGTGTTTTTCTAAATCTAGCACCTCAGGAAGGTACAATTATCTTTTTCATGATGGTATCATGGTTTGTGAATAGTTTTCCAACCTTTTTTGTTCAAACTAAGTGTTGGTGCAATCTTGACTATTAAGGCGTTTGCAGGCCGAGAGAAAGCTGAAAACGCACAGAACACAAGAATGCATTGGTTAACAGTGTTTTCCTAAAACTAGCACCTCAGGAAAGTACATTTATCTGTTTTATGATGGTGTCATGGTTTGTGAATAGTTTTCCCATCTTTTTTGTTCAAACTAAGTTTTGGTGCAATCTTGACTATTAAGGCGTTTGCAGGCCGAGAGAACGCTGAAAACGCACAGAACACAAGAATGCATTGGTTAACAGTGTTTACCTAAAACTACCACCTCAGGAAAGTACATTTATCTGTTTTATGATGGTATCATGGTTTGTGAATAGTTTTCCAACCTTTTTAGTTCAAACTAAGTTTTGGAGCTTTTCTGACTATTAAGGCGTTTTCAGGCCGAGAGAATGCTGAAAACGCACAGAACACAAGAATGCATTGGTTAACAGTGTTTTTCTAAATCTAGCACCTCAGGAAGGTACATTCATCTTTTTCATGATGGTATCATGGTTTGTGAATAGTTTTCCCACCTTTTTTGTTCAAACTAAGTTTTGGTGCAATCTTGACTATTAAGGCGTTTGCAGGCCGAGAGAAAGCTGAAAACGCACAGAACACAAGAATGCATTGGTTAACAGTGTTTTCCTAAAACTAGCACCTCAGGAAAGTACATTTATCTGTTTTATGATGGTATCATGGTTTGTGAATAGTTTTCCAACCTTTTTTGTTCAAACTAAGTTTTGGTGCAATCTTGACTATTAAGGCGTTTGCAGGCCGAGAGAAAGCTGAAAACGCACAGAACACAAGAATGCATTGGTTAACAGTGTTTTCCTAAAACTAGCACCTCAGGAAAGTACATTTATCTGTTTTATGATGGTATCATGGTTTGTGAATAGTTTTCCAACCTTTTTAGTTCAAACTAAGTTTTGGAGCTTTTCTGACTATTAAGGCGTTTTCAGGCCGAGAGAACGCTTAAAAACGCACAGAACACAAGAATGCATTGGTTAACAGTGTTTTTCTAAATCTAGCACCTCAGGAAGGTACAATTATCTTTTTCATGATGGTATCATGGTTTGTGAATAGTTTTCCAACCTTTTTTGTTCAAACTAAGTGTTGGTGCAATCTTGACTATTAAGGCGTTTTCAGTCCGAGAGAACGCTTAAAAACGCACAGAACATAAGAATGCATTGGTTAACAGTGTTTTTCTAAATCTAGCACCTAAGGAAGGTACATTCATCTTTTTCATGATGGTATCATGGTTTGTGAATAGTTTTCCAACCTTTTTTGTTCAAACTAAGTTTTGGTGCAATCTTGACTATTAAGGTTTTTGCAGGCCGAGAGAAAGCTGAAAACGCACAGAACACAAGAATGCATTGGTTAACAGTGTTTTCCTAAAACTAGCACCTCAGGAAAGTACATTTATCTGTTTTATGATGGTATCATGGTTTGTGAATAGTTTTCCAACCTTTTTAGTTCAAACTAAGTTTTGGAGCTTTTCTGACTATTAAGGCGTTTTCAGGCCGAGAGAACGCTGAAAACGCACAGAACATAAGAATGCATTGGTTAACAGTGTTTTTATAAATCTAGCACCTCAGGAAGGTACATTCATCTTTTTCATGATGGTATCATGGTTTGTGAATAGTTTTCCAACCTTTTTTGTTCAAACTAAGTTTTGGTGCAATCTTGACTATTAAGGCGTTTGCAGGCCGAGAGAAAGCTAAAAAAGCACAGAGCACAAGAATGCATTGGTTAACAGTGTTTTCCTAAAACTAGCACCTCAGGAAAGTACATTTATCTGTTTTATGATGGTATCATGGTTTGTGAATAGTTTTCCAACCTTTTTTGTTCAAACTAAGTTTTGGAGCTTTTCTGACTATTAAGGCGTTTTCAGGCCGAGAGAACGCTTAAAAACGCACAGAACACAAGAATGCATTGGTTAACAGTGTTTTTCTAAATCTAGCACCTCAGGAAGGTACAATTATCTTTTTCATGATGGTATCATGGTTTGTGAATAGTTTTCCAACCTTTTTTGTTCAAACTAAGTGTTGGTGCAATCTTGACTATTAAGGCGTTTGCAGGCCGAGAGAACGCTGAAAACGCACAGAACACAAGAATGCATTGGTTAACAGTGTTTACCTAAAACTACCACCTCAGGAAAGTACATTTATCTGTTTTATGATGGTATCATGGTTTGTGAATAGTTTTCCAACCTTTTTAGTTCAAACTAAGTTTTGGAGCTTTTCTGACTATTAAGGCGTTTTCAGGCCGAGAGAACGCTTAAAAACGCACAGAACACAAGAATGCATTGGTTAACAGTGTTTTTCTAAATCTAGCACCTCAGGAAGGTACAATTATCTTTTTCATGATGGTATCATGGTTTGTGAATAGTTTTCCAACCTTTTTTGTTCAAACTAAGTTTTGGTGCAATCTTGACTATTAAGGCGTTTGCAGGCCGAGAGAAAGCTGAAAACGCACAGAACACAAGAATGCATTGGTTAACAGTGTTTTCCTAAAACTAGCACCTCAGGAAAGTACATTTATCTGTTTTATGATGGTATCATGGTTTGTGAATAGTTTTCCAACCTTTTTTGTTCAAACTAAGTTTTGGAGCTTTTCTGACTATTAAGGCGTTTTCAGGCCGAGAGAACGCTTAAAAACGCACAGAACACAAGAATGCATTGGTTAACAGTGTTTTTCTAAATCTAGCACCTCAGGAAGGTACAATTATCTTTTTCATGATGGTATCATGGTTTGTGAATAGTTTTCCAACCTTTTTTGTTCAAACTAAGTGTTGGTGCAATCTTGACTATTAAGGCGTTTGCAGGCCGAGAGAACGCTGAAAACGCACAGAACACAAGAATGCATTGGTTAACAGTGTTTACCTAAAACTACCACCTCAGGAAAGTACATTTATCTGTTTTATGATGGTATCATGGTTTGTGAATAGTTTTCCAACCTTTTTAGTTCAAACTAAGTTTTGGAGCTTTTCTGACTATTAAGGCGTTTTCAGGCCGAGAGAATGCTGAAAACGCACAGAACACAAGAATGCATTGGTTAACAGTGTTTTTCTAAATCTAGCACCTCAGGAAGGTACATTCATCTTTTTCATGATGGTATCATGGTTTGTGAATAGTTTTCCAACCTTTTTTGTTCAAACTAAGTTTTGGTGCAATCTTGACTATTAAGGCGTTTGCAGGCCGAGAGAAAGCTGAAAACGCACAGAACACAAGAATGCATTGGTTAACAGTGTTTTCCTAAAACTAGCACCTCAGGAAAGTACATTTATCTGTTTTATGATGGTATCATGGTTTGTGAATAGTTTTCCAACCTTTTTAGTTCAAACTAAGTTTTGGAGCTTTTCTGACTATTAAGGCGTTTTCAGGCCGAGAGAATGCTGAAAACGCACAGAACACAAGAATGCATTGGTTAACAGTGTTTTTCTAAATCTAGCACCTCAGGAAGGTACAATTATCTTTTTCATGATGGTATCATGGTTTGTGAATAGTTTTCCAACCTTTTTTGTTCAAACTAAGTTTTGGTGCAATCTTGACTATTAAGGCGTTTGCAGGCCGAGAGAACGCTGAAAACGCACAGAACACAAGAATGCATTGGTTAACAGTGTTTTTCTAAATCTAGCACCTCAGGAAGGTACATTCATCTTTTTCATGATGGTATCATGGTTTGTGAATAGTTTTCCAACCTTTTTTGTTCAAACTAAGTTTTGGTGCAATCTTGACTATTAAGGCGTTTGCAGGCCGAGAGAACGCTGAAAACGCACAGAACACAAGAATGCATTGGTTAACAGTGTTTTTCTAAATCTAGCACCTCAGGAAGGTACATTCATCTTTTTCATGATGGTATCATGGTTTGTGAATAGTTTTCAAACCTTTTTAGTTCAAACTAAGTTTTGGAGCTTTTCTGACTATTAAGGCGTTTTCAGGCCGAGAGAACGCTGAAAACGCACAGAACACAAGAATGCATTGGTTAACAGTGTTTTTCTAAATCTAGCAGCTCAGGAAGGTACAATTATCTTTTTCATGATGGTATCATGGTTTGTGAATAGTTTTCCAACCTTTTTTGTTCAAACTAAGTTTTGGTGCAATCTTGACTATTAAGGCGTTTGCAGGCCGAGAGAAAGCTGAAAACGCACAGAACACAAGAATGCATTGGTTAACAGTGTTTTCCTAAAACTAGCACCTCGGGAAAGTACATTTATCTGTTTTATGATGGTATCATGGTTTGTGAATAGTTTTCCAACCTTTTTAGTTCAAACTAAGTTTTGGAGCTTTTCTGACTATTAAGGCGTTTTCAGGCCGAGAGAACGCTTAAAAACGCACAGAACACAAGAATGCATTGGTTCACAGTGTTTTTCTAAATCTAGCACCTCAGGAAGGTACATTCATCTTTTTCATGATGGTATCATGGTTTGTGAATAGTTTTCCAACCTTTTTTGTTCAAACTAAGTTTTGGTGCAATCTTGACTATTAAGGCGTTTGCAGGCCGAGAGAAAGCTGAAAACGCACAGAACACAAGAATGCATTGGTTAACAGTGTTTTCCTAAAACTAGCACCTCAGGAAAGTACATTTATCTGTTTTATGATGGTATCATGGTTTGTGAATAGTTTTCCAACCTTTTTTGTTCAAACTAAGTTTTGGAGCTTTTCTGACTATTAAGGCGTTTTCAGGCCGAGAGAACGCTTAAAAACGCACAGAACACAAGAATGCATTGGTTAACAGTGTTTTCCTAAAACTAGCACCTCGGGAAAGTACATTTATCTGTTTTATGATGGTATCATGGTTTGTGAATAGTTTTCCAACCTTTTTAGTTCAAACTAAGTTTTGGAGCTTTTCTGACTATTGAGGCGTTTTCAGGCCGAGAGAACACTTAAAAACGCACAGAACACAAGAATGCATTGGTTAACAGTGTTTTTCTAAATCTAGCACCTCAGGAAGGTACATTCATCTTTTTCATGATGGTATCATGGTTTGTGAATAGTTTTCCAACCTTTTTTGTTCAAACTAAGTTTTGGTGCAATCTTGACTATTAAGGCGTTTGCAGGCCGAGAGAACGCTGAAAACGCACAGAACACAAGAATGCATTGGTTAACAGTCTTTTCCTAAAACTAGCACCTCAGGAAAGTACATTTATCTGTTTTATGATGGTATCATGGTTTGTGAATAGTTTTCCAACCTTTTTAGTTCAAACTAAGTTTTGGTGCAATCTTGACTATTAAGGCGTTTGCAGGCCGAGAGAAAGCTGAAAACGCACAGAACACAAGAATGCATTGGTTAACAGTGTTTTCCTAAAACTAGCACCTCAGGAAAGTACATTTATCTGTTTTATGATGGTATCATGGTTTGTGAATAGTTTTCCAACCTTTTTAGTTCAAACTAAGTTTTGGTGCAATCTTGACTATTAAGGCGTTTGCAGGCCGAGAGAAAGCTGAAAACGCACAGAACACAAGAATGCATTGGTTAACAGTGTTTTCCTAAAACTAGCACCTCGGGAAAGTACATTTATCTGTTTTATGATGGTATCATGGTTTGTGAATAGTTTTCCAACCTTTTTAGTTCAAACTAAGTTTTGGAGCTTTTCTGACTATTAAGGCGTTTTCAGGCCGAGAGAACGCTTAAAAACGCACAGAACACAAGAATGCATTGGTTCACAGTGTTTTTCTAAATCTAGCACCTCAGGAAGGTACATTCATCTTTTTCATGATGGTATCATGGTTTGTGAATAGTTTTCCAACCTTTTTTGTTCAAACTAAGTTTTGGTGCAATCTTGACTATTAAGGCGTTTGCAGGCCGAGAGAAAGCTGAAAACGCACAGAACACAAGAATGCATTGGTTAACAGTGTTTTCCTAAAACTAGCACCTCAGGAAAGTACATTTATCTGTTTTATGATGGTATCATGGTTTGTGAATAGTTTTCCAACCTTTTTTGTTCAAACTAAGTTTTGGAGCTTTTCTGACTATTAAGGCGTTTTCAGGCCGAGAGAACGCTTAAAAACGCACAGAACACAAGAATGCATTGGTTAACAGTGTTTTCCTAAAACTAGCACCTCGGGAAAGTACATTTATCTGTTTTATGATGGTATCATGGTTTGTGAATAGTTTTCCAACCTTTTTAGTTCAAACTAAGTTTTGGAGCTTTTCTGACTATTGAGGCGTTTTCAGGCCGAGAGAACACTTAAAAACGCACAGAACACAAGAATGCATTGGTTAACAGTGTTTTTCTAAATCTAGCACCTCAGGAAAGTACATTTATCTGTTTTATGATGGTATCATGGTTTGTGAATAGTTTTCCAACCTTTTTAGTTCAAACTAAGTTTTGGAGCTTTTCTGACTATTAAGGCGTTTTCAGGCCGAGAGAACGCTGAAAACGCACAGAACACAAGAATGCATTGGTTAACAGTGTTTTTCTAAATCTAGCACCTCAGGAAGGTACATTCATCTTTTTCATGATGGTATCATGGTTTGTGAATAGTTTTCCAACCTTTTTTGTTCAAACTAAGTTTTGGAGCTTTTCTGACTATTAAGGCGTTTTCAGGCCGAGAGAACGCTGAAAACGCACAGAACACAAGAATGCATTGGTTAACAGTGTTTTTCTAAATCTAGCACCTCAGGAAGGTACAATTATCTTTTTCATGATGGTATCATGGTTTGTGAATAGTTTTCCAACCTTTTTAGTTCAAACTAAGTTTTGGTGCAATCTTGACTATTAAGGCGTTTGCAGGCCGAGAGAAAGCTGAAAACGCACAGAACACAAGAATGCATTGGTTAACAGTGTTTTCCTAAAACTAGCACCTCAGGAAAGTACATTTATCTGTTTTATGATGGTATCATGGTTTGTGAATAGTTTTCCAACCTTTTTAGTTCAAACTAAGTTTTGGAGCTTTTCTGGCTATTAAGGCGTTTTCAGGCCGAGAGAACGCTTAAAAACACACAGAACACAAGAATGCATTGGTTAACAGTGTTTTTCTAAATCTAGCACCTCAGGAAGGTACATTCATCTTTTTCATGATGGTATCATGGTTTGTGAATAGTTTTCCAACCTTTTTTGTTCAAACTAAGTTTTGGTGCAATCTTGACTATTAAGGTTTTTGCAGGCCGAGAGAAAGCTGAAAACGCACAGAACACAAGAATGCATTGGTTAACAGTGTTTTCCTAAAACTAGCACCTCAGGAAAGTACATTTATCTGTTTTATGATGGTATCATGGTTTGTGAATAGTTTTCCAACCTTTTTAGTTCAAACTAAGTTTTGGAGCTTTTCTGACTATTAAGGCGTTTTCAGGCCGAGAGAACGCTTAAAAACGCACAGAACACAAGAATGCATTGGTTAACAGTGTTTTCCTAAAACTAGCACCTCAGGAAAGTACATTTATCTGTTTTATGATTGTATCATGGTTTGTGAATAGTTTTCCAACCTTTTTAGTTCAAACTAAGTTTTGGAGCTTTTCTGACTATTAAGGCGTTTTCAGGCCGAGAGAACGCTGAAAACGCACAGAACACAAGAATGCATTGGTTCACAGTGTTTTTCTAAATCTAGCACCTCAGGAAGGTACATTCATCTTTTTCATGATGGTATCATGGTTTGTGAATAGTTTTCCAACCTTTTTTGTTCAAACTAAGTTTTGGTGCAATCTTGACTATTAAGGCGTTTGCAGGCCGAGAGAAAGCTGAAAACGCACAGAACACAAGAATGCATTGGTTCACAGTGTTTTTCTAAATCTAGCACCTCAGGAAGGTACATTCATCTTTTTCATGATGGTATCATGGTTTGTGAATAGTTTTCCAACCTTTTTTGTTCAAACTAAGTTTTGGTGCAATCTTGACTATTAAGGCGTTTGCAGGCCGAGAGAAAGCTGAAAACGCACAGAACACAAGAATGCATTGGTTAACAGTGTTTTCCTAAAACTAGCACCTCAGGAAAGTACATTTATCTGTTTTATGATGGTATCATGGTTTGTGAATAGTTTTCCAACCTTTTTAGTTCAAACTAAGTTTTGGAGCTTTTCTGACTATTAAGGCGTTTTCAGGCCGAGAGAACGCTTAAAAACACACAGAACACAAGAATGCATTGGTTAACAGTGTTTTTCTAAATCTAACACCTCAGGAAGGTACATTCATCTTTTTCATGATGGTATCATGGTTTGTGAATAGTTTTCCAACCTTTTTAGTTCAAACTAAGTTTTGGAGCTTTTCTGACTATTAAGGCGTTTTCAGGCCGAGAGAACGCTGAAAACGCACAGAACACAAGAATGCATTGGTTCACAGTGTTTTTCTAAATCTAGCACCTCAGGAAGGTACATTCATCTTTTTCATGATGGTATCATGGTTTGTGAATAGTTTTCCAACCTTTTTTGTTCAAACTAAGTTTTGGTGCAATCTTGACTATTAAGGCGTTTGCAGGCCGAGAGAAAGCTGAAAACGCACAGAACACAAGAATGCATTGGTTAACAGTGTTTTCCTAAAACTAGCACCTCAGGAAAGTACATTTATCTGTTTTATGATGGTATCATGGTTTGTGAATAGTTTTCCAACCTTTTTTGTTCAAACTAAGTTTTGGTGCAATCTTGACTATTAAGGCGTTTGCAGGCCGAGAGAAAGCTGAAAACGCACAGAACACAAGAATGCATTGGTTAACAGTGTTTTCCTAAAACTAGCACCTCAGGAAAGTACATTTATCTGTTTTATGATGGTATCATGGTTTGTGAATAGTTTTCCAACCTTTTTAGTTCAAACTAAGTTTTGGAGCTTTTCTGACTATTAAGGCGTTTTCAGGCCGAGAGAACGCTTAAAAACGCACAGAACACAAGAATGCATTGGTTAACAGTGTTTTTCTAAATCTAGCACCTCAGGAAGGTACAATTATCTTTTTCATGATGGTATCATGGTTTGTGAATAGTTTTCCAACCTTTTTTGTTCAAACTAAGTTTTGGTGCAATCTTGACTATTAAGGCGTTTTCAGGCCGAGAGAACGCTGAAAACGCACAGAACACAAGAATGCATTGGTTCACAGTGTTTTTCTAAATCTAGCACCTCAGGAAGGTACATTCATCTTTTTCATGATGGTATCATGGTTTGTGAATAGTTTTCCAACCTTTTTAGTTCAAACTAAGTTTTGGAGCTTTTCTGACTATTAAGGCGTTTTCAGGCCGAGAGAACGCTGAAAACGCACAGAACACAAGAATGCATTGGTTAACAGTGTTTTTTATAAATCTAGCACCTCAGGAAGGTACATTCATCTTTTTCATGATGGTATCATGGTTTGTGAATAATTTTCCAACCTTTTTTGTTCAAACTAAGTTTTGGTGCAATCTTGACTATTAAGGCGTTTGCAGGCCGAGAGAACGCTGAAAACGCACAGAACACAAGAATGCATTGGTTCACAGTGTTTTTCTAAATCTAGCACCTCAGGAAGGTACATTCATCTTTTTCATGATGGTATCATGGTTTGTGAATAGTTTTCCAACCTTTTTTGTTCAAACTAAGTTTTGGTGCAATCTTGACTATTAAGGCGTTTGCAGGCCGAGAGAAAGCTGAAAACGCACAGAACACAAGAATGCATTGGTTAACAGTGTTTTCCTAAAACTAGCACCTCAGGAAAGTACATTTATCTGTTTTATGATGGTATCATGGTTTGTGAATAGTTTTCCAACCTTTTTAGTTCAAACTAAGTTTTGGAGCTTTTCTGACTATTAAGGCGTTTTCAGGCCGAGAGAACGCTTAAAAACACACAGAACACAAGAATGCATTGGTTAACAGTGTTTTTCTAAATCTAGCACCTCAGGAAGGTACATTCATCCTTTTCATGATGGTATCATGGTTTGTGAATAGTTTTCCAACCTTTTTTGTTCAAACTAAGTTTTGGTGCAATCTTGACTATTAAGGCGTTTGCAGGCCGAGAGAAAGCTGAAAACGCACAGAACACAAGAATGCATTGGTTAACAGTGTTTTCCTAAAACTAGCACCTCAGGAAAGTACATTTATCTGTTTTATGATGGTATCATGGTTTGTGAATAGTTTTCCAACCTTTTTAGTTCAAACTAAGTTTTGGTGCAATCTTGACTATTAAGGCGTTTGCAGGCCGAGAGAACGCTTAAAAACGCACAGAACACAAGAATGCATTGGTTCACAGTGTTTTTCTAAATCTAGCACCTCAGGAAGGTACATTCATCTTTTTCATGATGGTATCATGGTTTGTGAATAGTTTTCCAACCTTTTTTGTTCAAACTAAGTTTTGGTGCAATCTTGACTATTAAGGCGTTTGCAGGCCGAGAGAAAGCTGAAAACGCACAGAACACAAGAATGCATTGGTTAACAGTGTTTTCATAAAACTAGCACCTCAGGAAAGTACATTTATCTGTTTTATGATGGTATCATGGTTTGTGAATAGTTTTCCAACCTTTTTAGTTCAAACTAAGTTTTGGAGCTTTTCTGACTATTAAGGCGTTTTCAGGCCGAGAGAACGCTTAAAAACGCACAGAACACAAGAATGCATTGGTTAACAGTGTTTTTCTAAATCTAGCACCTCAGGAAGGTACAATTATCTTTTTCATGATGGTATCATGGTTTGTGAATAGTTTTCCAACCTTTTTTGTTCAAACTAAGTTTTGGTGCAATCTTGACTATTAAGGCGTTTTCAGGCCGAGAGAACGCTTAAAAACGCACAGAACATAAGAATGCATTGGTTAACAGTGTTTTTCTAAATCTAGCACCTCAGGAAGGTACATTCATCTTTTTCATGATGGTATCATGGTTTGTGAATAGTTTTCCAACCTTTTTTGTTCAAACTAAGTTTTGGTGCAATCTTGACCATTAAGGTTTTTGCAGGCCGAGAGAAAGCTGAAAACGCACAGAACAAAAGAATGCATTGGTTAACAGTGTTTTCCTAAAACTAGCACCTCAGGAAAGTACATTTATCTGTTTTATGATGGTATCATGGTTTGTGAATAGTTTTCCAACCTTTTTAGTTCAAACTAAGTTTTGGAGCTTTTCTGACTATTAAGGCGTTTTCAGGCCGAGAGAACGCTTAAAAACGCACAGAACACAAGAATGCATTGGTTAACAGTGTTTTTCTAAATCTAGCACCTCAGGAAGGTACAATTATCTTTTTCATGATGGTATCATGGTTTGTGAATAGTTTTCCAACCTTTTTTGTTCAAACTAAGTTTTGGTGCAATCTTGACTATTAAGGCGTTTTCAGGCCGAGAGAACGCTGAAAACGCACAGAACACAAGAATGCATTGGTTCACAGTGTTTTTCTAAATCTAGCACCTCAGGAAGGTACATTCATCTTTTTCATGATGGTATCATGGTTTGTGAATAGTTTTCCAACCTTTTTAGTTCAAACTAAGTTTTGGAGCTTTTCTGACTATTAAGGCGTTTTCAGGCCGAGAGAACGCTGAAAACGCACAGAACACAAGAATGCATTGGTTAACAGTGTTTTTTATAAATCTAGCACCTCAGGAAGGTACATTCATCTTTTTCATGATGGTATCATGGTTTGTGAATAATTTTCCAACCTTTTTTGTTCAAACTAAGTTTTGGTGCAATCTTGACTATTAAGGCGTTTGCAGGCCGAGAGAACGCTGAAAACGCACAGAACACAAGAATGCATTGGTTCACAGTGTTTTTCTAAATCTAGCACCTCAGGAAGGTACATTCATCTTTTTCATGATGGTATCATGGTTTGTGAATAGTTTTCCAACCTTTTTTGTTCAAACTAAGTTTTGGTGCAATCTTGACTATTAAGGCGTTTGCAGGCCGAGAGAAAGCTGAAAACGCACAGAACACAAGAATGCATTGGTTAACAGTGTTTTCCTAAAACTAGCACCTCAGGAAAGTACATTTATCTGTTTTATGATGGTATCATGGTTTGTGAATAGTTTTCCAACCTTTTTAGTTCAAACTAAGTTTTGGAGCTTTTCTGACTATTAAGGCGTTTTCAGGCCGAGAGAACGCTTAAAAACACACAGAACACAAGAATGCATTGGTTAACAGTGTTTTTCTAAATCTAGCACCTCAGGAAGGTACATTCATCCTTTTCATGATGGTATCATGGTTTGTGAATAGTTTTCCAACCTTTTTTGTTCAAACTAAGTTTTGGTGCAATCTTGACTATTAAGGCGTTTGCAGGCCGAGAGAAAGCTGAAAACGCACAGAACACAAGAATGCATTGGTTAACAGTGTTTTCCTAAAACTAGCACCTCAGGAAAGTACATTTATCTGTTTTATGATGGTATCATGGTTT